>NW_004444130.1:3905585-3906597 GCF_000243295.1 Trichechus manatus latirostris
CGACACTCTCCTCTTCTCCACCCAGGTTCCCTGTTTCCATTCGTCCAGTTTTCCTGTCCGTTTTCACCTTCTCGTCCTTGCTTTTGGGCTGGTGTGCCCATTAGTCAAATATATGATTGAACGCTGAAGCATGTTCCTCACGTGTTATTGTTGGCCCTATAAAATAAAAAAACCAAACTTAATGCCATCGAGTCAATCCCGACTCATAGTGACCCTATAGCAGTTTGGCTGCTAACCAAAAGGTCGACAGTTCGAATCCACTGGCACTCCTTGGAAATCCTATGGGGCAGTTCTACTCTGTCCTATAGGGTAGCTATAAGTTGCTATGAGTTGGCCCCATAGACATGCCTAATCTTTGGCTGAAGGGTGAACCTCAGGAGTGACTTCTGTACTGAGTTCAAAAGGTGCCCGGGGGCCATACTCTTGGGGTTTCTCCAATATCTGTAAGACCAGCAAGCCTGGCTTTGTTGTTGTTATTGTTAATTTGAATTTTATTCTACATTTTTCTCCCTCTCTGTCCAGGAACCTCTATTGTTAGAGCAGTTGGTGGTAGTAACCAGGCACCATCTAGTTCTGGGCTCAGTGTTGTGGGGATTGTGGTAGTTGTGGTCCATTAGTCCTTTGGACTAATCTTTCCCTTCCGTCTTTGGTTTTCTTCACTCTCCTTTGCTCCAGCCAGGATGGGACCAATAGATATATCTTAGATGGCTGCTTGCAGGATTTTAAGACCCCAGTCGCTACTCACCAGAGTCAGATGTAGAACATTTTCTTTATAGACTATGTAATGCCAATTAAGCTAGACGTCCCCCGAGACCATGGTACCCAGCCCTCAGCCCAGTAGCTCAGTCTCTTGGGGCATTTGGAAGTGTCTGTGAAGTTTCTATGACTCTGCCCTGGTCAAGTTGTGCTGACTTTCCCAGTATTGTATACTATCTTACCCTTCACAAAACTTATCACTTATCTACTATCTAGTTAGTGTTTTTCCCTTCCTATCCCTCCCCTCCCTCGTAAC
>NW_004444130.1:3907228-3917100 GCF_000243295.1 Trichechus manatus latirostris
ACATCCCTTGCCCATTTTTTAAATTGGATTATTTGTCTTTTTACTCTAGAGATGTTGGATTTTCCTATAGATTTTAGAGATTAGATCTTTGTCAGATATGTCATAGCCAAAAATTTTTTCCCAGTCTGTGGATTCTCTTTTGACTCTTTTAGAGAAATCTTTTGATGAGCATAAGTGTTTAATTTTTAGAAGATCCCATTTATCTAGCTTATCTTCTGTTGTTTGTGTATTGTTAATTACAATATGTATCCTCATTATGCCATATATTGGGGCCCCTAGTGTTGACTGTATTTTTTCTTCCATGATCTTTATAGTTTTTGGTTTTATATTTAGGTCTTTGATCCATCTTGAATTAGTTTTTGTGTATGGTGTGAGGTATGGATCCCGTTTCTTTTTTTCTACAGATGGACATACAGTTTTGCCAGCACCATTTATTAAGAAGACTGTCTTTTCGGCATTTAATGGACTTTGGGCCTTTGTCAAAGATCAAATGATCATAGGTAGATGGATTTACATCTGGGTTCTTGATTCTGTTCTATCATTGTCTATCATTGTACCAGTACCAGGCTGTTTTGACTACTGTAGCTGTATAGTAGGTTCTGAGGTCAGGTAGTGTGAGGCCTGCCACTTTCTTCTTTAATAATGCTTTGCTTATCTGGGGCCTCTTTCCTTTCCATTTAAAGTTAATGATTAGTTTTTCACTCATTAAAAAAATGCTGTAGGTATTTGGATTGGGATTGCATTGTATTTGTAGATTGCTTTGAGTAGAATTGACATTTTCAAAATGTTGAGTCTACCGTCCGTGAGCATGGTATGTTTTTCCATTTATATAGGTCTCTTTTAGTTTGTTGCAGTAGTGTTTAGTAGTTTTCTTTGTATAGGTCTTTTACATTCCTGGTTAGATTTATTCCTAAGTATTTTTTTTTTTAAGGGCCAATAAAAAAAAGGGTGCCTTCCCGAATTCCCTTTCGTAGTTCTCTTTATTGGTGTATAGGAAACCAAATGATTTTTGTATGTCTATCCTGTATCCTGCAACTCTGACGAATCTTTCTCTTAGTTCCAGTAGTTTTCTTGTGGAGTCTTTAGAGTTCTCTATGTATAGTATCATATCATCCACGAATAGGGATCGTTTCACCAATTCCTTACCAATTTGGATGCGCTTTATGTCTTTTTCTTGCCTTATTGGTCTAGCTAGGACTTTCGACACAGTGTTAAATAGGAGTGGTGATAAAGGACATCCCTGTCTTGTTCCTTATGTTAGGGGTTATGTTTTCAGTCTCTCTCCATTGAGAATGTTATTGGCTGTTACTTTTGTATAAAAATCAGAAAACCAAACTGGATGCTGTCGAGTCGATTCCTACTCATAGCAACCCTACAGGAGAGAGTTGAACTGCCCCACAAGGTTTCCAAGGAGCTGCTGGTGGATTCGAACTGTCAAATTTTGGTTAGCAGCTGAGCTCTTCACCACTGTGCCACCGAGGCTCCGTAGTTTTAGATGCCCTTTATTATGTTGAGGAATTTCCCTTGTATTCCTATCTTTTTGAGAATTTTATCAGGAATAGGTTTTTGACTTTATTGAATGCCTTTTCTACATCGATTGAGATGATCATGTGATTCTTAATTTTTGTTTTATTTATGCAGTGAATTACTTTGATTGATTTTCTAATGTTGAACAATCCTTGTATACTTCATAAGAATCCCACTTGGTCATGGTGTATTATTTTTTTAAATATGGTACTGAATTCTATTGGCTAGAATTTTGTTGAGAATTTTTGCATCTATATTCATGAGAGATACAGGTCTGTAATTTTTTTTTTTTTTGTGTATGTGTCTTTGCCTGGCTTTGGTATCAGGGTTGTGCTGGCCTCAGAGAATGAATTTGGAAGTATCTCTTCCTTTTCTATGTTCTGAAATAGTTTCAGTAGTACTGGTGTGAGCTCTTCTCCGAATGTTTTGTAGAATTCTCCAGTGAAGCCATCTGGGCCAGGACTTTTTTTTGTTGGGAGTTTTTTTATTACCTTTTCAATCTCTTCTCTTGTTATGTGTTTATTGAGTTGTTCTACCTCAGTTTATGTTAGTTTAGGTAGGTAGTGTGTCCATTTAGATAGGAAATTTGTTCATTTCCTCTAGGTTTTCAAATTTGTTGGAGTACAGTTTTTCATAGTACTCTGTTCTGATCCTTTTTATTTGATTTCAATCTGTTGTAATTTCCCCCATTTCATTTCTTATTTGGTTATTTGCTTCCTCTCCTTTTTTTTTCTTTTGTCAGTTTCAGCAGTGGTTTGTTGACTTTAATAATCCTTTCAAAGAACAAACTTTCCATTTTGTTGATTATTTCTGTTGTTTTTCTATTCTCTATTTCATTTATTTCTGCTCTGATCTTTATTATTTTGTTTCTTGTAGTGGTTGTGGGCTTCTTTTGCTGTTCTCTTTGTATTTGTTTGATTTGTAGGGCTACTGTTTTGATTTTGTCTCTTTCTTCTTCTTTGATGTGTGTGCCTCTGAGCAGTAGCTTTTCTGTGCCCCAAAGATTTGATATGATGTATTTTCATTCTCATTTGATTCTAGAAATTTTTTTTATTCTTCTTTGATTTCTTCTGTTATCCAGTGGTCTTTGAGCAAGCTGTTATTCAGTTTCCATTTTATTTTTTTCCCTTGCTCTTCCTGGTATTCATTTCTGCTGTTATTGCATTGTGATTGGAGAAGATGCTTTGTATAATCTGAATGTTTTGGATTTTGTTGAGGGTTGCTTTGTGGCTTAAAATGTGGTCCATTCTTGAGGATGTTACATTTGTGTTGGAAAAGAATGTATACTCTACTGCTGTTGGGTGGAGTGTTCTCTATATGTCTATGAGGTCAAGATGGTTGATCGTGGCCTTTAGATCTTCTGTGTCTTTGCTGAATTTCTTTCTAGATGTTCTGTCCTTTACTGAGAGTGGTGTGTTGAAGTCTCCTACTATTATTGTGGAACTGTCGATTTCTCTTTTCAGTGCTGTTAGAGTTTGTTTTATGTATTTTGGAGCCCTATCCTTGAGTGCATAGATATTTATTATGGTTATGTCATCATGGTGGATTGTCCCTTTAATCATTATATAATGTCCTTCTTTGTCTTTTATGGTGGATTTTGCCTTAAAGTGTGTTTTATCGGAGATTAGTATTTCCATTCCTGCTCTTTTTTGGTTGCTGTTTGCTTGATTTTTTTTTTCATCCTTTGATTTTTAATAAATTTGTATCTTTGTGTCTAAGGTGTGTCTCTTGTAGACAGCATGTTGACGGATCCTTTTTTATCCATTCTGTCACTCTCTGTCTTTTTACAGGTGGATTTAAGTCATTTACATTCAAAGTGCTTATCGATAGGTGTGAATTTATTGCTGTCACTTTGTAGTGCTTTTTTTGTGTGGAGCTGATGTTTTCTTTGTTCCTTTTACTCCCTTTGCCAAGTTTCTTTTGTTTGTGAAATTTCTTTTTGTTATTGTAGATTTTGTGTTTACTGAGACTTTATGTTTTCTTCTTTATTTTCATGAGTAGGTTTGTTAACTTTCTTTGTGATCACCTTGAAATTTACCCTTATCTTCCTAAATTTAAACCAGTCTTTTATTATTTGATATAATCTTGACTTTGTCTCAATTCGAAAGCTCTATACCTACACCATGTATTACCCCTTTTGTTGTTGTGATGTTGTTGTCGTTAGTGATTGATGTCTCTAGTTCCATGTTTTTAATTTTTTAATTTTGTTTTATTCTTGAGAGTTCATTGCCTAGGTTGGTATTTGGCTGATACTGACCTGTGTCCTAGATTCAGGTTGTTGTCTGATGCTGTTCGTTTTCTAATGGAAAGTGTTCTTTAAATAATTCTTGTCAGTTTGATTTGGTGTTTACAAATTCCCTTAATTTTTGTTTATCTGGAAATGCCCTTATTTCACCATCATATTTGAGAGAGTTTTGCAGGTTATATTATTCTTGGCTGACAATTTTTTTCTTTCAAGGTTATATATATATCATCCTATTGCCTTCTTGCCGGTATGGTTTCTGCCCAGTAATCAGAGTTTAGTCTTATTGTTTCCTCTTTGTACGTGACTATTTTTTTCTCGAGCCGCTCTTAGGATTCTTTCTTTGTCTTTGGTTTTTGTGAGTTGATTATGATATATGTTAGTGACTTTCTTTTGGGGTCTATCCTATATGGGGTTCATTGAACTTCTTGGATGGTTAGCATTTATCTTTCATGATATAAGGGAAGTTTTCTGTCAGCAAATCTTCAATGATTTTCTGTATTTTCCATTTTCTCCTTCTGTTCTGGAAATCAGATTACGTGCAAGTTTTTGCTCTTGGCTCTATCCCCCATATTTCTTAGGTTTTCTTCTCTGATTTTTCCTCAAAGAAAGTGGCATCAATGGATTTGTCTCCAACATCATTGATTCTGTTTCAAATTTGCTCCTAAAACCTTCTATTGCTTTGTCCATTTCTGAAATTTTGTTTTTTTATCATTTGGATTTCTAATTTTTTAAAATGATTTCTAATTGTTTATTTATTTTGACATTTTGACCTCGTATTATTTTTCTGAATTCTTCTATTGCTTTTTCTGTGCTTTCTTTGATTTTGGCTGTTTCGGTTGGTTTTGTCTGTTTTCCATGATTTTGTCTGCATTTTCCTTGATCTCTTTCCTAATTTCTTGGACAGCCCAGAATGTTAGACTTTTGAATTTCCTATCAGGTGGTTTCAGTGCCTTTTCTTCTACTGGAAGGTCAACTGGTGCTTGATTCTGGTCACTTACTGAAACCAGCTTGTGCTGTTTATTTTAAATATGTTTTGATATTGTCTGCTGTCATTCAGGTATTATTTTCT
Source organism: Trichechus manatus latirostris (assembly GCF_000243295.1). NCBI lineage: Eukaryota > Metazoa > Chordata > Mammalia > Sirenia > Trichechidae > Trichechus > Trichechus manatus. The sequence goes on from NW_004444130.1 coordinate 3,912,070, forward strand.
TTATTTATTGATTGTAGATTTGTTTGTTTCGTTCTTTTTTTTGGTTTGTTTATGTCTGGGTAGGTGGGCTGGGCTTGCTTTGTTGTCTGCTCTTCTGTGGGAACAATAGTTTTCACCATCTTTTCCTGGTGTGCAGGGCTAGTTGCTCAGCTGTGGTGCAGCAGGGAAGGGTGGAGATGGGTTGTTTGTTTGTAGCATGAATGGGTGTAGGGGTTGTAGCAGGGCCATGGTGGTCAGTGCGTGTGGGTCCTGGTCCAGTAGGGAATAGCCTGAGGTCCAGGCCTTGTCCCCTTGGGGCTGTGGTGTTTGGTGGGGGAGGGTCATGAGCTGGTGGAGAGTGGCCTGGGGTCTGGGCCAGGTTTCCTCAGTGCCATGATGGACATGGTGGTCCCAAGCTGGTGGGTAGCTGCTTGGGATCCAGACCGGCTCCCCTCAGAGATTTGGCAGGTGGCAGGAGGGGTCCAGAGCCGGCAGGGAAGGGCCTGGGGTCCAGGCTGGTACCCCTTGGGGCTGTGACCAGTGGGGTGGAGGAGAGAGGTAGGATGAGGGGCACAGGCAGGGGCAGAAGGGGCTAGATGGTGGGTGGCAATAGAGTGGGTTGGTACTGTGGTTCCCAGCAGTTATAAACACTGTTCACCAGAGGAGTGGGGGTTGTAGAAGTGTACTCCTGTAGTTGTTGGGTAAGAGAGTCTGGGCTCTTCCTTAAGTTGCAGCCAGCAAACGTGGTCTTACTTAGCCCTGGGTGCATCTGCACTGTACCTCTTTCTCCTACTGGGAATTCCATGGAGGTGACTTTCTGCTGTGGGGTTGTTGGTTTTACTCCAAGTTGGTCATACTGAGTCATGCCATTTGGCCTGGACTTCACTCTGTATCTCTATTCCTTTCCTGTTTTCTATCACTTTCTTCTCCTCATTGACTTCTGATATAATACTTTGTCCCTTCATTTAAGGTTCAGGGTTCCAGGACTGATGCCTGTACCTGTTTTACTTGTTCATTTGTGTCTTTATTGTAGTGGGATAGCTTAGTGCTTCTGGATAGTCCACCATCTTCTTTTTTTTAAGTTCATTCTGCCAACCTCTGACTTTTAACTGGAGTTTAAATTTAATGTAATTATTTACATATAATACAATTATTGATAAGGTAAGATTTGTATCTTCCATTTTGGTATTTGTTTTTAATATGTTTTATGGCTCTTTGCTCCTTTATTTTTCTATTACTGTCTTTTTTTAAAAAGTTATTTTCTAGTGTAAAATTTAAAATTCATTTTTTGGTTTATTTTATTCTAATTTTTTAACTCTTTTGTCATTCTCTAGGAATTGCAATTGCTTCTATAAATTACTACTACTATTCTACCGTTTCTATTATATACTATATATTACTATATCTACTGTAAAGTACATTTGTAACAATCTGCTTCAGATTATTATCAACCTAATTTCAATTGTGTTGAAAAATGTTACTTCTATATATCTCTGTTCCTTTGTGCTGTTATTGTAATACAGATTACATACTTATATATCATAACATTTATTTATATTGCTTTATGCAGCTTTCTTTCAAAACAGGAGGAAAAAGATGCCAATATGGCACCCTAGACAGACACATCATGCCATCCCTCTGTAGCAAAGACCTGAAAAAACTAAGTAAAACAGATGCAAACATCAATCCTCTAAGCTTAAGCTTCAAATGATGGGATAAAGAGCTAGATCAAACACCAAATAGAAGATGAAACTGAAGGAAAACAGGGAACAAAGAGAGATATGGAGTGGAGGTCCCCTGGCAACTAACACTGCACAGCGTTGCTATCTTGGAGCACAGCCAGCAACGACCCCAGACAGGGAGTACAGGAAGGCAAGTTTATGGAGTTCCCAACAGGAGACAGAGCACCCAGTAGCCAGAGAAACACCACCCCTTACCCTTCTGTCTCATATGCTAACTCTGTCCCTTCCTGCCTGGCCACATTGCACTGCCTTGGCTAGAGAGCCACAGGACTGCTGCCATTCTGGGTCCACCCTGCCCCCACCCACCAGCCCCCACCACACTGCTATTTATTATTTTTCTTTTTCTTTCTTTCTACCTCCCACCTAGCTCTATATCCACCTGCCCCCCTTCCTGCCAGCCACCATGTCTACCCTGTCTCCTCACCAGCTACCTTTTTTTCTCTCTCCTCTCCACTAAGCCCTGTAAGCCACCCCCCTTCCTGCTAGCCCTTGCTTTTCCACCGTGGCTAGAGTGTACCTGGCACTCAGGCCCACAGCCACACCAGACCCACACTGTACCACCCCTCCTGCCACTTGACCAGCTGCTGAGTGGTGGAACATGAGCCTGTACACCTCTGCATCCAACATCCCGCCTATCTGGTGAGGGACTGTGAATGCTCCCACACCACTGCATCAACATCAGGGGGCAAACGGTGCCCAACAAATCTGCCATCAGCCACCTCACTAAGCCAGTATACACCAAGGTGGGTTTTACCTCACTGCTTCTGTCCTGCCCACCTGGACAAGGTGGTGAGAGCTATTGTGTCCACAGACAAGCAAGGAGCAAAGCACGACTGGCCCACCTTCCCTGACATATCAAAACAAAACAAAGCAGTGGGATGAAAAAAATGAACATACAATCAATAAATAAATAAAATAACACTTTACTGTGTCAGAGATAGCAGAGAATATCAAAACATATAAAAAAGCAGGACAAGAGGGCTCCAGCAAGTGACAAAAATAAAGAATCAGATGACCTTCCAGTAGAAGAAAAGGCAGTGTAACTACCTGATATGGAATTCAAAAGACTAACATTTAGGCTCTCCAAGAGATTAGGAAAAAGATCAAGGGAAACACAGACAAACCAAGGAAAAAATAGACAAAATCATGGAAAACAGACAAAACCAACGAAAACATAGCCAAAATCAAGGAAGATACAGACAAAGCAATAGAAGAATTCAGGAAAATAATAAAATAACAAAATGTCAAAATAAATAAACAATTAGAAGTCATACAAAAACAGCAACTAGAAATCCAAAAGATAAATAACAAGATTTCAGAAATAGACAACTCAAAAGAAGGTTTTAGGAGCAAATTTGAAACAATAAAAGAGAGATTGAAGACAAATCCATGGACACCACTTTGTTTGAGGAAAAATCAGAGAAAACAATGAAGAAAAATGAAAAAAACCTAAGAAATATGTGGGACACAATCAAGAGCAAAAATTTGCATGTGATCAGAGTTCCAGAATAGAAGGAGAAAATGAAAACACAGAAAAGATTGTTGAAGATTTTCTGGCAGAGAACTTCTCAAATATCATGAAAGACAGAAAGCTGACTATCCAAGATGCTCAACAAACTTCATATAGAATAAACCCCAAAAGAAAGTCACCAACACAAATCATAATCACACTTGCCACAACCAAAGAAAAAGAAAGAATCCTGAGAGCAGCTCAAGAAAAATGAAAAATCATTTACAAAGGGGAAACAGTAAGACTAAGCTCTGATTACTTGGAAGAAATTATGCAGGCAAGAAGGCAATGGATGACATGTATAAAACCTTAAAAGAAAAAACTGCCAACCAGAAATAATATATCCTGCAAAACTCTCTCTCAAATATGATGGTGAATTAAGTACATTTCCGGATAAACAGAGATTAAGGGAATATGTAAAAACCAAACCAAACTTACAAGAAATATTAAAGGGAGTCCTTCAGTTGGAAAACCAACATCAGACAACAACTGGAGTGTAGGACACAGGACAGCATCAGTCAGATATCAACATAGATAAAGGACTCTCAATAAGAAAATGACGTTAAAAGACTTAAAACAGGGAAACAGAGACTTCAATCTGTAAAGGACGACAATGTCACAACAATAAAAGGGGGAATACACAGTGTAGGTATAGAAGTTTCAAATGGAGAGGAAGTCAAGGCGATATCAAGTAATAAAAGATTGGTTCAAATTTAGGAAGATAAGGGTACATTTCAAGGTGACCACAAAGAAAGTTAACAAACCTACTCATCAAAATAAAGAAGAAAAACATAAAATCTCAGTAAACACAAAATATATGATAATGAAAGAAAAGAAAATCCACAAACAAAAGGAATTCCACACAGGAGAGTAAGAGGAACAAAGAAAACATCAGCACTACAAAAAAGCACAACAATATGACAGCAATAAATTCATACTTATCAATAATCACATTGAATGTAAATGGCTTAAATGCACCTGTAAAGAGATAGAGAGTAACAGAGGGGATAAAAAAGCACAGCCCATCAATATGCTGTCTACAAAAGACATGCCTTAGACACAAAGACATAAATACATAAAAAATCAAAGGATGAAGAAAACACATCAAGCAAACATCAACCACGAAAGAGCAGGAATGGAAATACTAATCTCAGACAGAATAGACTTTAAGGCAAAATCCACCATAAAAGACAAAGAAGGACATTATATATAATGATTAAAGGGACAATTCACCATGATGACATAACCATAATAAATATCTATGCACTCAATGATAGGGATCCAAAATACATAAAACAAACTCTAACAGCACCGAAAAGAGAAATTTAGAATTGCACAATAATCTTGTAGGAGACTTTGACACACCACTCAGTAAAGGACAGAACATCTAGAAAGAAACTAAACAAAGATACAGAAGATCTAGAGGCGCAAATCTATGAACTTGACCTCACAGACATATATAGAACACTCCACCCAACAGGAGCAAAGTATACATTCTTTTCCAATTCACATGGAACATTCTCCAGAATAGACCATACATTTTAGGCCACAATGCAACACTCAATAAAATCCAAAACATTGAAATAATACAAAGAATTCTCTATGATCACAACGCTATAAAAGTAGAAAACAATAACATGAAGACCAAGGGAAAAAATGAAATACATGGAAACTGAATAATAGCTTGCTTAAAAAACACAGGTTAACAGAAGAAATCGAAGATGAAATAAAGAAATTTTTAGAATCAAATGAGAATGAAATCACATCATACCATAACCTTTGGGACACAGCAAAGGCAGT
>NW_004444130.1:3917837-3923922 GCF_000243295.1 Trichechus manatus latirostris
TTTCAATAAAATTCTAGCCGATAGAATTTTGCATCATGTAAAAAAAAAATAACACACCACAACCAAGTGGGATTCCTACCAGGTATGCAAGGATGGTTGAACATTAGAAAATCAACAAACATAATCCACTACCTAAATAGAACAAAAGAAAAGAACCACATGATCATCTCAATCGATGCAGAAAAAGCATTTGATAAAGTCCAACATCCATTCCTGATAAAAGTTCTCAATAAAATGGGAATAGAAGGGAAATTCCTAGACATAATGAAGAGCACCTATACAAAATCAACAGCTAACCTCATTTCCAATAGTGAGGGGCTGAAAGCATTCCCCCTGAGAACGGGAAAAAGACAAGGATGCCCTTTATCACCACTTCTATTTAACATTGTGCTGGAAATCCTAGCTAGAGCAATAAGGCAAGAAAAAGAAATAAAGTTCACCCAAATTGGAAAGGAAGTAGTAATAATGTCCCTCTTCACAGATATGAGCCTACACATAGAGAACCCCAAATATTCGATAAGGAAACTACTGAAACTAATAGAAAGATTCAATAGAGTAGCAGGATACAAGATCAACATACAAAAATCAGTTTCATTCTTATACACCAACAAAGAGAATTTCAAAAAGGAAATCAGGAGAGCAATACCATTTATGACTGCCCCTAAAGAGATAAAATACTTAGGAATAAATCTAACCAGGAATGTAAAAGACCTATATGAAGAAAACTGCAACATACTACTGCAACAAACCAAGAGACCTACAAAAATGGAAAAACACTGTGCTCATGAATAGGAAGACTCAACATTGTGAAAATATCAACTCTACCCAAAGAGATCTACAGATATAATGCAATCCTGATCCAAATACAAACAGCATTCTTTAATGAGATGGAAAAACTAATCATTAACTTTATATGGAAAGGAAAGAGGCCCTGGATAAGTGAAGCATTATTGAAGAAAAAGAGAAGAGCCTTACATATAGTTCTGATATCAGAACTATACAGCCATGGTAGTCAAAACAGCCCAATACCGGTACAACGACAGACACGTGGACCAATGGAACAGAACTGACATCCCAGACTTAAACGCATCCACCTGTGGTCAGTTTATTTTTGACAAAGTCCCAAGGTCCATTAAGTGGGAGGAAACAGTATTTTTAACAAATGGTGCTGGAAGTCCCTCTGTAAAAAAATGAAACAGGACACATACCTCACACCATACACAAAAAGTAACTCAAAATGAATCCAAGACCTAAATGTAAAATCTGAAATGTTAAAGATCATGGAATAAAAAATATGACAATGCTTTTTGTTGTTTTGTTGTGTGCAGTCGAGTCTATTCCGACTCATAGAGACCCTATAGGATGGAGTAGAGCTTCCCCAGAGGGTTTTCAAACTGCTGACCTTTTGGTTAGCAGCCTAAGCTCTTAACCACCTCGCCACCAGGGCTCCATGACAATACTAGGGGCCAGGATACATGGCATAAATAAAATACAAACCATAACTCACAGTGCACAAACACCAGAAGATAAACTAGATAACTTGGAGCTCCTAAAAACTAAACACTTCTGCTCATCAAAAGACTTCTTCAAAAGGGTAAAGGAGACCCTACAGACTGGGAAAAAATTTTTGGCTTTGACATATCTGGCAAGGGTCTAATCTCTAAAATCTACAGAATATTCAACACATCAATAACAAAAAGACAAATAATCCAATTAAAAAATGGGCAAAGGGTCTGAACAGACACTTCTCCAAAGAAGACATTCAGGCAGCTAACAGATACATGAGGAAGTGCTCACGATCACTAGCCATTAGACAAATGCAAATCAAAACTACAGTGAGATGTCATCTCACCCTGACATTACTGGCATGAATCAAATTACCAGAAAATAAATGCTGGAGAGGTTGCAGTGGATATTGGAACTCTTATGCACTGCTGGTGGGACTGTAAAATGGTGCAACTACTATGGAAAACAATATGATGCCTCCTTAAAAAGCTAGAAATGGAAATACCATAAGATCCAGCAATCCCACTCCTAGGAACATATCCTAGAGAAATAAGAGCTGTCACACGGATAGACATATGCACATTCATGTTCACTGTAGCATTATTCACAATAGCAAAAAGATGGAAACAGCCTAAGTGCCCATCAACAGATGAGTGGATAAACAAATTATGGTACATACACCCAACGGAATACTATGCAATGATAAAGAACAATGATGAATCCGAGAAACATCTCACAACATGGATGAATCTGGAGGGCATTATGCTGAATGAAATAAGTCAATCACAAAAGGATAAATATTGTATGAGACTACTATTATGAAAATCCAAGTAAAGGTTTACACACAGAAAAAAACAATCTTTGATGGTTATGAGGTAGGGGAGGAGTGAGTATATAGTTGACAAGTGTTACCTCTGGTGAAGGGAAAGCAACACACAATATAGGGGAAGTCAGCACAACTTGACCAAGGCAAAGTCATAGAAGCTTGCTAGACAAATTCAAACACCTTGGTGGACCGAGTTCCTGGGGCTGAGGGCTGAGGACCTTGGTCTTGGAGGACAATCAGGTCAATTGGCATAACTTAGTTCATAAAGTAAATGTTCTACATCTAACTGTGGTGAGTAGTGCCTAGGGCCTTAAAAGCTTGTGATAGCCATTTAAAATACATCTATTGGTCCCATCAGGTTCGGAGCAAAAGAGAATGAAGAAACCAAAGACACAAGGAAAGTATTAGTCCAAAGGACTAATGGACCACATGAACCACAGCCACCACCAGCTTGAGCCCAAAAGAACTAGATGGTGCCTGGTTACCACCACCGACCACTCTGACAGGGATCACAACCAAAAGTCCAGGACAGCATGGGAGAAAAATGCAGAACAAAATTCAAATTCACAAAAACAGTCCAGACTTACTGGTCTGACAGAGACTAGAAGAACCCTTGAGATTATGGCCTCTGGACACCCTGCTAACTCAGAACTGAAGCCACTTCTGGAAGTCCACCTTTTAGGCAAAGATTAGACAGACCTATGAAATAAACAATAACACATATGAGGAACATACTTCCTAGTTCAATCAAGCATATGAAATCAAATGGGCAACACCTGCCCAAAAGCAGACAAGAAGGCAAGAAGGGACAGGAAAACTGGACAATTGGACTTGGAGAACCTGGTATAGAAAGGGAAAGGGGGAGAGTGCTGACACATTGTGGGGATTGCAACCAGTGTCACAAAACAACTTGTGTATACATTTTTTATGTATGTATAAATTTTTGAATGAGAAACTAATTTGCATTGTAAACTGTCACCTAAACCACAATAAAATTTTTTAAAAAGGAGGAAATAGAGTTACAAATAAAATGTATGTATTCAAACTATATTTTATATTTTCCTATATAACTACCTGTACCTGCTTTTTATTTCTTCATGTGGATTAGAGTTACTGTCTAGTGTTCTTTCATTTCAGCCTGAAGGACTTCATTTTATATTTCTTATAGGGCAGATCCACTAGCAACGAAATCTGTTTTTGTATATAAGGGAGTGTTTTAATTTCCCCTTCATTCATTTAAAAAATTTAAATCTATTTTTAGAACATTGTTAGATTTGCAGAAAGATTGTAACAATAGTACAAATAGTTCCCATAACCCCTCCACAGTTTCCCCTTTTATTACTATTTTACATTATGGTGGTGTATTTGTTTCAGTTATGAATGAATATGATATGTTTTTATTAACTTAAGTCCATACCTTATTCATATTTCCTTAGTTTTTACTTCATGTTATTTTATGTTCCAGGATCCCATTTAAGAAACCATAGCGCATTTAATCATCATGTCTCCTTAGACTGCTTTTGGCTATGATAATTTCTTAGACTTCGCTTGTTTTTATGACCTTGACAGTTTTAAGCAGTGCTGGGCAGGTGTTTTGTAGCACATCCCTCTATTGGGATTTGTCCTATGATTTTCTCATGATTGTATTGGGGTTATAGGTTTTAGGGAGGAAAATCGTAGAGGTTAAGTGCCATTTTTATCACATCAAATCAAGGATACATATTATCACCATGACTTGTCATTGTTGATGTTGTCCTTGATCACCTCAATGAGGTAACCTTTGTCAGGTTCTATACTCTCAAATTTCTCTTTCGCCCCCTTTCCACACTGTACTCTTTGGTAGGAAGTCACTATGCACAGTCCAAACTTCAGGAGCAGGGAGTTATGCTCCACCTCCTTGAGGGTGGAGTATCTATATAAATTATTTGGGAGTCTTCTACTGGGAGATTTGTCTCTTCTCTCATTTATCTATTCTCTGCAAGAGCATGGTAGCATTGCTTGCATTCCTAGCTTCAGCTGTGAATGTACTCTTATTCTGCTCCCAACTTAAATTGAACTTTTCCTGTCCCTTTAGAGATAACAGAGTAACCGTAGTAAAATGATTGTAAACATATGGTCTGTGTTAATGTGATCATTTGCCTCCTTATTATGGATTTAGTATGACCATTAACATCTAACTGCCTAATTTCCCAATAACCATTGAAAAATTAGAGCTGCATCATTGCCACCCTAGTACTCGCCATAATAATTTTGTCATTTCTAAAAGCATTTAATCTTTGTAAAATGATGCAAATCATTTGTCTTTTGTATTACTTTGACTTTTGGCCTGCATCAATACAATATATCTGTGAATTATGTTTCTGTATAAAATAAAGATCTTACTGTTAACAGTCTTTTATGTAAAAGATTAGCTTTTCGTGTTTTTTTCCCTTTATGAGATTAATGTTTATTTGCTCTGGTATGTAACTTCAAACTTTGATATTCTATACCCTTGTACAAGGAATAATTCCTCTATTAAAATAGCAAATTACTCTTAGATGTTAGGGGCAGTATATATTTTATATTTGTTGTTAGGTGCTGTCGAGTTGGTTCTGACTCATATCGACCCTATGTACGACAGAATGAAATACTGCCCATTCCTGTGCCATCCTCAGAATCATTGCTGTGTTTGAGCCCATTGTTGTAGCCACTGTGTCAATCCATCTCATGGAAGGTCTTCCTCTTTTTCGCTAACGCTCCATTTTACCAAGCATGATATTCTCCAGGGCCTGGTCCCTCCTGATAACCTGTCCAAAGTACGTGAGATAAAATCTTGCCATCCTCACTTCTAAGGAGCGTTTTGGCTGTACTTCTTCAGAGATAGATTTGTTTGTTTTTCTGGCAGTCTATGGTATATTCAATATTCTTCACCAACACCATAATTTAAAGGCATTAATTCTTATTCAATCTTTCTTACTCATTGTCCAGCTTTCGTATCCATATTGGACGATTGAAATTGCCATGGCTTGGGTCAGGTGTACCTTAGTCCTCAAAGTGACATCTTTGATTTTTAACACTTTAAAGAGGACTTTTGCTGCAGACTTGCCTTTAGTCGTTTGATTACTTTCTTTTTTTTAAAATTTTATTTATAGTACTTTAGGTGAAGGTTTACAGAAGAAATAGTTTCTCATTAAACAGTCAGTACATATACTGTTTTATGACATTCGTTAACAACCCCACGACATGTCAACACTCTCCGTTTTCGACCCTGGAGGACCTTTCTTTTTTTTTTTGGTGAAAATATACATAGCCAAAGATACACCATTTCAAAAATTTCTACATGTACAATTCAGTGACATTGATCACGTCCTTCAAGTTGTGCTGCTATTCTCACTTTAGATGAAGGATTACAGAACAAAATAGTTTCTCATTAAACAGTTAGTACCCATATTGTCTTATGACAATGGTTAACAACCCCACGACATGTCAACACTGTCCTTACTCAACCTTGGGTTCCCTATTACTAGCTTTCCTGTCCCCTTCTGCCTTCTAGTCCTTGTCCCTGGACTGCTGTGCCTCATTAGTCCTGGCTGAACAGGGAACCTGGGGAGTGACTTCACCACTGACATAAAAGAGTGTCTGAGGGCCATACTCTCGGGGTTTCTCCAGTCTCTGTCAGGCCAGTAAATCTGGTCTTTTGTGTGTGTGTTAGAATTTTGTTCTACAACCTTCTCCAGCTCTGTCCAGAACCCTCTGTTGTGATCCTGGTCAGAG
>NW_004444130.1:3926229-3927662 GCF_000243295.1 Trichechus manatus latirostris
GAAGGCCGACACAGAGAGAAAGACTTCCCCTGGAGCTGACACCCTGAATTTGGATTTTTAGCCTACTTTGACTGTGAGGAAATAAACTTCTCTTTGTTAAAACCATCCACTTATGGTATTTCTGTTATAGCTGCACTAGATGACTAAGACAGAGAGCTTACCATTGGAGTGGAGAGATGAGAGACTATGAAATGGAGAAAAACAAAAATGAGAAGAAGAAAAAAAAGAAAAGAAAAGGAAAAAAATGAATAAATAAAAATTATAAAGAAAAAAGAAAAGCAAACCTCCCAGGGATCCCACTGGTGTGGCTACAAGGTGGGGGGAAGTTGCTCCCAGGCTGTGAAGTACAGCCTGGCTAGAAGGGGTAGAGGTGTCACTCAGCACCAGGTATTCAGGGGACAGGAAGAGAAGGAAAGTATAGAAAGATGAGAAACTGAGTAATGAAGAAAGACAAAGAGGGAAAAGAAAACAAAACAAACAAATTAAAAAATAAAGAACAAGAAAAGCCCCCCGAAAAGCAGAAAAAAAATACCCTAAAAAACAAGAAAAAAGAAATGTTCTCAGGGATCCCTCTGCACGTCTGCGCAAACTGAGGGGGTAGGTCTCAAGCAGCGCAGTACTCCCCAGTTAGAACAGGCTCCCAATTCAAGAAAAGAAAAAGAAAACAAACAAACAATTCAAAACAAACAAAAAAAGCCCCGAAATCCCACCAGCATGGCAGCATGGGCCGGGAAGCAGTCTTACATTCGAGCTGCGTTTCACAGCCTTTCAGGAAGAAGAAAAGAGGGTGCATGGAGCCAGGTAGTCGAGAGAAGGGAGGGGGAGGTGGTGAGAAGTAAGGAAGAAATCTAAAGTGCAGAAAAAAGCCACACCAACAGCCAACAAATGGCACTTAGGGAGCCGGCCAGTGCAGGCGGGTGGAAGTTTTCTGGAATTCCCATTCTTTGCAATGTTATTCATAATTTGTTATGTTCTACACAGTGAAATGCCTTTGCATAGTCAATAAAACACAGATAAACATCTTCCTGGTATTCTTTACTTTTAGCCAAGATCCATCTGACATCAGCAATGATATCCCTCATTCCACATCCTCTTCTGAATCCGGCTTGAATTTCTGACAATTCCCTGTTGATATACTGCTACAACCATTTTTGAACGATGTTCAGCATAATTTTACTTGTGTGTGATATTAATGGTATTGTTCCATAATTTTGACATTCTGTTGGATTGCCTTTCTTTGTAATGGACATAAATATGAATCTCTTCCAGCCAGTTAACCAGGTGGCTGTCTTCCAAATTTCTTGGTATAGACGAGTGAGCGCTTACAGCGTTGAATCTGTTTGTTGAAACATCTCAATTGGTATTCTGTCAATTCCTAGAGCCTTGCTTCTCACCAATGCCTTCACTGCAGCTTGGACCTCCTCCATCAATAC
>NW_004444130.1:3928237-3950530 GCF_000243295.1 Trichechus manatus latirostris
AGATGGTCTCTAAATTCAGGTGGAATATACTCAAGTTCATACTTTAGCTTTCGTAGAATTTTTCTAATTTTCTTCAGCTACAACTTGCATATGAGCAATTGATAGTCTGTTCTGCAGTCAGCCCCTGGCCTTGTTCTGATTGATGATATTGAGCATCTCCATCGTCTCTGTCCACAATTGTTTCGATTTGATTCTGTTTATTTCTAGGGCCATAGTAAAGCTTTTAAAAAATATTGTTTTCTACATTTATATGGTAAAATATCCAAATCTGTTCATGCCTTGTTTAAACTGCTTGCATAAATCACCAAGAATGAATTCTTACTGTGTGCACAGGTGTAATTGATTATTTCAGTGGGAGATATTCTTATGAAGATGAAGACTTTTGTATGTTTCTGAGTATATGTGATCTTTGCAGTGATTTTAACATTGAATAAAAACACATTAGGAACTGCACATATTCACACACATTCATGCCCACATGCCTATACACACGGTCATACATATTCTCTCTCATGCACATAAACACCTACTCGTCCACAAACTCACACACATTCACCTACCCACATTCACATGCACACACTCCTATATATATACTCACTCTCACATGCGTATGCAAGTATCAATAGGTAGTTAAAAACATATTGTAAAATTTTTATATTTGTTTTGGAACATGTTGAACTCATTTTTTATTTTCACTAATATTGAGTGCTAAACCTTCTGAGATTTACCTGCCTTTCAACATGGATGTGAATAAAAGGAATTATTTATGCATTTCATCTTGAAATATAGTAAATATTTCTATTAGATTCCAACCTTTAATTTTCTCTTCAGGCATTTGGTTAATCTTAAAAGGGATTGGGCAGAAATACACATGAAAAGTTATAACTTTAATCTTTCCCTTAAAGACACGGTTAATCATACTTTTTCCAAAAAAGGGAGTAAATACCTAGTCATCAGTTAAATGTATTTCCTATTAGGATTATAGCTACATGCACAATGATTTTACTTATTCTAAATCTTATGCCAAGTTTCTAATGCCTTTATTTCTACTAGTTCTTCTGATATAATAGGTTTTTATTTCATGAGCGTTCACCCTCACATCCAATCTGTACGAGTATGCCACATGCTCTTATCCCATCCAGCCCAGGGCTGCTGGGCACAGCTGCGCAGGTTGTGCCTTGGACAAATGTGATGAGTACGACCCCATCTTCATTTTTGGGAAAATCAGTCTGCAAAGGTGAAGAAATGTGTAGAAACAGCAGCAGCCCCACATTGGCCTCTTCATTAAGAAAACAAAACAAAACAAAAAAAACCAAACCCATTGCCATCTAGTCGGTTCCGACTCATAGCAACCATATTGAACAGAGTAGAACTGCCCCATAGGGTTTCCAGGAAACGCCTGGTAAATTTGAAACACCGATCTTTTGGTTAGCAGCCAAGCTCTTATCCACTGTGTCACTAGGGCTCCCTTTGTCAAGAAGGAGGGGTCTAAACACAGTTAGCAAACTGAAGAGGAGTGGTATGATGCCCCTCTTCGCTTTTCATCCAGGCCACTGGGGTTTTCTGTGCATCTGTCACTTGGAAATTTCAGAACTTGGACTTCAAGAGACCCTAAACTTTATTTGTCAGTCTTCCTTTCCTTAAACACCCCTTTAGAGATGAGAAAATAGAAGTCTAAAGAAGGGAAACAGCTTGCCAAGATTATTCAAAACAGCTTGTGGCAAAGCCAGGGCAATAGTAATAACCTTCTGGTTCCTAATTCAGGGTGTCTTCCATGGCTCCTTAAGGATTTCTAATCACCCATTCCATGGATGATTCAACCTGCTGTTGCTTCTTTTCCACTACCTAAGTCATGAATGCCTGAGTAGGATGAAATCCATCACAAACATTCTGTAGACCCTACCATTTCCTTCCCTCCAATCTATTGTCTCATATTTATCAACTTTATCAACCTGTGCCTGATGGTGAATGATTTGTTAGTATCCTGGCTTGGAAGAGCACATATCATATTCCTATTACTTGTAATTATTGGTGGCTCATCTCAGTTACAGGTGGCCTTTGAAATTGTGTCCAGGTGCTGTTCTGCTTTCCTGTTTTAAATTGTGAAAAGTAAACACTGTAGAAAGGGCTCTTTCAGTTTCAAAAGCATGCAAATAATATTATTTACCCTAAATAAATATGAGCTAAGACTGTGGTTGACACAATATATTTTAGTTTACCCCAGAGTTTTTAGAAGGGAGCATATGCTCAATATTTTTATAATTTGTATGAGTTTTGTAAGTAACTTTATTGGATTATTTTTGTTTGAGAGTTTCGAGTAAAGGGATTATTTGAGAAGGTGATGACATTCACAACGAGGGTGTTGTCAGGCTGTTGGTTGATGGGAGTTCAACCAATTTACTGCTGGAACAATTAAGGAGCCTTAATTTGATCTGCTCTAGTTGCAGACTCTTTGTTTATAGGATGAAGAGAATGCCTGGTGGTTCAGAAGATTCTTATGAAGATATGTATAATTTGAAGTAGACAACTTAATTAATAGTTAAGGGTTTTGATTTTAATTTCAATATACAGGTAGATGTTTTATACCTGTTTTATTTTTCCTTCTGTTTTTGCCTGGTAGGTTGTAGGATGTAGGATGGAGGTAGAAACATCCCTGAGATCAAACACTATTTATTTCTAGGTAGTTGCTTCCTTTCCTGTGAATTTACTGTTAATCCTCTTAGTCATAATCTCTCCAATTGACTGTATAGCATCATTCTCCTAGCTGAGAACGCCATATATCACTTTAAGTGATTAAAAAGCTGGTGATAAAAAAAATTTCCAATAACTTTCTCATTTTATGACTATTTCTTTGGATAATTTTTTCAAGATGAAGAAGCAATAATAATGTGTGGGCATTTAATATTAAGTATTTAGAAACTTTAATAATTTGAGATTAATATTTATAAAACTTTTATGGATAAGATAGCTAAAATTTAATGAAAATATCTCAAATTACATTAATGTTATTATTAGATTGACCCATATAGTAGTAAAATATAAATTGTGCATTTCTCACTCATCACTGACAGATTTTCATGAGGAAACATGACTGATGGGGCAAATGTTTTTGGACTTTGAAATCATTCCACTATGAGATTTAAAAGAGGCTTTAGGACTTATTAGCAGTGGGAGCTTCAGAAAGTTAATTGTACTTTGAAACTCTTTCCTCATCTAGTAAATGACACTGGTGATTCCTGTCTTGATAGTTTCTTAGAGTCTTAATGACATATCTTTTAAGTACCTACATTATAGCTGAAGCATAGTGATAATAACAGAAAAAAAGAGTAAGATAAACACTATAAGGAATATAGAAATATAACATGATATATAAATATAACATGAAACAACTAATATTGATCCTTTTTTTTTTTTAATTTGTATTCTATTTCCAAAATATCCAAGTATTTTATTTGCCATCTCTCAGCAAAAACAAAGAGGTTTAAGTTTAAGTTGCTTGATATTCTAGGAAGTAAGATGAGTAGGAGATGAGGTTCAATTCAAACAAAAGACCTAATGAAAAGTATTTCTCGAAGCCTTTATAGAAATCACACAGTTGATAAGGTGGCTTAATTTCTTTGCTAGAGGCGCTGATGCATATTTCATTCATTTTAAGTGTTTCCTTTTTCAGACCCAGAATGAAAATATAATAATTGCACAGTCCATGATCAGCCAGCTGCTTATTTGCTTAGGAATTCTCTGAGTATTACTGAGTATTTTCTGTTGTATCTTTTTTTTGCCAGCAATGGACAGCAAGTAGTCGATATGAGTTGAGGGTAGACAATGCATTTTTCTTTTTTGGCATAGTTTCTGCCCTTTTAATGGCATATTAGGGCTACTGGCAGTATACCTGTGTATTTACAAAAACTGAAGATGATAACAAGTCTCATCCACAATTCACAAAGTTAGCCCTTTTGATGAAATTGCAGCTGGTTTCATCAGATTGATTTTGTAACTGTGTCTCTCTGGCTTTAAGCCTGAAGCCTTTGTTCAAGGAGGACCAATGGATGTTTATCAGAAATTCCTGCCCCCACCCCCACCCCCCAGTTCCTTACCCTCACAGTGAGAGCCTGTGAATAGAGTGTCTGTCTCATTGGCTCTCTCTCCACCCCACCTCCAACAGAGCAAGCAGCCAGCAAACGTAAGGCAGGGGGATATTCCAGGAAGAGGGATTTAAACAAATGGGAAAGGCTAGGGCTGGCAGTCTTCAAGGATTCCTGTAAAGAAACATCTCTGACATCCAGTGTGCAGTCACTCTTTCTCATGGCCAGCTGGCTAGAAAGTTACCCTGGACTCCATGCCTTTGACTGACAGCAGGGCAAACTCAAACTAGATGACTGGGGAAAGAGGGATTGCATTAGTTTGGTTCCCTATTTTTCAGTTCCTGGCAGATTAGCCTTTCTTGACCCTGAAGAATCCTAAATGTCTGTGATAATTATTCAGTGACCCCTCTTCCGCCTGCGCCGCCACTTCCCTGCTCCCCCTCCTCCCCCCCACCTCTAACCAAGTCCAGTGAGAGCCCAGCCAAGGAGATTTTCAAGATTCCTGATTGATTTACACTCTGATTTTTTTTTAATGCAAATGACTGCATTATTTATTGATTTGATATATTGATACTATATTTATTGTCATATGCTGATTTACAAAGACCAAGGGGGCTGAGATAAATTTAAGAGTGGCAACTGAATTTTTAATAATAATTATTAATACTTATTGCTATTGCTTATATGCAAGACCTAAATGGGTAGTCAGTTCCTTGGCCGGTTAATGTTTTTTTTTTTTTTGATTGTGCTTTAAGTGAAAGTTGACAATTCTAGTTTCTCATACAAAAATTTATACACAACTTATGTAACCCTAGTTGCTCTCCTTATAATGTGACAGCACACTCCTCCTTTCCACCCCGAATATCCCATGTCCACTCAACCAGCTCCTGGCCCTCTCTGCTTTCTCATCTCGCCTCCGGACAGTAGCTGCCCATTTAGTCTCATGTATCTACTTGAGCTAAGAAGCACACTCTTCACAAGTATCATTTTATTTCTTATAGTCCAGTCTAATCTTTGTTTGAAGAGTTGGCTTCGGGAATGATTTTAGTTTTGGGCTAACAAAGAGTCCGAGGGCCATGTCTTCTGGGGTCCCTCCAGTCTCAGTCAGACCATTAAGTCTGGTCTTTTTACTAGAATTTGAGTTCTGCACCCCACTTTTCTCCTGCTCCATCAGGGACTCTCTGTTGTGTTCCCTGTCAGGGTGATCACTGGTGGTAGCTGGGCATACACTCTGATTTTTTAAGTACAAAAAAATGCAGGTTCACCTTATATATTTTTAGAGAGAGCATGTGTGGATATTTTCAATATCATCATATAAGAATGCTAAATAGTTGCTCAAAAAGGACTGTAATATTTGCACAATAAAGGGACTCTTATCTTGCTCAGGAAAGTGAGTCGCAACCAAAGTCAGAGGAAATATTCTGAATTTCTAAGGACAGTGTTACTATCATATCTTGTCAGGAAGCATCTGGTCCCCTTTTTAATTATGCCAATCACTTTCCCTGGAGTAGATAGTGATGAAGTGTATATTTCTCTCTATAATGTAGAAAGCCTGAGTGTGCATGCGTGTCTATGCATACTATCCCTGTATTTTAATTAAGAACATTTTGATCAAAGATTCTATAGAAGACTCCTAACCAAAAGGGGGAAAACACAGAACAGAATTTCAAATTTTAATGAAATCCAGACTTTCTGGAGCCATGGAGGCTGGATGAACCCCTGAAACTATTGCCCTGAGATAATCTTTAAACTTTACACCAAAAATATTCCCCAAAGTCTTCTTAAAACCAAGCAATAGTTTGACTTCACTAGTAACGAATATCTTCCTTGAGCATAGTGCTCTTTTAAGATCTGTCTTTATGGGATCAAACTGACAACAGCAACTCGAAGGATTAGATAGGAAATGTAGAGGACAGTGAGTTTATATTAATGAGGGAGCAACAACTCAGAAGATGAGGATGAGAATCGTTGCACAACTTGAAGAATATAATCAATGTCACCAAATTGTACACGTAGAAATTGTTTAATTGGTATATGTTCTGCTGTGTATTTTCTCAACAACAACAACAAATATAAATTTAAAAAAAAAGAACAAAAATCTGCAAAGAAATAAAAAAGGTAAATAATCCATTGATATTTTCTCCTGATGTTTAACTCACTGCCATGCTGCTGCTCATTATGAGTGCTGCTGCTTTATGCCAGGCAGTGATAGAAAGGTGCCCTTCAGAGCATCTGTATCAGAAGTCTCTTGCACTTTCTCCTATATCTTTCCATAGTTCTACAGCTCTGTGTTAAACCTTTTCCCTGAGCAGCATGCTGGTCCCTCTGAATCTACCATCTACTCTGCAAAAGACACAGTGCTCTTTGCTATAGACAAAAGTTCACTCTTCAAGGAATTGTAGTAAAAACAAGAAAGAAAAAAAAAAAGACACACAAGTAGCCATAATGATAAGGTAAATGTAACAAGTGCAACAATATTCAAAGAAGAAATAAAAACTTTACTGGAGTGTCTTAGTTATCGAGTGCTGCTGTAACACAAATACCACAAGTGGGTGGCTGTAAAGAACAGAAATTTATTTTCTCACAGTTCTGGATGCTAAACATCCAAATCAAGGTCTTGACTATGTTGATTACTTTCTTGCAGGTAGTCCTCTCACTGTAGACGATCCTTACTTACATGGTGTCTGTCTTCCCATGTGGTGCATGCCTCTGTGTCTAATGTACTCTTTTTATAAATCAGCAGTGATTAGGTTTAGGACACACCTATACTAGTATGGCTTCATTAACATAACAAAGAAAAACCTATTTCCAAGCAGGATTAGATCTACAAGTATAGGGGTTAGGATTCCAACACATATTTTGGGGGACACAATTCAATGCATAACATGGGGTAATGGAGGAAAGCTTCATGGCATTTGTGATTAATATTTAAAGCTAGGTAAGATTTTATTCAGAGGGATGCACAATGAGTATGCAAGGAAGTAGGAATGCTAATAGATGGAGACAGAAATACTTGAAGATAACTGTGAAGAGTCCAATTTGGATGGGGCCAAGGGCATGTGAAGAGTAATGGGAGAAAAGACTAGAAAATTAAGGCAGGGCCAGGTTGTGGGACTGGAACTAGTCTTTCACAATTGGGATTCCACAAAAAAATGAAGCCTCATAAAAAATAATGTGACTATTTTCTCAATTCTCTCCAAAATGGTACAAAGCTGGTACTAACCTAGATGCATAGAAGAGAAGTTAATTCACCGCATACAATTAGTTCCCAGCATTGTTGTTAGGTGCTGTCGAGTCGATTCTGACTCATACTGAACCTGTGTGGCAGAGCAGACCTACCCCATAGGATTTTCCAGTCTGTAATATTTATGGGAGCAAATCACCAGGTCTTTTCGCCCATGGAGCCTCTGGTGGGTTCCAACCACTAAACTTTTGATTAGCAGCTGAGCACTTAACTGTTGCGCCACCTGGACTCGTTGGTGCTCTGGGTAATGGGGTTTAATTCTCCCTGGGAACCTTGGTTGAGAAAGGCTGCCCTAGACTCTGGATAATGAAGAACTGTGGAAAATATTTGAGTTGAAGTGTGATATGATACAGCTGTGTTTTAGGAAAACTTAACTGACAACAGTGTTCAGGATAATTTGAGCAATGTGAAACTAAAGATTATGAGATCTTTTATGAGATGAAAGGTAATTAAGGAAATGAAAATGGTAATCAAAAGGAGGTTATGGAGGCATAGGATTTAGTAATTCATTCATTTAAGACAATATTTATTGGGTACCTACTGAATATCAAGTATTGTTGCTACCATGATGAGCAAAAATAAACATAGTCATTACAACCTAATGGGAAGTCAGACAGTAAGCAAATAACCACATGAATCCATGTAAAATCCTAACACAGATAAATGCTAAGAAGGAAAGTTTCTCCGTGCATGTAACGGTGGCATAAATTCTGCTATTAGCAAGGTTTTATGTACTTGGAGTAGTGGATGACAGTATTATACAATGAGACTTTATTTGCACATGGTGAGTTTGAGATTTATTTTCCTATTGGTGAGAGACTATTGGATATTTCTAATAAGGAACTAAAATTATGATAACAGTCTCCAATCGCCTCTTCCTGATTATGTGATTTTTATTTTAGTGATGGTGGGGTTACATTATATTTACTATAAATTTTAATCTTGGAGCCCGTGTCCCATGATCATGAAAAGCTACTGCTTTGTTTTTCCATTCCTATCTTTACTAAGAATGATTCTGTGAAAGCTTTAATAGTTATTCCATATGGGTATAAACACAAATACAGACAGGATTTTCCCTCTTTGTAGGTTGTACCTACATGATCACTGCATTCTATCTACTCTGTCTGCATACTACTATTTACTGTAACAAAAATTCTACCTTTGCTTGTCTTGGGAATTTTCCAAAGCTGACAAAGAAGCAAACCTACTGCTAGAACTCAAATAAAAATAAACAAATAGAGCCTGAAAGTAAAAAAGAAACACAGATTTTTAAATAAAAGTTTAAATGATTATTATGAATCTATTGAAGGTATTGTCAGAATTATTGTTCATCTTCCAACACATTTAGGTGCTATGAGAGCGTGTCCGTTAAAATGTAGTACCAAGATAATCGTCTCTAAGGAGTTTTCGTGGTTTCTCAGTTTTAAAATGGAGACTTCTATCCTGGCCTCATCGAAATTCAGGGACAATTTTGAGGATAAAGCATAATTAGTTATATTTGCTTCCTTCAGCTAGAGGTCTTTATTTTCTCCCATTTTATTGATCATGTTGTATCTATATTCTGTTTGCTACTTCAAATAAAGAACGTCTACATTAACAAGTCATTATGATTAATCAGAGGTTTTTTATTTTTTTAGCATTTAGTTATGTGAGTCTCTGTATGACATTCAGGTCTGACTTTGTCTGGGGTAACCAAAGATGGTAGCCTTGTCTTGTTTTTACTGACAGTACTAGAGCACGAACAAGTTTTAGGCGAATGAAGTTCATTCGGAAGAACAATGAGGACTCCAATCTCATTCTCTCTGTTCATATTTTCTATTAAAACAAAAGTATCTTCTGGGAAGATTCAGCAAAACAGACTTGGAGTTTTGGGCTGAGTATCACTATAACTGAAAATGTGTAGGTGTATCTCAATTTTGATATGGGATAAAACCATATGTTTAGCTTTTATGGTTTTAAGTGTTGTGAAATAAATGCACATAAAAGTCTGGATTAACAAGGAGGAATTTGGAAAAACAAATGGATGAGCTGCTTTTAGTAAATCCTATTGTAAGTGATAAAATTGTTGAAGGAAGTAAAACCAAAAATTTGTGAAAGGTTAATAGTCATATGGGATTACGGGATTTAATTAGATTCAAATGCATGAAAAGTGTTTATAGCTGTGTTGTCCAATATGATAGAAAGTAGCCAATTGTATTTAATTGCTATCCTGATTTTCTGGTCTTTCCTCTTGGTTTGTAATCTGCTGAGTTCGGAGCACTGTCTGATATCTCTCTTGTCCCTAGACTAAACTGTCTGTTTCAGCTGTCTCCTTGGCAGGCTGAGAGCAGAGTACAAGGCATAGAATCAGAATCTCAGAGAGAGAATTACCCTAAGTTTTACATTATCAGGCCCTATGTCTTTTATTAAAGAGAACCCAATGAGTTGTAAAATCGCTCATTCCAACCTTATAACATTGTAACATTTTCCTTTTATTGAGTTAGAATGAGACTGTCAACAATGGTCCTAATTTTACCCTCCAGAGCTACTATGGGACACGTGGAATCTTTCTACTGCACAACAATTCTTCACATATTTATTATAAATACCAAAAAAACAAGTGAAATGTTCTCATTGCTTAGTCCTAGATGGGGAGACATTATCCAACACTGTCCCCAACCTATTTAAAATTAATAGTAATAATAGTAACTACCATGCAGTAACGAGCCCTGGTGGCGCAGTGGTTAAGCTCTCAGCTGTGAACCAAAAGGTTGGTGACTCAAAACCCACCAGCCACTCCATGAGAAAAAGATCTGGCAGTCTGCTTCTGTAAAGATTGCAGCCTTGGAAACCCTATAGGGCAGTTCTACTCTGTCCTATAGGGTTACTATGGGTTGAAACTGACTTGATAGCAGTGGGTTTGGTTTTTTTGACCATGCAGTGAATTCTCAACAGTCACCAGATGATGAACTGGTGATTTGTTTACATTATTTCTAATGCAAACATGCAACCAACAAGATGATTACTGTTATTTTCCAAGTTTGGCAGTGGGAAAGACACTGCAGATGATAGAGTAGCTGTCACCATGGATAGGAGCCCAATCTGATCAGTTTTGAGTCTTTTGCTATTTCGCACTCCTTTATATAAATTGCAAGTACATGCCTCATTATAAACTGGGTAAGTTATTTTAACTATTCTCTAAACTCTATGTTTGTCCCTTTAAAACAGTTGATCTGCGAGTTGTGGAAATTACCATTATTATCCCTCTTTACAAGTGTAATTTGGGGTAAACTATTTTAAATCTAGATTAAGGAGCAGATAGCTAGAAGAGGCAGGTTCCTCTTCAAGCCTCATAGAGCACGGGACAAAGGTATTTGAGGGTAATCGAACATCTTCACACTCCGCAAATCTTCAGCTGAGTCTAAAGAGCATTTAATTCTAAAGATTCTTATAACCATATAGTTCTGTGATTCAAGTAAAATAAACTAATGATAGAAATTTAATGTATATCAAATACATATAAAATATATAATATATACAATATACATGGTACATATATATGATCTACGCTGTATATACATATATACATACACACATATATACACATTTACATGTAACATTATTTTTTACCACAAAGAAAAAAGTACAAATTTATGGTTATGAGTAAAATATAGTCATGTTTAAAAACAGATTTAGTATCACCTACCCAGTCCACCCCCTATAGCCTTATAACAATTTGTGGCATATTCATCCAGACCTGTCTCTGCATTCACACATATTCTTTTCTTTCCTTCTTTTTTATTTTTTATTCCCAACAACAAAAGAAAACCTTAAAGCCTGAAATTTCTGGAGTTGACTTCCAAAATGTGTGACACCTCAGTCAAAAGATGCATTTTCAATTTATAGAAATTGCCTGATTATTTTGCAAAAAATTATTACAATTTACATTTTCACAAGCACAGTTGGACATGACCTTTCTCTCAAAATTCCCTCCACCTCAGGATGCTATAAACTCTTTAAATTCTGGTGAAAAATTATATCTCATTCCTGATGCATATTCCTGACTCCTACAGATACTGAAAATCTTTTTGTGTTTGATGGTCATTTGCATGTCCTTCCCTGGGGCTTGCCTGCTAATACCCTTGGCTAAGTTTTCTATTGGGCTGTTTAGTTTACTCTTATTAATTAGAAGAACTATGCATATATTAGCAGCATTACCCTTTTGTTTGTCATGTTCATTCCAAATACTATTTCTAGTCTATTGTTTATACTTTGTTTTGTTTATGGAGGTTTTGGCAAATGAATATTTTAAGTTATAAAATAGGGTTATCTTAAGAAAATCCCCTCAGTGTGTTATAAAATTTTTTTTCCAGAATATTTATACAATTTTTATCATGGATTTTATTTTTATACTTTGTGTGAGATAGGGATTTTTTTAAAATATCAATAGCAAAATAATGCTAACTTTACATGATGAAATGGAATTCTTTCCGTATTTTTCTATGACCTAGAAAGAAATAGTAAAATATTATTTAAAAGTTAGGTAGAATTCAGCTATAAAACAATACGGAGTGAGACCATTTTAAAGGTAGAAGTCAAATTAATGCTCCATTCTTTTCTACGATTATGTGTCTGTTGAGATTATTTGTCTCTTGGATCAAAGTTCATAGTTTTCCTCTAGATTTCAATTGGTGTGTTAGAGTTGCCGTTATACTTTAAATTTCATCAAAGTTTTTATATTTTTTCTCATACTTAATGTTATATATCATCATTTTCTCTCCTTTTTTCTTAAGTGATGTGACAAAAGTTTATCTACACATTTTGTCAACATAGTTGTATATTGTATATTCCCTTAATTGCATACCTTGACATGTCATAATTTCGTCTGCAGTAGAAAATTATCGGGTGATGGAAGGCACAGCAGTTCTCTTGCGGGCTCAAGGTGAATGAACTTGTAGACTCTAATTCTTCTGCTAAGGTTTGAAAAGGAAGCATATCTGCTTCCTTTTTCTCTGGGTGCAAGGCATTGTCTGTCATATTCCAGATGCAGACCCTGGCCCTAAGTGCTACTTCCTTCCACCAGGGGCCACCAGGGTTTGCACAATTGAGTAGTTGCTCTAAGGATCACAAGAGCCAGAGGGACAGGTGCTGCCCATCCTCCGGAGACCCTAAGGCTTCAGCCACTTGGGTATATTCATAAATATCTCCCCAAGACTGAGGAGAGACAAACCTGATCTTTTACTCCAGTCTCTTGGAGAAGGAAGCCGTGCTTTGATTTGCATCCTTGGAACTCCCAGCAGGACTTGTGGCCTCTGATGCACCCTCCAAGGCTGGCCAGCAGGATGCTTGCCCAGGTTAATCATCTGCCCTAAAGAGTGTGTTAGAAATGAGAGTAGGACAGTGACATGGGGTTAGCTTGCAATTGTCCCAGAATCTCCCAGAAATAACTTCAATATTTAGAAATGTCACTGCAAGATAAATCTTTTCTCTCTCTCTCTTTTATTTATCTCTCTAGTACTTAGGAATCAAATGCAACCCACATTTAAATGTTTGCCTCTTTGAAATGTATTATATAATATGAAGTAAAAAATAAACAAATAAAATAATGCTATTCTGCAAGGAATTTTAGAATTCCAAGGCTGATCCACTTGAATTTCAGTTTCTTAATGAACCAAATTATTTCGTTCTCCTGCTTCATGTCTAGTCAAAATCATATGAGTATTTTTCTGCTCTTCTATATGCAGATTGCTCATGTGTAATGTCTCTCCATTCAAGGCAATGGCAAGAGCCCTGGGCTCCCCATGTGTTCTATCACCCTCTTGCAGAAATGCTTCTCACTTTTCTGAAGCATTGCTGCTGTGGTCATGACTGTCATTTCCTCAGCACCATCTGCAGACTGATATTTTGTAGGAACTTGTATGAGTTCCAAATAAGAATTCAGCTCAACAGGCCAGCATATTTAGTTTTTAAGAGAAAAGAAAATAATTGATCAATTCCTATTCTAGTCCACTCTTTTTTTCCCTCTACTTTTCTCCATCCCACCCCCACATGAAGTTATTTTTAAAGCTTTGAAATGGAATCAAATTTCCAGACTGCACAATTAAATCTCAGTCAAATATTCCACTTACCAGAATGCTCACAATACTAATAGTGCTGTTAGAAATAAGGCACTTGATTAAAAGGCGAAGCACTTGTCTATGTCTTTAACGTGCATTCCTAATGAGTCTTGGCAGGAGGCTGATTCACATGAAAATGCACAATTACCTTATCCAAGTTTAACATACCATGATCTGCACCCAGTCCCTCTCTTCATTACCATTTGAATGCACTCTTCTCTTGGAGTTTTGTGCAGGGAACAAATCCTTATATATGGTACACAGCTCTAGACCCTGATTTGTCTGCACTTGCCCTTTAAACAAAAGGCCAAAACAACATGCTCTTTGGTGCATTGATTTTCAACCTCTGGCTATATTTGAAATTGTAATGCAGCACATTTCACTTTCCAAGGAGCCTCAGTCCATATACAATATGAAAGTAAATGTAATCAAGGGATTTGTTTGTGGTTCTGAGTGGTGACACACCATCTTTTCTTGCGGACTCCAGATAAAGGGAGGCTGGTTTAAAGAGCTGTTGAAACCCAGTGAGGTCAAATGTTACTTGAAATCTGATTTCATTACCATATAGAGTCAACATTAATATCTGGACTTTGGAATCGGGGACAAACATTTGCCTGAAATGTAAACTGAGAAAGCAAAAGTTATATTTAATTTTTATCAAGATTATCCTTTGACCCTTCATTATTTTCAGTGTTTCTGGCATGCCACACTCCTACGGTTCTGCAAACTGCCCTGGCTTGTAGAATTCCGTTTAATCTGGAGAAAGTAGAATCAATAACAGATTAAAAATACTATAAGTGTTTTTAATAATTCCTTCCCTCTTCTCTTTCTTGTTTTCAAATGTCATTTATACTTAGCCTTTTGAAGAGATTTAAATAATTGTACAGAAAGAGAAAATATTTTCCTTATGACATAAGTGATAGTTTCTACTCTTAAAAAATAAATCATATA
This sequence comes from Trichechus manatus latirostris, assembly GCF_000243295.1. Lineage (NCBI taxonomy): Eukaryota > Metazoa > Chordata > Mammalia > Sirenia > Trichechidae > Trichechus > Trichechus manatus. The sequence goes on from NW_004444130.1 coordinate 3,942,610, forward strand.
GAACATTTTACTAACGATGAAGTAATTTTAGAACAACCTAATCTGTTATTAATTTTGCAGATTTACACAGTAATACAAAGAAATAGGATATACTTGAGGTTCACAAAGAGTCAAAACGATGATTAATTTGCTCATAAGTTGTGGTGGTTAAGGTTGTGTGTCAACTTGGCTGGGCCATGATTCTCAGTGGTTTGGCAGCTATGATGTAGTTTGGCAGTTATGTAACGATGTAATCACCTCCATCATGAGATCTGATATAATGTAATTACCTCCATGATGAGATCTACCATGAGCAGCCAATCAACTGAAAGGGAGTTTCCTTGGGGATATGGCCTGCCTCCGATATATACGGACCTTCTGGTAAAGATCACTGGCTATTGCTCTGCTTTAGATCCTTCATTCAGCTAGTTATCATCTGACCTCCAGTTCTTGGGACTTGAGCCAGCAGCCTGCCATCTAACCTGCTGATCTTGGGTTCGTCAGCCTCTGCAGCTACATGAGTCAGCAAAAGCCTCCAACCAGCGTGTCACTCACAGACTTGGCACTTTCCAGCCTCCACAACCATGTGAGCCATTTTCCTTGATATAAATCTCTCTATATATAATATACATATACATATACTTGGACCTCTGGTGGCATAGTAGTTAAGAGCTCGGCTGCTAACCAAAAGGTAGGCAGTTCAAATCCACCAGCTGCTCCTTGGAAACCCTAGGGGGCAGTTCTGCTCTGCCGTATAGGGTTGCTGTGAGTCAGAACTCGATGGCACCTAACAACAATAACATACCTATACATATATATGTATATATGTGTATATATGTATGTATACATATACATATATATATATATACACACATACATATACTTCACTGGTCTTGCTTCTCTAGAATACCCAGCCTAAGACATTTGGTACTGAGAGTAGTTCTAGAGAAACAAAATTGTAAAGATGAGTTTTCTAAATTGGTTCTCAAGTCTCGTTAGTCTTGAAGATGTTGATGACTCTTACTTCCAGTAGTAAAGATGGCACTGCTAATCCATGGCATGAGGTGGCAATAGAAATATACAAAATATCAACACCAATAGATCAAGTATTGGTGAGAGGTGAGGCTCTGGGTGATCATATGTTTGAAACCTTTCTACAATTTCATCAGCATGAGAAGCATAAAGAAGCTGATTTGTTGGTCCTACTTCCTCTACACAAAGTGGTGAAAGAAAGAGATGAGCTCAGGGCTTCAGAGTCAAAGTTCAAGCACCCCATAAATGACCTCAAATTGCCACTTGTGCCCAAAAAGAAAGCATTATTTCCTATAGTAACAGAGCTATTATTGCCAAAAACCAAACCCAGAGTCTGATTGTAAGAGTGGCTGAGTTACAATGCCAATTGAATTCCCAAACTCGAATGTTTCTGAAGTTCAAGTGGGGGCATTGATTGGGAAGATACGGGATCCTGAAACTTGAGATGGGGCCATATGGGCAGATAATCAGGAAGCTGGGGACACTGAGCCCCTAAATTCTTTTGAATCGCTCCTGCCAACAAAACCATTAGCCTTTCCACCTCCATCTGATGAGATTAACCCAGCCGTGTCTGAAGAGCCTTTGTCTGAGTCACTGTCTGCGGAGGTATCTGAGTCATTGCCTGAGGCAGATGCCTTATAAGACATGGCTGAATGTTCTCAAAACACATCCCCACCACCCATTTTTGCTTCTAGACCTATAACTAGACTTAAGTCCCAGTGAGCCCTAAAAGGTGAAGTATAAAGTGTGACCCAGGAGGAGGTACACTACGCTCCAAAAGAACTGCCTGACTTCTCTAATATGTACAAACAGAAACCTGGGGAATATGTGTGGGAATGGCTTTTAAGGATGTGGGATAGTGGTGCAAGGAACATAAAGATGAATCAGTCTGAATTTATTGATATAGGTCCTCTAAGCACAAATTCTTCATTTAATGTTTCAGCTTGAGAGGTTAGCAAAGGATCTAATAGTTTGTTTGGTTGGGTCGCCAAAGCATGGATTACACAGTAGCCTACACTAAATCAAGCTGAAGTACCAGACCTTCCTTGGTATCCTGTAGGAGAAGGTATTCAAAGACTTAGAGAAATTGGCATGCTAGCGTGGATTTATCAGGTTAGACCCACAGAACCACACATGGAGTGCCCAGAGGACACCCCTTTTACCACAAGGTGAGGAACAAATTAGTGAGGGGAGCCCCAGCATTCTGGAAAACTGCTGTGATTGCTATTTTGTGTGAGTCAGATTTAACAGTGGGTACTGCCCTAACTGAATTAAGACACCTAACTACAGTGGGACTGATTGGACCCCATGGTGGTAGGGGCCAAGTAGAGGCAATCAATTGACAAGATGAGGTGGGCATGGTTACCATAATGGACAGCGGAGTCAAAGCAATGATCAGAATAGTCTGGCTCATATGGACTTATCACATTGGTTATTTAGTTATGGTGTACCTAGGAATGAAATAGATGGCAAATCTACTAAATATTTACTTGATCTGTACAAGCAGAAGAATTCTAGGTCAAGTCTAACTCAAATCGCCAGAATAGAGAGTCACGGTCCCTCATCAATTCCCAGACTTGAGTGAGTTTACAGACTCACAACCCCTTGAATGAAGGGGAGGACGGGTCCCCTTGAGGAAGGACCCCACTACACTGCCAAAAATTTATACTGTTTATCTTTCTTCCATCCTTCCCTGAAGGGATGTAGGGCCGTTCACGAGAGTGACTGTTCATTGGGGAAAAGGAAATAATCAGACTTTTCAGAGATACTGGCTCTGAACTGACACTAATTCCAGGGAACCCAAAATGTCACTGTGGCCCAACAGTCAGAGTAGGGACATATGGAGCTCAGGTTATTAATGGAGTCTTAGCTCAGGCTCATCTCACAGTGTGTGCAGTGGGTCCCCGAACCCATTCTGTAGTGATTTTCCAAGTTCCAGAGTGCATAATTGGAATAGATACACTCAGCCACTGGCAGAACCTCTACATTGGATCCCTGACAAGTGGAGCAAGGGCTATTATGGTAGGAAAAGCCAAGTGGAAGCCATTAGAACTGCCCCTACCTAGGAAAATAGTAAACCAAAAGCAATACCACATTCCTGGAGAGATTGCAGAGATTACTGCCACCATCAAGGGGTGGTGATTCCTACCACATCCCCATTTAACTTACCTATTTGGCCTGTGCAAAAAACAAGGATATTGGAAAATGGCAGTGGATTATCAAAAACTGAACTAGGTGGTGACTCCAATTGCAGCTGTTGTTCCAAATATGATTTCATTACTTGAGCAAATTAATACATCTCATGGTACCTGACATGCAGCTATTTATCTGGCTAATGCCTTTTCTCCATACCTGATTTGAAGGACCACCAGAAGCAGTTTGCCTTCATCTGGCAAGCCAGCAATGCATCTTTACTATCCTACCTCAAGGATATATCAACTCCCCAACCCTCTGTCATAATTTTGTCTGCAGGAACCTCGACTGACTTCCCTCCCACAAGACATCACACTGGGTCCATTACATTGACGATATTATGCTGATTGAACCTAGTGAGGAAGAAGTGTCAATGACTCTGGACTTTATTGGTAAAAGTTTGCGTGCTAGAGGGTGGGAAGTTAATCTCATAAAAATTCAGGTGCCTTCCACCTCAGTGAAATTTCTACGGTCCATTGGTGTGCGGCATGTTGAGATATTCCTTCTCAAGTGAAAGAGAAGTTATTGCATCTGGCCCCTCTCACAACTTAAAAAGTGGCACAATGCCTGGTGGGCCTCTTTGGATTTTGGAGGCAACATACCCCTCATTTGGGTATGCTACTCTGGCCTATCTACGAAGTGACTCGAAAAGTGGGTAGTTTTGAGTGGGGCCCAGAACAAGAGAAGGCTTGCCAATAGGTTCAGGCTGCCGTGCAAGCCATCCTGCCACTCTGGCCGTATGATCTGGCTGATCCAATGGTGCTTGAAGTGTCAGCAACAGATAGAGATGCTGTTTGGAGTCTTTGGCAGACCCCTATTGGTGAATCACAGCACAGAACCTTAGGATTTTGGAGCAAAACCTTGCCATCTTCTGTAGATAAGTACTCTCCTTTTGAGAAACAGTTTTTGACTTGTTACTGGGCCTTAGTAGAGAATGAACGCTTAACCATGGGCCACCAAGTCACCATGCAGCCTGAGCTGCCCATCATGAACTGGGTGTTGTCTGACCCACAGACTCGTAAAGTTGGATGTGCACAGCAGTACTCCATCATTAAATGGAAATAGTGTATTAGAGATTGGGCCCAAGCAGGACCTGAAGGCACAAGTAAGTTGCATGAGGAAGTGGCCCAAATGCCCATGGTCTTCACTCCTGTCACATTACCTTCTGTCTCACAGTCTGCACCTACAGCCTCATGGGGGGAGATCCTTATGATCTGTGGACCGAGGGAGAGAAAACTCGTGCCTGGTTTACAGATGGTTCTGCACAATATGAAGGCACTACTTGAAAGTGGACTGCAGCAATACTACAGCCCCTTTCTGGGACCTCCCTGAAGGACAGTGGTGAAGAGAAATCCTCCCAATGGGCAGAACTTCGAGTAGTGCACCTGGTAGTTCACTTTGCTTGGAAGGAAAAATGGCCAGATTGCAATTGTATACTATTCATAGGTCAATGGTTTGGCTGAATGGTCAGTGACTTGGAAGGAACGTGATTGGAAAATTAGAGACAAGGAGGTATGGGGAAGAGGTATGAGGATAGACTTCTCTGAATGGGCCAAAGAAGTGAAGATATTTGTGTCTCATGTGAATGCTCACCAAAGGGTGACCTTGGCAGAGGGGGATTTCAACACTTACGTGGATAGGATGATGTGTTCTATGGAAACCAGTCATCCTCTTTCCCCAGCCACTCTCGTCATTGCTCAGAGAGCTCATGAACAAAGTGGCTGTGGTGTCAGGGATGAAGGTTATGCATGGACTCAGCAACATGAACTTCTACCCACCAAGGCTGACTTGGCTACAGCCACTGCTGAGTGTCCAATCTTCCAGAAGCAGAGATCAACACTGAGTCCACGATATGGTACCATTCCTAGAGTTGATCAGCCAGCAATCTGGTGGTAAGTTGATTACATTGGATTGCTTTCATCATGGAAAGGATAGTATTTTGTTCTTAGTGGAATAGACTCTTACACTGGATACAGATTTGCCTTCCCTGCATGCAGTGCTTCTGCCAAAACTACCTTCCATGGAATAAGAGAATGCCTTATCCACCACCATGGTATTCTACACAGCATTGCCTTGGATCTACAGACTCACTTCACAGCAAATGAAGTGTGTCAGTGGGCTCACGCTCATGGAATTCACTAGTCTTACTGTGTTCCCCATCATCCTCAAGCAGCTGGCTTGATAGAATGATGCAATGGCCTTCTAAAGACACGATGACAGCGCCAGGTAGGTGATAATACCTTGCAGAGTTGGGGCAGTGTTCTCCAGGAGGCTGTATATGCTCTAAACCAGCATCTAATATATGGTGTTGTTTCATCCATAGCCAGGATTCATGGGTCCAGGAATCAAGGGTGGAAATGGGAGTGGTACCACTCACTAATACCCCTAGTGACCCACTCACAAAATTTTTGCTTTCTGTCCTTGTGACCTTATGCTCTGAGGGTGTAGAGGTCTTAGTTCCAAAGAGAGGAATGCTCCCACCTGGAGACACATCACTGATTCCATTGAACTGGATGTTAAGAATACCACCTAGCCACTTAGGCTTTTTATGCTTCTGGATCAACAGACAAATAAGGGAGTTACCATACTGTTGTGATTGATCCTGATTACCGAGAGGAAATTGGATTGATATTACATAATGGAGGTAAAGAAGAGTATGTCTGGAATGCAGGAGATCCTTTAGGGCATCTCTTAGTACTACCAGGCCCTGTGATTAAAGTCAATGGAAAACTACAGCAACATAATTCCAACATGACTACTAATGGTCCAGACCCTTCAGGAATGAAAGTTTGGGTCATCCCACTAGGCAAAGAGCCATGACTATCCGAGGTGCTTGCTGAGAGTAAAGGGAATACAGAATGGGTTGTGGAAGATGGTAGTTCTAAATATCAGCTACAACCACGTGACCAGTTGCAGAAATGTGGATTGTAATTGTTATGAGTATTTCTTCCTTGCATGTGTGTATCAAATATTTTTGTTTTCTTCACTTATAAAATATAAGATCCAAACAGGGCTAGTGCATTTTCAGTTGTACACATGTTAGTTATACTATGTGAGGTGCAAGTAAGACTTTATAATTGTCTTTATTTAGAGATTATGAATGGTTTAATGAGATGTGTACCCGTGCCAAGTTGACAACAAGTGGACTGTGATGGTTAAGGTTGTGTGTCAATGTGGGTGGGCCATGATTCTTACTGGTTTGGAAGTTATGATGTAGTTTGGCAGTTATGTAATGATGTAATTACCTCCATGATGAGATCTGCTATGAGCAGCCAATTAGTTGAAAGGTAGTTTCCTTGGGAGTGTGACCTGCATCCCACATATATGAACTTTCTGGCGAAGCTCACTGGCTTTCGCTCTGCTCTGGATCCTTCATTTGGCTAGTTATCATCTGACCTCCAGTTCTTGGGACCTAAGCCAGCAGTCTGTCATCTTACCTGCCAGTCTTGGATTCATCACCCTCCACAGTCCGTGAGTCAGTAGCCTGCTGTCTGACCTGCTGATCTTGGGTTCATCAGCCCCTGTAGCTATATGAGTCACAAGAAGCCTCCAGCCTGATGCCTGACCCACAGACTTGGGACTTCCCAACCTCTACAGCCACATGAGCCATTTCCTTGACATAAATCTCTCTTTCTTTCTCTCTCTCTCTCTCTATATATATATATACACACACACATATCACTGGTTTTGTTTCTCTAGAGAACCCAGCCTAAGACATAAAGTAATAATAAGAATAAATTGGTAAGAGTAAGGAGATTGAGACTTATTGTAAGCCATATAACATTGGAAAAGTGGATGACATTAGAGGACATTTGAATCTTTATGATTTATTTCTAGTCTCTACAACTTACTACCTTTGTTATTAAAGCATTTTTCTTAATATCACTGAATCTCAGCATTGCTCTTTCCTAGCAACATTTATAAAAATGGCATAACACCACCCCCTGTGCACTGCTGTTGTGAGGATTAAAGATAAAATTATAAGGTATCAAATAATAAACAAGTTCAGCAAGCTTGCCAGATACAAGATCAATATAAAAATCAGTTGCGTTTCTATATTCTAGCAATGAAAAATCCAAAAAGGAAATTAAGAAAATAACTCCATTTACAATAGTATCAAAAAGAATAAAATATTAGGAATACATTTAACAAAAGAAATACAAGACTTCTACACTGAAAACTACAAAACATTGGTAAAAGAAGTTAAAGATCTAAACAAATGGAAAGATATCCTATGTTCATGAATCGGAAGATTTAATGTAGTTAAAATGGCAATGCTTCCCAAATTGATCTACAGATTCAGTACAATGCCTATCATCATCTAAATCCCACATGATTTTTTTGCAGAAACTGATGGGCTGATTTTAAAATTTGCATGGAAATGCAAGGGTGCAACAATGGGCTCAAGCATAGCAATGATTGTGAGGATGGTGCAGGACTGGGCAGTGTTTTGTTCGGTTGTACATAGGGTTGCTATGAGTCAGAACAGACTCAACAGCACCTAACGACAACAAAAGTAGGTGAGGAAATGAGTTGTACTAGATGAGACTGACAAGGATGCCAAGGGCCACATCATCTAAAGTTTTATAGGACTGAATCCCTAGTGCATAGTCCATAACTTAAAGCATTCATCTGTGTGGATGAGAACAAATTATGGATATTATTACGAAGCATGAGCATTTCAGAACACTTAATTATGCTCATGTGGAACCTGTAC
>NW_004444130.1:3951525-3952882 GCF_000243295.1 Trichechus manatus latirostris
TAGAAGTCAAGTAGGAGAAGTGGATCAGCATTGAAATTTTAGGGAGTCTAAATTACAGGAAACCTCTTCCTACTCAAATTCTGAGCAGATACAGAAATAAGAAAAAAGAGGTTTGCAAATGGAAACCAAGGTACTGCTTTTCTTTCTGATGAAGGTGATACTGCAGATTAAGCTCACGTTGATGATTAAGTCAGCTTCTTAATGCTGATTCCCCAAATTATATATAGAAAACTTCCCAACCACAGAAACCCTGGACCTTCAAAGGTTTCCCCATGGGCGAGGGTCCTTACTAATTAGCCCATGAAGTAGGGAGAAAATCTAATAAAGTTATGAACAGCATTCAGCTGTGGCAACAGAAGACCCCACAGAGAGATGATCTACCCCGAGAAAAATCAGTTACTACTATGAGAAAAAACATTGTTGTCACCATACTAAACATATTTCTGGGATCTCACACCATAGGTTTTTTTTCTGCTTTATTTTCTAATTAATAATAAAATCAATGCAATTAATAAGAGTTATCTTGCAATACAAAAAGAAGAGTCAAATGATTGAAAAGGTTTTATTAATCTATAAACATAAAGCATCGATAATTTACATATATATGATTCCAAGGATTTGGAAGTAATTTTTAACCTCAACCACAATTTGTTGCTGAATATGAATATGATTTTTTGTGTTGGGCAAAATTGTAGTCATATATTCAATAGCCATATAGTTTAGTTGTCCCAGGATCCTGATCAGAAAACAGTAGGGTCAGGCTATAGAGGGTAAATGCAGGGAGAAGATTGACCACAAGGATCTATACTAAGCAAAGAGAACATTGAACGTTTCATACACATACACTATAGGTTTCCTCCTAGTGTATGGAAAAACTCAGAAATGAAATTTGAATTTAGTGAAAGCAAGTGTGATAGTTAAGGTTGTGTGTCAATTTGGATGGGCCATGATTCTCAGTGGTTTGGCAGTTATGATGTAGTTTGGCAGTTGTATGTTGATGTGTTCACTTCCATGATGAGATTTGATATAATATGATTACCTTCATGATGGGATCTGCTGTGAGTAGCCAATCAGTTGGAAGGGAGTTTCCTCTGCGATGTGGCAGGCATTGAATATAAGTGGATTTTCTGGCAAGGCTCATGGGCGTTTGCTTGCACTGGATCCTGCAACTGGCTCCTGTTTGTCTCACCTCCAGTTCTTGGTCCTTGAGCTAGCAGCTTACCTGCCATCTTGCCTGCCGATTTTGGGATTCTTCAGTCTTTGCAGCCTGTGAGCCAGAGCCCTGCTCTCTGACTTGCTGATCTTGGGTTCACTAGCCCCTGGGGCTGTGTGAATCAGGAGAAGCCTCCAGCCTGAC
>NW_004444130.1:3953185-3964158 GCF_000243295.1 Trichechus manatus latirostris
GTAGTGCCTTTGAGTAGAAAGATACAGTTCACGTCTGGTAGAGTTTAGGGTAGTGGCTAACTTCATTTGTCTAGCAACAAAGAAAGATTTAGATGACATCAGGAATCTGTTTGATGATTGTTACCAGAAAATAGATTTCAATGAAATAGAAACACAATCAGATAGACTTAAACTTCTAAACACTGTGTGTGGTGAGTTTGCTTACACCATAGAGGGTATAATGTAAAAGAAGCAGCTGCATTTGCCCAATTAAAAGATGGACTTGTAAATGGAAATTAGATTATAGAACATGAAGCAAGAGACTTTTAAAAATATATAATTAAGAAGAACTTGACCACCAGGTCAAAAAAATAAAATGTGAAGTGGATTTCTTAGAGATGGTAGGGAAGTTCTAGCCCCAAAGATATATTGGAAGAGAAGCAGCAGCTTTTTGAAAGTTTTAGAAGGTAGAAGTTTAGTCAGAAGATCTCTCAAAGTCTATCACAGCCCAATGATTTTATGAAGTGTGATCAGAAAAGAGCACAAGGGTCTTTGTCAAGGCTGCATAGCTAAACCCCTTAAGATTGATCAAGTGCATAGCAATGTGTCAATTATTACAAAAATATCAATCACTGGGGGTAATGATTAATTTTTGTATAATATGGGGCAGTACCACAGTGTCTCCAGACACATTTATCTTCAGTAAATCACAGATGACAATACTAATTATTCTCACTAATCTTGTCACTTTTCTAAACAAATGGAAGGACAGAATTGCTAACTTGTTAGAATGTCATAATCAAGGTTGCACCTTTAGCAAAGAGCAGAGAGCTAAATTTTGCATTAAAAATGTCACTATGGAGGACTACTTCTTGTTATGATATAGAAGAATGGGAAATATTGTTGTCTGTCTTCTTCTAATACCAAGAACACACCAGATAAACTAAAATTTACCCTTAAAAAATACTTCACAATTGATCAAAGAGAAAAGGGTGCTTTCATATCTGGAGCCAATTGCCTAGTCTGGGTATGGGCAGACAGACAAGGGAGGAGAAACTTTGCTAGGGTTGGAGGTCTTAGTAGCTATCACATGACATTAAACAAAAAGCTGCAAATCAATCCTCCAAAAAAGTAGTCAAGGAGAAAAATTAAAGTGAGATCAGAAATTAGTAAGATAGAAATCAAAAGTAAGAGAATTAACAACAGTGATAGTTGATTGTTTGAAAAGAATAATAAAATTCATAGATTCTTGGCAATACAGTTCAGAGTAAATGAGAAATAATATCATGAAAGTGATAGGTAATATCACACTATATTTTTGTAATTAAAAAAGTAACTAAGAGGGTATTATTGGACATTTAGATTCAATGGACAATTTCCTAGAAAAACACAATTTACCAAATCTGACAAAGAAGAAATAGAATATGTGAATAATCTCTTGTCCACTAAAGGCCTTTAATCCAAAATTTAAAAAATAAAACGAAACAAAACAAAAATCCAAAAAACCCCATGCAGAAACAGATAGTTTTTAACATTTGAAAATCAATCCATGTGATTACCCACATTGCCAGATTATGGTAGAAAAATGATATGATTATCTGAATAAATGCATAATAAATGATTGATAAAATGTAATAACAATCACAAATCTGGGAACCTTCTTGAAATAAGATGGAATATTCTTAATTTGATAAAGTGTATCTACAAAAAAATCTGTAGCAAACATTATAATTTATGGTGTGATATTAAATATTTACCCTTTAAGACTGGGAACAGGACTAGGAAATCCTGTTACCATTTCTATCCAATATTGTACCAGGTGGTGTTCCTCTCTAAAGAGGAAGAAAAAAGACATAAGAATTGGAAAAAAAGAAGTAATAGTCATTATTAACAAATGACATGGTTATATAGAAAATCCATACTAATCTATAGGTAATTAGAATTTTTAAGTGAATTTGCTAAGTTTCCTGGATAAAATGTCAAGAAATTAAAAAAAAATGTATTTATATGTGTCAGCACAATTAATTAAGAAATAAAATTGATAATAAAAAACACATACACACCAAGTACAAGAATAAATCTAGTAAAGCATACATATGACATCTAAACATTTATGAAAGTAATTATAGAAAGCTTAAATAAGACATTTATAAGAGAATTATAGAAAGTTTAAATAAATGATGGGACATACCATAGAAAGATATTGGAAGATTCAATATTGTAAAATGGTATTTTCCAAAAAATAATCAAAGATTTACAGATTTAGTCAACCCCTCTCAAAATTATTGGTAGAATTTGACAAGTTGATTTAAATAATTAGCTGAAATTTGAAAGGACCATGGATAGCCAAAGGAATCTTAAAGAACAGCAAAGTTGCAGGAATTGCTCTATTGGATGGCAATAGTTATCATAAAGCTACTGTAATTAATACAGTGTGGTATCAGTACTAGTATAGATATTTAGATTATGGGATGAAATAGAGAGTCCAGAAATGGATCTACACATATACAGACAATTGATTAATGATAAAGTTTACACTTTGCAGTGGCAAAGAAAATGTTTTTTAAAAATGGAGCCAAGTCAATTGAATATCACAATTGGGGGAAAAAAATTGATCCATACTTCACAACAATTATCCAAAATCAATTTCAGATGAATCATGGATCTTAATGTGAACGTGAAAACAATAAAGTTTTTAGGATAGCTTATATGAAAATCTTTTTGAACTTGGATAAAATAAATTTTATTTAAAAAGCTACAATAAGCACTAACCAAAAATGAAATGAATGATAAATTGGCATATATTAAAATGAAGAACTTTTGTTTAATCAATGATACCATTAAAAATAGTGAAAGCCAAGTCACAGAATGGGGGAAGATATCTATAACATATAATTGACAAAAGTATCGTATCTAGAATATATAAAGAACTCCTACAAATCAATAAAAAGACAATAGGAAAAAAATGGATGAGGCCTGAAGAAGCGCTTCCAGTGATAAGATATCTGAATGGCCATTAAAATAAGGAAAGGTTCTCAGCCTCATTTTTCATTAAAAAAAAAAACAACTCTAAAACCCACTGCCATCAAGTCGATTCCAACTCATAGCAAACCTATAGGACAGCGTAGAACTGCTTCATAGGGTATCCATGGAGTGGCTGGTGGATTTGAACTGCCAACCTTTTGATTAGCAGCTGTAGCACACCATAGCTCTTAACCACTGTGCCACCACAAATTAAAACCATAATACCATTGCATACTCACCATATGGCTAAAATAAAAACAACATGGTCAGTATTTAAGGGTATGTGGATCACTTAAAGCTCTACTTCTGAAAGGGGTTCAAGTGGCTACAACCACTTTGAAAAATCATATAGTCTTTTCTACCAAATTTGAGCATACACATACTCAATTACCCAAAAATTTAACTACTAGTTAGACATTAAACCAAATGCTTATGTATGTATGTCAAAACACATATACACACACGTGCATGCATGCACACAGGCATGTGCAAATGTTATGAGCACATTACCTTAATAGTCCAACTAGAAACAACTCAAATATCCATCAATTACAAAATAGACAGAAAGATACATGTGGTTTATTCATACATTCCAAAACTCAACATCAATCAAAACAGATAAACTACAGTTATCTGAAACTAGATGTTTAAATCTCAAAGAAAAATGTTGAAGAAATTTACCTTGCTATTACCTTGTTATAAGTTTTCCTTGCTATTTTTCTGGGTATGTGGTTCACAAAGTCTTTGTTGCAAATATCATGACCATTGCCTTCTGTCATGAATTGAATTGTGTCCCCCCAAAATATCTGTCAACTTGGCTGGGTCATGATTCCCAGTATTGTATGATTGTATAATCTGATGTGATTTCCTTATGTGTTGTAAACTCTATCACTGTGATGAGGTTATATGTGATCTCCTTATGTGTTGTAAATTCTATAACTGTGATGAGGTTATACTGATGAGGTTTACAAGATTGGATAGTGTCTTAATCCAATCTCTTTTGAGATATAAAAGAGAGAAGTGAGCAGAGTCACATGGGAAACTCACACCATCAAAGAAAGCAGTGCCAGGAGCAGAGCATGTCATTTGGACCTGAGATTCCTGTGCTGAGATGCTCCCAGACCAAGGGAAGACTGAAGCATCACAAGGACTTTCCTCCAGAGCCTTCTCCTGGAGCTGATGCCCTGAATTTGGACTTGTAGCCTACTGGACTATGAAAGAACAAATTTCTCTTGTTAAAAGACATCCACTTGTGGTATTTATGTTGAAGCAGCACTAGATGACTAAGACACCTTCTCAGAGGGGCCTCTGTTCTCTGTGCTATTTCCACATCACCATGTAATTTTGGGGTTTTATATTTTGCTTTGAAAATTCATTTCCTAATTCCTAACTTGAAGAGTAACATTTTTGGTGTCTTTCGACATGTATGCATGTGAGTAATTCAAGAAGTGACATCAAATACATTTGTAGGAGAGGCATTAGTACTTTTGAGGCAAATATTTATATTTTATAACCTAGTATTTGTACTTTCTTTTCTTAACCACACCGTTCTAAAGATAAGAGATGAGAAGATGGTCCAATATTCAGGAAACAATTGTTTTCAAAATTAGATTTCATGGAACTAGGATAAAGATTTCCTTAGCTCATCAGATCCTGTTTGGTGACTGAGCCAGGATAATTGGTTGAAGAGATAGGTTATAAACTGATCTGGAAAGGGAGTATGCTTGGCACATAGAAAAACCACACCAGGTTAGTTATATATTCTTATTATGGTCTCCTTAGTGCCGGCAAACTCTCCAATTTATTTTGAGAGGAGTTTTCTCCCGTGAAAGAATTTCTGTATCCAAGGAAAAAAAGGTCTTGACCTCTTCTTGAGGATAGCTTGCCCCAAAGAAGGACATTATGACATCTTCTCAATGAACTTTGAACAAAACTTGCTAAATTTTGTTAATAGTTGCTAAAGGGAAGTAAAATCATATCCTCTGCTCCTACGGAAAATTATACTATTTTTAGTCTATTAGAAAAATAACAAATAACTTAAGAGATGTTGCTTTTGAGCTTTAAAGAATTCTACTTATGGAGATGCTTAGCTGAAATGACATACAAAATGTGTTCTTACCTTGCTGCACTGCCATCAATGCATAAGAGAGACTCTACCAGATCTACCTTGGCTAATGATCTTATAACACATCATAAATCTAATTAGACTTTTATAACTGAGTAAAACCCAAAAGTTTACTCAAATGAGGGTACCAAGGATGAGGAAGGCCTAGAACTCTACCTGACATATCATCTTATAAATAGTCAATAAATATATTTTGAGTTAATGGAGGTTAAATATCTTCCATAAGGGAAAACTATTAGCTAATATCTGAAACAGTAATAGATGCTAAATCTAATTTTCTATTTTCTATACAATTTTTTACTTGAGAACTAAGGTAAATATTTAAGGCCAAAGTGACATATTTTCTTGTTGTATTTGTTTTTAGGAATAGTTTTTCTTTGATTAAGTTATTGAAAAGTGATCATTGGATCCTTAGTGTTTTTTCTGACACACTTTGGTCATGCTTTGCTTATGGGACCCTTTATTAGTTTCCTAGGACTGCCATAAAAAATTACCACAAATGGAATGGCTTAAAACGATGAAAATTTATTCTCTCATAGTTCTTTAAGCTAGTAGTCTGAAATCAAGGTGTTGGAAGGGCCATGTTCCCTCTGAAGAATCTAGGAAAGAATCTTTCCTTGCCTTTTCCTAGCTTCTGGTGGTTGCCAGCAATCTTTGGCTTGTAGCTGCATCACTCCAGTTTCTGCCTCCATCTTCACATGGCCATCTTCCCTCTGTGCGAGTTGTATCTTCACATGACCTCCTTATAAGGACACTAGTCATTGGATTGAGGGCCCACCCTAATCCAGAATGGCCTCGTTTTAACTAATTACATCTGCAAAGATCCTATTTCCAAAAGAGGTCACATTCTGAGGTTCTGGATGTACTTGAATTTTGGGAGGACACCATTCAACCCAGTACAGGCCCTAGTAAACGCATTGCTGTCAAGTTAATTCCAGCTCATAGCGACCCTATAGGACAGAGCAGAACTTCTCCATAGGGTTTCCAAGGAGTGGCTGGTGGATTTGAACTGCCCATCTTTTGATTAGCAGGCAAGCTCTTAACCACTGTGCCACCAGGGCTTCAAAAGAATTGCTAAATGCAGCACTAGGTTTGAGGTCAGTTTTGACTTGGAACTAGATCCAGTTTTAATATTTCTCAGACCAGTTTCCTGAAACCAAAAACGAGTTTGAAATTCCTAGGTGGGTAGAAAAGGACCCCGGGTTCTACAGTGGTTAGGCATTCAGCTGCTAACTGACAGTTTGGCCGTTGGAACCCATCAGTGACTCCTCAGGAGAAAAGACCTGGTGATATACTCCCGTAAAGATCCTAAGAAACCCTAAGGGACAGTTCTACTTGGTCCTATAGGGTCGCTATGAGTCAGAATTGACTCCATGGCACACAACAACAAGAGGTGGGCAGAACAGCTGATGGTGAATATGATGCTTTGTCTCCATACTTTGAAAATAAGGAAGGGCCTCTGAGAGTGTGCATGTGGCTTGCTCATTATCCAGTGCAGACAGTTTACTATATATTATATACCAAGACAGTTTTCTCAAGGAAGAGGAAACATGAACTCTGTGCAGCCACCACCAGTCTCACATTTCAGTAATAGTCTTCCTATTCATCTGTGTTTTAATTTTTAGGGATGTTATATTGTATAATTAACTCATTATTTCAAATTAGGTGCATTAGTGAATACTATTATTTTTAAAATTTCCACTACTGCTACTATTATAACAACTACTACATACAAATTTAGGAAAAGATTTGTAAATCTCTGTGTGGGTAGATCTTGTTTGAAGAGTGAATAGGTGCTGTATATCAGAGGCCATAATAATCATCAGCAACTATATAAATTTGCCCTTTATCTACATGTCATTTCCTTTCCTAAAATATTTCTCTGCAGTGGAATATAGTGGCTAGAGCTGATTGTTCTATAGGAAGCACATAAAAGAATAGGGAGTAAATGGAAATAGGAAGGCAGACACATGTTATTGGGAAATTGAATAATAAAAATAGACATTTGGGTAATTGCAACAGATGGGCTTCACATGAAACAGAACAGTGCCAATGTAGAGACTGTTGCATTTTTTGCAAACAGTAGATAGAAATGTATTTATTTATCTATAATAACCCATTTAGATATAGACAGACACAGGTGCAAAAGTTTATTTTTTCACCCGTGTACTTACAATGGCCTAATTTCTATATCTACATGAAAATAAACATTGCTATACAAATAGGATGTGACATATATATGTGGTAAGCAATCATTACAAAAGTTGATAAATTTATAGAACATAGCGCCCTTTCAAAATGGTTACACTAGAATAAAAAACATAATACAGTCATGTGTCACTTAACGTCTACAATATGTTCTGTGAAATAGGATATTATGTGATTTGGATATTGTGCAAGTACCATATTATATACAGGCAGTCCCCAGATTATAAACGCATTCCATTTCTAAGTCTATCTTTAAATTGAATTTGTACATAAGTTTGAACAGTCAGGTAAGGTTTGTATCTAATGTCAGTTAGTCAAATGTTTGTCTTAGTATGTAGTATATAGTGTAGCTTTATATGCATAAAGAAATTAAAGAAACACTTCCAGGTACACTAAAACATCTTTAACATAACAATATAGTAATAATAATAATAATGTTTTAATGTGTGATGCAAAGTAGTGCCCATTTGTTATTACTAACCATTGTATGTACCTTGAATTTTGAATATAATAGGCTTTATGGGTTGTATGTAAGCCGGAGATTTGTAACTCAGGGACTGCCTTTATAACTTTATGGGACCACAGATGTATATGTGGTTGGACATTGAACGGACATTATGTGGTGCATGGCTCTACTGTTTTTCCACATATTGCCTTTGTATCTAACCTCAATGGCAAATGGCAGTCATAATCTCTATGTGTAAGTATTTGTGATACTTTATCAGCAGGTAGCCCTAGACTCGGGACAATCAGTAGGTGGATTTTGTCTTAAAGAAAAGATGAACCTAGCCACCACTGCAAAGCCTGCTTGTCTCTGGCATACTCTTTATGTTTATGTCTTCCTGACTGTGTTCCTAGCTTTGATATGGACCTTATATTGACTTTCATCTCTTGTTTATTCCCTCCTAATTTCTTGTCTGGCTCTGAGCCATTTTCTGTCCAATTTCTGCTGCAGGGTAACTTATGAATCTCTACCATCATTCAGTCCTAATTCTCTAGATGATGGTCAACTTGGCAGCTAAGGCTTGAGAAAGTCACACAATGCTTGCTGTGTGTCAAGTCGAAGCTGGAGCTTGACATTTTTAGGATGTTTACCGTTGGTTCTTTTCAACTCTAGTTAGTTATCTTATGCATGACTAAACAACCTGCAGGAAGAGGGTGAGCAACATGGATACCTGCAAAGAGCCCCATGGTAAAGATTCCCTCCAAACACCATAGGGCAGCATTCACACTGCTTTTTCTTATTTTGTTATTGGTCAGAAAGGGGATCTAGAGACCATAAAATATCACCACTAAAACTGTTTCACTTCTAATGTGCTTTGATGTCACATGGGGACGTAATAATGTTAAAGGTGAAACCCAAAAGAATAGACTGATGAGTCCTTATATGTTACACTTCAAGGATACAGTAAAGTAGACTGCTTCCTACTGAGAAAATCAGAAAAACCTGGCAACGTTGGACCTCAAGATCAGCCTGACGGTGGATGTGTCCAACTCTAGGTATCAAGGTCAGGCTTTAGTAAGGGTGGGCTTTTTTGTTTATTATGACCTTCTCTTTTATTATCCTTGTTTGATAGACTTGGGACTATGCTTACATAAGCTTCAGATCCTTCATCCATTTATTTTTGTAACTAGTTTGAGCACCTATTATATACCACCCTCATGGGGCTTACATTCTACTGGGGAAGACAAACAAATAAAATAATTGTAGTACCTGCTACACAATACCTGCCAAAATAGGGAATAGATTTGTGAACCACTTCACAAATATGAAAATGCTTTTTATAAGTTCCTGGTTTTGGCTGGAATCATATATGTACTGAGATTTAAGAACTTTTCCTACATAATCTTCACTTCATAAATCAACTGCTTTAAAATGTTTATTTCAGTTCCCTCTCTTACTTGGTGGTCATCTTCCAAAATGAAGCAACAATTTCATTTCATAGTCATTTCAAATGACTCTATACATCCACTGATGGATGGAGGATAACGTTTTTCTTCATACTCGAAGGGTACACAATTAAGCAAAATGACAAATTACCATCTGCCACTGTCCTATGGCTCACCCATAAGTAGTGGTTATCTTGAATATTAAATCTGTAAAGTTTGGGATACTGCTGATTGCTCTTTACCTAAATCTTAAGAGCATGAACAGAGCAAATTTCTCTAACTACACAGCCACAAAGACTAGGAAAAGCCCTTGGAACCAGATACATTTCTTTTACAAGAGAAAAGTGAGAGCTGAGCTTATACACACACACTGTGTGTTCCTTCTCAAAGCTGAACAAGAGTTTTTTAATGTAAAGAATTTATAGTTGTAACACCATCCTATTGTGATAGGGACTTGAAGTTGATGTTACAGTAAATGTAGGGAGAAAGAGAGGTTTATTGTTGCCTGAAGCTTTGGAAGTAAAGTTAGAGAGATCTCAAAGCAAGCTTCTTCCTTGACTGACCTTCTCTCTTTGTACTCTTTTCTGTTGCTATTTTTAGACCTTATTTTGTTATTGCTAAAAGCCATTACAAATCTGATCAACAGAGCTTTCTCAAGAGAATGTGGGTGGGTTTTTTATCTTTGAAATTGTTCAGTTATCTTTAACTTTAAACTGCCTTTCAGTAATTAGTTTGATTTGATACTTTAACAGAAAGTAATCCTAAAAACTCTTAATAGGAGGAAAAAACTGATAACAGAAAAAAGGAATAATAATGAAAAATTGCTGTTAATTTTCTCATTTAAAGAGTACAAAACGATAAATTTTACTTATTCATGAGGTTGTTATCTGTCTATAGAATACACATAGGAATAGGGAAATAAACAAAAAAGATGAGAATAACCAATAAAAAATAATGCTCAAGTATAGCATGGTTTTACATGCCCTGACAGGAACCCTGGTGGTACAGTGGTTAAAGTGCTCAGCTGCTAACCGAAAGGTCAGCGGTTTGAACCCACCAGCTGCTCCGCATGAGAACTATGCGGCAGTCTGCTTCCATAAAGATTTACAGCCTTGGAAACCCTATGGGGCAGTTCTACTCTGTCCTATAGTGTTACTATGAGTCGAATCAACCAGACAGCAGTGAGTTATGTACCCTGAAAAATATAATATTATGGTTGATGAATTTTGAGTTTTTTTTTAGTGATTGCTGTAGGGTTTATCATATACATCTTGACTTATCAGAATCAGCTTCATATTTATACTAGCTTAACTCCAGTAATATGGAGAAATGTTACTCCTATATAGCCCTATTCCCTTTTCATCCCTTTTTTGTAGTATTTTTATACATAATACATATATTAATGTTACAAATCCACAATACATTGTTATAATTATAACTTTACCATCTGTCATCATTTCATTAGACCATTACTAGTTTACTCCCACCCACCTCCTTTGTACTGTTATTGGTAAATATTATATGTATATATACATATATAAAACATTTCTATATGTTATAGGTCCAACAATATTTTATATACATATTATATACAATTGCTTTTTTAAGTCAGTTAAGAAAGGAGAAAAACATGTATTTATAGTGCCTTTTATAATTATGTAATTACCTTTACCACTAATTTTATTGGTGCTCTTTATTTGTTTTTGTGGATTCAAATTATTGTCTGTAGTCACTTGCTTTTAACCTG
>NW_004444130.1:3966593-3967753 GCF_000243295.1 Trichechus manatus latirostris
ATCTTTATTTGTAGAATCGAAAAATAGTGGTCATGGGTTCTTATGGATGGAGGCTGAATAATTATTTGAACATAGAATTTTACACATCGTCTTGTAAATTTATATACCAAGGAAAAGAATAAGACACATCTTTAAAAAGTTTCTTTAAAATAATTGATTCATTCATTTGTTAATTCTTTTATTCATTCATTCTTCAGATGTATTTTGTGTGCCTACAATGAAGCGGACTCTGTCCTAAGTGTTGTTGAACTAATGGAGAACAGAGTTCCTGTCCTTGCGCAGGTTAAATTCTAAAGAACAAAAAAAAAAAAAAAAAGGAAAAAACAAAACAAAATAATTGTGAGATTTAAAAGCTATGAAACAATCAATAAAAGGCTCAGATAGAAGTTTCTGACAGAGTAAAATGCCAATCCCCATGAAGAACAGGGAGGGGAAGCACTCCAGGCAAAGAGAGCAGCATGTGCAGATGCTCTGAGGTGGAAAGAGAGCTTAGTATTTGCAAGGAACTAAAACAGGACTAGAGTGGTACAAATAGAGTGATCAGGGGTGGGGTCCAAGCAGAGGAACCTGGAGAAATAACCTGGGCCTAGGTTATGCAAGTAAACCCGGGTGATATAGTGGTTAAGAGCTACGGCTGCTAACCAGAAGGTCAGCAGTTTGAGTCCACCAGGCACACCTTGGAAACCCTATGGGGCAGTTCAACTCTGTCCTATATGGTCATTATGAGTCATAATTGACTCGACAGCAATGAGTTTGGTTTTTAGGTTATGCAAAAACCATAGACCAGGGTAAACCACAGACCGTAGCCTATTCTAAAGGCAATAGAAACCATTGAAGAGTTTAAACAGTGATCCGTTTTGTATATTAACCGAACAAAAAAACAAATCACAGTTTCTGATTGACAGTGAAAATATTTTTTTTTTTAAAAAGAAAAAAACCTTAATTATATATATAGATGTTATTATTTGAGATAAACACTACCGGGGATTATTAACAGTTTTTGCCTGTTTGGATTTGTGATGGGTCAATCTGAAAGAGTAACTATTAAGTAAAATGGAAGTAAATAAGGCATATTTTATTAAGTTTATGCTTTGGGGACAGCTAAACCCTCAGAATAGATATAAAGTTTTCCAAAAATGTTTTGGTCTCTATCTTACTGT
>NW_004444130.1:3970141-3970929 GCF_000243295.1 Trichechus manatus latirostris
TGAAGAATATTGAATGTACTATGGACTGCCAAATGAACAAATCTGTCTTGGAAGAAGTACAACAAGATTGCTCCTTAGAAGCAAGGATGGTTAGACTGTGTCTCACATACTTTGGACATGTTGTCAGGAGGGATCAGTCCTTAGAGAAGGAAATCATGCTTGGTAAAGTAGAGGGTCATCAAAAAAGAGGAAGACCCTCAATGAGACGGATTGACACAGTGGCTGCAACCATGAGCTTAAGGATAGTGCAGGACCAGGCAGTGTTTCATTCTGTTGTACGTCGGGTCACTGTGAGTCGGAACTGACTCAATGGCACCTAACAACAACAACAACAAACTTCCAAACCAAGGAACCAAATCTCAGGAGGTATTTGGTTGTACAAAAGAGACATTTTTTCTGTGTGTGGAGATCCTTTGAGCTAAGCCATTCATTTATTCAACTGATATTTATTGAGTACCTCTGGTACACCAGGACCTGTGCTAGATGCTGGGAGTATATATTTTTATAAGAGTGGTTAACATTATTTTGTTTTTACTAAGAGTTTTTCTAAGACTTTATTTCTCTTACTGGCTGAGTAATATTCCATTGTATGTATGTTCCACATTTTGTTTATCCATTCATCCACTGATAGACATTTAGGTTGTTTTCACCTTTTGGCTGCAATGAACGTTATGTACAAGTATCTGTTTGAGTCTCTGCTTTCAAGTCTTTTGGGTATATACCTATGAGTGGAATTGCTGGGTCATATAGCAGTTCTGTTACCACAATGATGCCAATTGGAGCCGCCT
>NW_004444130.1:3972933-3981586 GCF_000243295.1 Trichechus manatus latirostris
TGGTGAGTCTACGTCTCACATACTTTGGCATGTTATCAGGAAGGATCAGTCCCTGAAGAAGGACATCATGCTTGGTAAAGTAGAGGGTCATCGAAAAAGAGGAAGACCCTCAATGAGACGAATTGACACAGTGGCTGCAACAATGGGTTCAAACATAACAGTGATTGTTAGGATGGGGCAGGACTGTGCTGTGTTTCATTCTGTTGTACATAAGGTCGTTATGAGTTGGAAGTGAGTCAATGACACCTAATAACAACAACAACAACAAACAATAATTTAGTTTTGCTTGCTTTTGAACTTTATATAAATGGGATCACACTGTACATATTCCTTTGTGTCTTTTTGCTAACCTTTTTATTGTGCTTTAGGTGAAAGTTTACATAGTAAATTGTTTCCCATTCAATAATTCATATGCAAATTTTTCTGTGACATTGGTTGCAATCCTCAAAAATCCTTTGCTGGTTTTTTTTGACTGGTTCTTTGTCTATTTGTTGTTAAGTTGTGAAGTTTTACACATATTTTGATTATTCAATTGTTATTGGAAATATGGTTTCTGAAGGTATTCTCCTAGTTGGTAGCTTGTCTTTTCACTTTTTTGGTAAAGTCTTTTGATGAACAGAAGTTTTTAATTTTCATGAGGTCCCATTTATTGATTTTGTCTTTTGCTTTTTGTGCCTTTGTTATTATATTAGCTAAACCATTATTACAGGTTAGGTCTTTAATCCCTTTTGAATTTGTTTTTTGTGTATGGTGTGAGGCAAAGGAGTGATTTTGCGAAGTTGTCTATGTTCAATCAGGACAGGTCTCTAAAACAGTAGTAACCCACTTCTCTTTAAAACTTTAATTTCAGAGACAAAACATACAAACAACTTCCTTTATTTCCAGCCAACTCCTCACTTCCTAACATGCACACACACTTAGACACATACACACACACACACACACACACACACAGTCACAAAATAACTCATACTCAGAAGAGAGTCTGAATATAATACTGCTTGTACATGTTCTGGTAATTATAATTTTAATTAATGTGATTGTGTTGTGCAATGTCAGCTCCACTTCTGCTCTGAGTCACAATAATTAATATCTAACTGATCAGAAGAATCTAATAGAAGCATTTGAAGGCATTAGTCAGAGAAAATGTATTGTTTCTAATATGTGATCCTATTTTCTCAAACATTAAAACTTGGATTCAGGGTAGCTGGTAATGCTCAGGTTTATAATGGCTATATTCTGATGACAGAAACCCTGGTGGCGTGGTGGTTAAGAGCTATGTCTGCTAACCAGGCGCTCCTTGTAAACCCTATGGGGCAGTTCTACTCTGTTCTATAGGGTCGCTATGAGTTGGAATCGACTCAATGGCAATGGGTTTGGTTTTTTTTTTTTTTGGTTGTTCTGATTGTATAGACAACACATGCCCTGTGACTTGCTCCAGTCCGTAATGAAAACCAGACCATTGATCTTTGCTGGTAGTCTACTGGCAAATGTGCTCTTCTCTGAATTCATATTTGAGCTGGAGTTCCCAGAATTTTCTATTAGCAGTGACATTTTATGAATATTGGTTTAATATCTTGATTTACCTCTTATTCAGAGTCTTATACACCTCTGCAAAACTTTCTGTTAAAACTTCCTGTTACTCCTTTTAACATGTATTTGCATAATACAAACCAAATATTTCCCATAAATACATGCAAATGGGAAAAACTTGTACTTCTGTAATTCTTGAAATACGAATCTGATGAACGTATGAGGACAAAGCCTGTCTGCCTGGATGCTCCTTTTGAGATTCCTAGTGCCTGGGGTAACAATCAAGGACTCCTGGTGGCGCAGTGGTTAAAGCAACTGACTGCTAACTGAAAGGTCAGTGGTTCGAAACCACCAGCGAGCAAGGCTCTCTTGGAAGAAGTACAGCCAGAGTGCTCCGTGGAAGTGAGGATGGCAGGACTTTGTCTCGTGTACTTTGGACATGTTATCAGGAGGGACTAATCCCTGGAGAATGACATCATGCTTGGTAAAGAAGAGGGTCAGTGAAAAAGAGGAAGACCCTCAATGAGATGGATTGACACAGTGGCTGCAACAATGGGCTCAAACATAGCAATGATCGTGAGGATGGCACAGGACTGGGCAGTGTTTCATTCTGTTATACGTAGGGTCTCTATTAGTTAGAACTGACTATATGGCACCTAACAACAACAATATCATAAATCCACCAGAGGTACAGCTTCACAGGAGTTAATGGCATATTCTGGTACAAGGAATGTGTTTTACTTACTGTTGTGCCTTCAGATCTTTTTTGTCTTTGTTGTTCAGATATCTGCATTTCTGTTATCTAAAAGTCAGATCTCTTTTTACTGAAATATCCACTGTCTTTTCCACTGTTCCAAGTTTAATGACATGCATTCCTCAAGACAGCCATTGGAGTCAAGGTGCAGAAGTTCCACAGTTGTTTCTTCATATTAGCTAGCCCACCTATTGAGTGCAAATCCGTGCCTCCTCAGCACTGTTTCGCCCACACGTATTTTCTTAAAGAGTGGAGCCAGCCTAGTCAGAGTACTTCAGTCAAATTTTATGAAGCTTTAGAATAAATAGGTTTATGGTATTCTTGCAAAACTTATTCTTTTTGAGTTAACTTGTGACTAAAAGTGATGCTGTCTCTCTTTTGTCACCCAAAGTCCTCTTAGCACACAAGCTACTCCCTGGGGACAAGCAACTCAGATGGAGACATCGGATAACTGAACTTAATGGGACCCCAATGGCCTTTGAAAGTTAATGCCGTGCTAAAGCAATTAATGAAGCTTACAAAGTGAAGGATTCAAGCCTGAGGATAATTCATACATTGGAATGATCTGGCTCATTATTGGCATTATTTAACATTCCCTCGGCACTCAAGCAAAGCATGCTTACACATCTAAACACAGGACAAGAAATATTTTTGACTCCTATATTCTTCAGGTTAGCAGAGTAGAAAAGATCTTAAAATAGAAACACAACAACTAGTTGAGAAGGAAAATTATCGTTTATAAAAATTCCAGCTAACAGGTACAAACATGAAAGAATGATAGCATTCTTTTTTTTTTTATCATTGTAGTTTAAGTGAAAGTTTACAATTCAAGTTAGTCTCTCACACAAAAATGTATAAATACAATGTTATGTGACTCTAATTGCTCTCCCCATACTGTGACAGCACATTCCTCCTTTCCACCCCTGATATCCCATGTCCATTCAACCAGCTCCTGACCCTCTCTGCCTTTTCATCTCACCTCCGGACAGAAGCTGCCCAATTAATCTCATGTATCTACTTGAGCTAAGAAGCACACTCTTCAAGAGTAAGAATGACAGAATTCTAAAAGCGTATTTCGCAACTCTGATGAAATAATGGGTCTAGGCAACAATCACCAAAGACTCCTAACATCACTGGGAGAGGCTTAATTGGAAATATTATAATGAGAATCAGGCTAGTATCATCTGAACCTACTGATCAGTCTTAGTATCATTAAATATGGGATAGCCAGATATCATAGATCTCAATGATATGAAACGATAAGAAGTACAAAGCACCATGTATGAAGTTTATGTGTCAGAATATTGGAGCCAGAATCTAGTAAGTCCTCCAAGATCTCTCTGGCAGTTTATAGGAAACCAGACCAAAACAACAACAACGAAAAAGGCAAAACAACAACAAAAGACAACCCCAAACAAAAAGCCATTGCCACTGAGTCAATTTTGACTTATGGCAACCCTACATGTGCAGAGTGGAACTGCACTCTATAGAGTTTTCAAGGCTGTGACCTTTCGGAAGCAGATCGCCAGGCCTTTCTTCCAAGGTAACTCTGGGTGGGTTCAAACCACCAACCTTTTGATTAGTAGTTGAGTCTTAACCGTTTGTGCTACGCAGGCACTTTATACAGAGGATAAACCAAAAACCAAACCTATCGCCTTCAAGTCGACCACTGCACCACGAGGGCTCCCTCATATGGAGGACAGAAGGTATTGAATACATACCAAGAGGAAGCCATCAGTCCAATCCAGAATGTGAGACATTTGATAGTACGTATTACATACCAGTGGAACGAATAAAAACAAGGGGAAACTCCTATAAAATAAATGAGACCTAAAAGACATAACAACTGAGTGCAATATGTGGATCTTGAGTGGTCCTGATTCAAAATCATCAAGTAAACAACAACAACAAAAAATTTCATGATATGAAGAAATTATTGACTTTTTAATGTATGATAAAGGTCTGGTGGTTACTTAAAAATAGGCATCTCAGTTAGGAGAATACTTAAGTATTTATGTTGAAATGACATGATGTATGGGGTTTGCTTTAAAATATTTTGGCTAAAATGTGTGGGTCAATAGATGAACCAAATGCTATTGTGTGTTAAAGCTAGGTGATGGGCATGTGAGGGCTGATTATAGTGTTGTCTGCACTTCTGGTTATGTTTGAAAATTTGCATAGTGAAAATGTGAACATGGGTGTTCCATGCTAGATGAAGAGATGGCAAGTGAAGGAGCTGCGGTTTATACGAGAAAGGACTTGAAGACACAGTGGCATAATCAGATCAAATCTGGGTATTGTTTGAGCCTATATAAAAATTTTTAGATATTATTCAGGTATAATCACCAAAAAACAGAGAAGTCTCTCGATTTTGTGTTAAATTACCACTCTTATAAATTGATTTCCAACATTTTTTCTTGTGAATCTTACCTATGAGTTATACATAATACATTTTCTAACGCATATTACTAATGGGCTACTAAGCCCTTAAATATTTAATCGAACCAAGAATTTTCTTGTTTCTGACGGATTTAATATTGCCATAATACCTAATTTTCTAGTTTACTTTTTTAGCAACACTGAGGAAGAAAAAAAAGAAATTAGCTGCCGTTTTTTGGAAAGTAGTAATTTCCAAAAAGT
This sequence comes from Trichechus manatus latirostris, assembly GCF_000243295.1. NCBI lineage: Eukaryota > Metazoa > Chordata > Mammalia > Sirenia > Trichechidae > Trichechus > Trichechus manatus. Next base: position 3,977,861 of record NW_004444130.1, read on the forward strand.
CCCTGGCTGGCGCAAATGGTTAAGTGCTCGACTATTAATCAGAAGGTTCACGTGGCTCCCTGTCTTGCTTCCTCACTACTATTTATGGTTTCCCCTCCCTGTCAGACCCACGGAATGTAAACCTTGTGCAAGCGAATCAACTATACCTGACACTGCCAGGAGGCCGCCTATGAAACAGATTTTGTGATGCTTAATTCTGACGCCTCATTTTTAACTCTTCCTGGTCAATGCTCCTATTGTTGTGTTTCCCTAGTGATTTGGGAGCAGCTTGCTGATTGTTCTCTCTGATTCTTGGTCGGGTGGGGTACACTCTCTTGTACAGCACATGTCCTAACATATACACCTCTGTTGTCGTTGTTGTTAGTTGTTGAGTTGATTCCGACTCATGGTGAACCCATGTGTTGCACAGTAGAACTGTGCTCCATAGGGTTTTCTTGGTTATATTCTTTATGGAAGTGGATTGTCGCCAGGCCTTTCTTCTGAAGTGCCTCTGGGTGGGTTCCATCCGCCAAACTTTTGGCTTGCAGTCGAGTGCGTAACCATTTTTGCCATCTAGCCACCTTACATACATCTCTAGAGGGGTGTATCTCTGTTTTACTGCACAGAATGCCAGCCTAACTCTGCATACTGTGTCTTATGCCCCATTTACTTTTCTTCCCAACTTATTGTTGCTCTTAATAAGGTTTTTGTTTGTACCCATTCCCTGTTGTAACTTAGATGTACTAAATATCAGAAATAAAGGGAGAGGACAAGTATTAGTATCTCATGGATACCCTTGGCTTCTTTGGGTGGTTGCAATTGTAATGTTTTCCTGCTTTAATGAAACTCAGTGTTCAAGGGAATAGGGAGCAGCAGCATAAAGTGTAATGAGGCGAACAGATTTGAAAGGCCTGAACACCACAACAAAATTCACCCTCTGGGGCCTCTCTAGAACTTTGAAAGAGGACTGTGGACCACTATTGCATTTAAACATTGCTAGTCCCCGAGCATGCATGAGCCAGAGACACGTAAGGGCTTTGGGGACACTGGATCAGTCCAAACAATTGTTTTATGGAAAATATCAAATTAGATGTTCATAAGCTTTTCAAGTAGAAGAAATCTCATCCACATTAAACTAATTCAGTGTTTTGGAATAGGAAAAAAACAAATTATTCAGGTATCAGAGATTAGATAATTCTCAGGTGGGTCTATTCATTGTTTAATGTAGTGACTCTCCAGGTGTGGTCCTGGGACCAGTGGTATTAATATCACCTGGGACCTTGTTAGGACTATATTGAGCCCAACCCCAGATGTCCTGATTCAACCTCTGAGGTGGGTTTAGCAATCTGTATAAGAGATTCTAATGCATGCTAAAGTTTGAGAACTACCGTTTTAATGTGTATATGTCAAAAGAAAAATTGTAAAGTTTCTAATTTTTTTCTGCATTTTCTCTTAATACTGAAAAATCTTTTCAAATAATCCCCCAAATTACAGAAATAATTTTTTTCCTTTTAAAATTACTAAGAAAAGCAACAAGGTTTCTTACTACTTTGATAATTCTGATTATGGATCACAACTCAGAGAAAAGTCAGGTTTCTTAGTATTGTGACCGTCACATTTTATTGTTTTGCTGACGTTCAGCACTGTAAATGGCCTGATGCGCAATTTCAACACCTGTATATTTCTGATGAAAACAAGAAAGGTATGCCTGTGGCTCCTTTAGAATCCATGGATCGATACTGAAGCAATAATTAGTCAGGAATGGAGTGTGAAGCTTAACTCAGTTTGAAGTTCCAGATCTGAACAGCAAGCAGTATTATTCTCCAGTATATGTGATAGTTCATTATTATCCTTGTGCTTGTTAATACTGTTTCAAAGAAGGCTCCTGAAAACTTCTTTGTTTATGTTCTGAAGCTTAACTGTCAAAAAAGAAAAAAAAAGAAAAACCCTATTCTACAGCCTAGAGCCTAATTTCTCATATGGCTATGTATATATTAAAATTCTAAGGAAAATATTAGACATTACTAATGTATTAAAAATGAATTTACTATGACTAAGGTAGATTTGGAGCAATGGTTAAGAGTTAGGCTGCTAACCAAAAGGTCAGCAGTTTGAATCCACCAACTGCTCTTTGGAAATCCTCTGGGACACTTCTACTCTGTCCTATAGGGTTGCTATGAGTTGGAATTGACTTGATGGCAATGGGTTTGGTTTTGGTTTTGGGAGGCAGATTTAACTCCAAAATAAAAGGAACGTAAGCAAATATTTTAACAAGACATCACATAGTATGAAAAAATGAGGAAAACGTATGTCAAAGTAAATGCACTCTAATTCGCTCTTTCCCCCATGCGTCTGTCAGTTGTCATACAGTGGGGGCTTGCATGCTTCTGTGATGCTGGAAGCTATGCCACTGGTATTCAAATACCAGCAGGGTCACCCACGGTGGACAGGTTTCAGCTGAGCTTCCAGACTAAGACAGACTAGGAAGAAGGACCTGGCGATCTATTTCTATAAAGAATTAGCCAGTGAAAACATTATGAATAGCAGCACAACATTGTCTGATATAGTGCTGGAAGATGAGCCCCACAGGTTGGAAGGCACTCAAAATACAACTGGGGAAGAGCTGACTCCTCAAAGCAGAGTCTACCTTAATGATGTGGATGGAGGCAAGCTTTTGGGACCTTTGTTTGCTGATGTGGCACGACTTAAGATGAGAAGAAACAGCTGCAAACATCCATTAATAATCAGAATGTGGAATGTACAAAGTATGAATCTAGGAAAATTGGAAATTGTCAAAAAATGAAATGGAACACATAAACATCGATATCCTAGACATTAGTGAGCTGAAATGGGCTGGTACTGGCCATTTTGAATCAGACAATCATATGGTTTACTATGCCAGGAATGACAAAGAGGAATGACATTGTATTCATCATCAAAAAGAACATTTCAAGATCTATCCTGAAGTACAAGGCTGTCAGTGATAGGATAATATCCATATGCCCACAAGGAAGACCAGTTAATACGACTATTATTCAAGTTTACTCACCAACCACTAGGGCCAAAGATGAAGAAAATGAAGATTTTTACCAACTTCTGCAGTCTGAAATTGATTGAACATGCAGTCAAGATGTGTTGATAGTTACTGGTTATTGGAACTAGAAAGTTGGAAATAAAGAAGGATAAGTAGTTGGAAAACATGGCCTTGGTGATAGAAATGATGCCAGAGATTGCATGATAGAATTTTGCAAGACCAATGACTTCTTCATTGCAAATACCTTTTTCACCAACATAAACAGCAACTATACATGTGGACCTTACCAGATAGGATACACAGGAATCAAATTGACTATGCTGTGGAAAGAGATGATGGAAAAGCTCAATATCATCAGTCAGAACAAGGCCGGGGGCCGACTGTGGAACAGATGATCAGTTGCTCATATATAAGTTCAAGTTGAAACTTAAGAAAATTAGAGCAAGTCCAGGAGACCCAGAGTATGACCTAGAGTATATCCCACTTAAATTTAGAGACCATCTCAAGAACAGATTTGACGTGTTGAACACTAATGACCAAACACGAGACGAAATGTGAAATGACATTAAGGACATCATATATGAAGAAAACAAGAGGTCATTAAAAAACACGAAAGAAAGAAAAAACCAAAATGGATGCCAGAAGAGATTCTGAAACTTGCTCTTGAATGTCAAGTAGCTAAAGCAAATGGAAAAAATGATGAAGTAGAAGAG
>NW_004444130.1:3982857-3983919 GCF_000243295.1 Trichechus manatus latirostris
ATTGGGCAAATCTGCTGCAAAAGACCTCTTAAAGTGTTTAAAAGCAAAGATGTCACCCTGAAGACTAAGGTACGCCTGACTCAAGCCATGGTGTTTTCAATAGCCTCAAATGCATGTGAAAACTGGACAGTGAATAAGGAATACCGAAGAAGAATCGATGCCTTTGAATTATGGAGTTGGCGAAGAATACTGAACTGCCAAAAGAATGAACAATCTGTCTTGGAAGAAGTACAACAAGATTGCTCCTTAGAAGCAAGGATGGCGAGACTATGTCTCACATACTTTGGACATGTCATCAGGAGGTATCAGTCCCTGGAGAAGGACCTCATGCTTGGTAAAGTAGAGGGTGAGTGAAAAAGAAGAAGACCCTCAACGAAATGAATTGACACAGTAGCTGCAACAATGGGCTCAAGCATAACAAGGATTGTGAGGATAGAGCAGGACCAGGCAGTGTTTCGTTCTGTTGTACATTCGGTTGCTATGAGTCAGAACCGACTCAACGACACCTATCAACAACAACACAGGGACATTATGTATTCTGACAGGGAAAACCCGCTCTATTCCCCTATCTTGACCTGATTCCCAATTCAGAAATCAAGGATTGAAATGAAAGCCAGATCAAATGTTCTTTTTTCCTGTTCACCTTTCCTCTTGGGCCAAGAGTGTGGAGATAGATTAATAAAAAAAAAAATTAGTGATTAAAAAAATACTGTCATAGGTCAGAATATTTTAATGGCCTGGTTATTTTCTGCATAGCTTTCATATAACTGTCCAAACTCATCTGGAAGTTTAGTTATTGCTGAAATTGTTTGCAAGACTCTAAGAAAAATTCTTTAAGACAAATTTGGAGTAAGAAAGAATTTAGATGAAAGAAAATAGTGTAATAAATGCTTTTTCTTTGAGGTCTATTATAGCCACTTTTGCAGCCAAAGCTAAAATCTCACCATCTTGTTTTGGATATACTCAAAGAGAAAAATGTTTCATTTTTGTCAAGAGCTGTTGGACACAGGGAAATTTCACTTTCAATAAGATTATTCCTGGGTGCAAGAACAATCAAGGCAT
>NW_004444130.1:3985645-3986762 GCF_000243295.1 Trichechus manatus latirostris
AAACCCCACTATATTATTGCCATGTTCTTTATAAAACCTATCTTACCTATTTCCAAAGAAATATTTTTCTTGTAGGAAAAAGTCCTTCCCCTTAACATTTTAATGTAGACCAATAGGTTTTGAAGTTTTCTACCAAGTTACTGTGATACTTTGCCTTATTAAAACCAAAGTCAATCCAGGGATGGTAATTCCTAGGCCTACTTCTAGTGGCAGCTGTGAGAAATTTTTTTTAAAGTTGGGGGCCTGAAATGAATGCCTTGTCAACAAAATTGTATACCTTGCAATTGGGAAGCATACATACGGTGATAATATTTTCTAAATCAAGTATTATCGGAAGTCAAACAATTTTATTTCTACTTCTATAGATCATAGGATGGAATTTTTGAAAAATTAAAAGTTACAGAAAAACCTCTGCAAATTAGGATGTAATCTATTGCTATAAGAAACTATTTGATCCATTAAATGAAGAGTCTTATACCTTAATGGGATCTTAAAAATAATCAAAGAAAACCAGTTTATTTGACAAACAAGAGAACACAGCTCCAGAGATATAACCCATTCGGGGTCTTCTGACAATTATTGGCATTCAACAAAGTTTATTAAACAGCTACTATGTACCAGGCCCTATGCTAGGCATTAGGAATTTTTACTGTTTCTGTTTAGTTTTAAATTACTTCCAGCTTCTTTACAGTTTTGACTTAAAAATTCTAAGTCTTCCACTGTAAATGATTTTTCTATTCTCTGAAAATCTATACTATTGAATGTTAAAACGTAGTAATTGTTCACATTCTATCTTGTTTGATAACATTTCTCTTTATTATGAATAGCTTTCTAGCAGTTTCTTGAATATATAAAATGGCTCTCATTTGAAATTAAAGGAATATAATCCCGTTAAATCAAACAAACAATATGGAAAAATATAGAATGAAGAATTTTCTCTCTCACACACACACAATGTCAAATTGCCAAAATTTCAGTACTTGTTTTTTTAAGCTACCACTAAATTGTCCTTAAAGTGGTACAATAGATTATGACAGCACCCTTTTCCCTACTCCTTTATTCACACTGTGTACTATCAACATGATTGACCCACAACTTCCATAAGAAGGTGATAGAA
>NW_004444130.1:3997162-3998442 GCF_000243295.1 Trichechus manatus latirostris
ATTTTGAATTAGTTTTTGTGTGTGGTATGAGGTATGGGTCCTGTTTCATTTTTTTGCAGATGGACATCCAGTTTTGTCAGCACCATTTGTTAAAAAGACTGACTTTTCCCCATTTGACATACTTTGGGCCCTTGTTGAAGATCAAGTGACCGTAGGTGGATGGATTTACATCTGGGCTCTCAATTCTGTTCCACTGGTCAATGTATTTGTCATTGTACCAGTACAATGCTGTTTTAACTACTGAAGCTGTATAGTAGTTTCTGAAGTCAGATAGTGTGAGTCCACCTACTTTATTCTTCTTCAGTAGCGCTTTACTGATCCGGAGACTCTTCCCTTCCCATATAAAGTTAATGATTAGTTTTTCTATCTCTTTAAAGAATGTTGTTGGTATTTGGATCAGGACCTGTGATGGATTTTGATATTATGTTTTAATGCTAACACTATAATTCCCATTATTCTTAATCAGTATTTTAAAATAATTTTTACCAAATTTTAAAGTACATACAGAAAAGTGCACAAATCATAAGTGTAGACCTGGAAGGATTTTTATAAAAGGCCTGTTTGTATCCCCTCATGTCACTACTAACCCCTCCAGAGGAAATTGCTTCTAGTTCTATAGATTAGTTTTGTCTGAGAGGAATAGTACGGGCTATTTTTGTGTCTGGCTTCTTTCACTCAAAGTTATGTATATGCTACTGTTCATTCTGTTGCATTAGAAGTAGTCATTCATTTTTTTGTTTAAATTGCTGTGTAAAATTTCAGTAAACTTGATCAATATTTGCAGTGTTTCTGTTTTGCATGTATTAAAATAACAGTTTTGAACATACGTAAATATTTGGTGAACATATGCATGCATGTTTATTGAGTCTTTATTAAGATGTGTGATTGTTGGGTCACAGGGCATGTAATGTCTGTCTTTAGTAGATAGTGTCAAAGAGTTTTCCAAAGTGGAAATCATGAGCATTCCAGGTTCTCCTTATCCAGGCTGTTGTTCTGTGCCATCAAGTTGATTCCGACTCGTAGTGATCCTATAGGACAGAATAGAACTGCCCTGTAGGGTTTCCTAGGCTGTAATCTTTACACATGCAAATCACAAGGTCTTTTCTTCCAGATCAGCTAGTGGGTTCAAACTGCCGACCCCTCAGTTAGCAGCTGAGCACTTAACCATTGTGCCACCAGGACTCCCTTCATCCTTGCTAGTGATTGGTATTTTCAGTCTTTTAAATTTCATCCCTATTGATGTATATGCAACTGTAAATCATTGTGAATTTAGTTTACAT
>NW_004444130.1:3998974-4013449 GCF_000243295.1 Trichechus manatus latirostris
GATCAGACACAATTTTTATTGTTCTGCAGTGATACATTTGTCATAAATCGAGTCTCTATTTATGGGTAATTCTGAACCTTGACTATTCCATTTTTTTTCTTGTCTGTAGCGGCACTGCAGAAGAAAGACAGTTTACAGCCAAGAAAACTCTGCGGAACTCAGTTCTACTCTGTTAACATGGGATCGCCATGAGTTGGAATTTATTTGACTGCAATGGGTTTTTTTGTTTGTTTCCCTTATTGGTGGCCTTACTTCTTTACATCAGTTGCCACTTCCCTCTTGATGTTCGTTGCATCTCCCAAATGAACTACTTGCATTTGGATCTTTATCTCAGGGTCTACTTCCACAGAAACTCAAATTAAGACAGATTTATAGCCACCATTTTTGCTATGTTTTTCAGCCAGAGAATTAGAAAATGCCTTCTGGGTAAAAGCACTTTTAAATATTAAGCTCAATTCTCTGCTCTTCTTTTCTCCCTGGGTTCTTGACCCTTCCAGTCCTTACTGATTTGATACCTCTCTGATGCCTCAAACAGACTTTAAAAAATATATCTACCTATTACAGTTGTTTTCAGTGGGAGGGCTGGCCCAGCATAACTGATAGCAGAAATCAATTTCATTCACAAATCCATATGTGAATTAAAAAAAAAAGAAAGAAAAACTTTAATGAGAACTAAAAGCAGTGACCGCTTTCTTCCATGACATTTTGAAAACTCAAACATTTTAAAATGTAGTATCCAATTTTACATTCCAGAAGTGAAAAACAGCTAAGCTAAGCTCAAGGCTTTCTTACAGCTCTTTCAATCACCTTTGATTCTTCGTTTTTTGCCAATCTACACATTTTGTATGGTAGTTTCCTTTGCTCCTTATAGGAAAAATGACTTTCAGATTTGCTATTGCTTTAACGAAATGTTCAGGAAGTAATTATCTGACTTTTAAGGACTGTTTACTTATTCTTTTGGGAGTAAGGGAGCAACTAAAAACATTCATATTTCTCTCCATTTTCTATCCAGCAAATATAGTTCAAGAAGGGCACAGTGCAGTATTTTGAATGGAGAGAGAGGCACTGAAGGGAATAAAATGTAGTTGTTTGAAGAGTTCCCCATTAAGACTCATTCTGCAGATTAATAGAGAGATTACCAGTCTCCAGGGTTAGCAATTCAACAATTTCATGAAAATTAAATTTACATAAAAATGTGAAGGAAAGTGAATGACATTTCTATCTTTGTTGGTAGCAGGTCAAAAAGCCACATCCCACTGGATTTGCAACTCTGCTTTACAGTGACTTTTACTGTGACCTATTTCCCAGCTCTCAGTTTATTGACTTGCTTAAGGTTTCTCCGTGGGCCAACTGGTTTCTTTGTAGTTTTTGGTTCTGTACATTCAGGGAGCTGTGCCCTTGAACTGAATCATATATATTATACCCCCCGTGACTTGTCATTTAGTGGGCGCTATGAAGTTTGATGGAGCTCTGGTGGCTCAGTGGGTTAAGAGGGCAGCTGTTAATCAAAAGACTGGCATTTCGAATCCACCAGTTGCTCCTTGGAAACCCTATGGGGGAGTTCTACTCTGTCCTATAGGGTCGCTATGAGTCTGAATAGACTGGATGGCAGTGTGTTTGGTTTTTGTTTTTTTTTTGGTGAAGTTTGATTGTTTCCCCAAGGGTGACAGATTCTTTGTTAATGAATTGTCTCTAAGTAGTTGAGCACAGCTTCAGTATCATCTCATTTGCTAGTATAAGGAATGTCCACTAACAACTGCTTGCATGTTAGAAACAAAGGCTGTCTTTGTTGTTGTTAGGTGCCCTCAAGACAGTTCTGACTCATAGCAACCCTATGAACAACCGAACCCGAAATAGTGCCTGGTCCTGCGCCATCCTCACTATTGTTGCTATGTTTGAGCCCATTATTGCAGCCACTGTGTCAGTCCATCTCCTTGAGGGTCTTCCTCTTTTTCGCGGTCCCTCTACTTTCCCAAGCATGATGTCCTTCTCCAGGGATTGGTCCCTCCTGAAAGGTCTGAAAATGGAGGGGGACCTACTGCCTTATTTATCACAAGGACAAGTTGAAATCTGAATATTTATCCTATAACATCAAAATGAAAGACTAGAAAAAAATGTGCCAAGTTTTATCATCATGCTAATTAAATACAGAAAAAGACTTTTCTCTTTTCTCTCTAAGAAAGAATATAATTTGTTGGTATACTCTTCGTACCCTCCCCCCTCCCCATGAGGTGCGGCTCTGAAGCCAAGGGAAACACATTCCCGCCTCGTTAAGTGATATGAAAATATTTCCTCACTCCTCTGAAGTTAAACATCTAGAATGCTATAGATTAATATCTAATGTGTAAAAGCAAGGAGAGGGGAGGAGCCCTGGTGGCGCAGTGATTAAAACATTTGGCTGCTAATGGAAAGGTTGGGGGTTGAACCCACCAGTTGCTCCTCGGGAGAAAGATGTAGCAGTCTGTTTCCATAAAGATTACAGCCTAGGAAACCCTGTGGGGCAGCTCTACTCTGTCTCGTAGGGTCCCTATGAGTCAAAATCGACTAGATGGCAACGGGTTTTAAAAGCAAGGGGAAGCAAGGGGAAGGAAGCTAGCCTATTGTCTTAAACTCTCTGTTCCCCTTTCTTCGTGCTTTTGTAAAAACCCTGCCTTATCCTGGCATTAGCACCCTTGCGCCAAACTTCACAATTCCTTGAGAAAAGGGAGGATGTACAGCAATTTTGATTTTAGTTGTTGCTCATCACTGAATTGTGTGTGGTCAGTTGTTAACCCATAACTTGAACCAGAATTCAGATCGAATGCTTTGAGACATGGCAATGATCTCTAAAATTTTTCTTGGAGGTGGTGATGGTGGGATATCTAAGGAAATGACTTGATCTGGGCAAGATAATTTTTTTTCCCATGTCGGGAAGATAAAAGTTAGTATTATTCCATTTATATATTATACGGAACGTCTTATACCCACCAGGCTTTTTTTCTAAATATCTTGCACAATTTTAATGTATGTATTTTATCATCCATTTATTCAATCAATTACTCAAATATGTAGAAAACCTATATACTAAGAATATTGTTAAATAGTTTAAAAAGAAAAAAATTAATGATTTGCTTTCAAAGAACTGGCTAAATGTTGATAATTTCAACTTCTAACTCATATACATATTTCATTAGAGTTTGCATTTCCACAAATAAGTGCCAGATTTAGGGCTAGATATTTGTAACATGCTACAGATTTGACTTTATTTATGAATACCATGTTACATAATTTCATTAAACTAATATTCAACATTTATTTGAAAAGCATACCAGAAAATAATATCAGCATGTGCTATCCTGAGATCCAAATGAATTTTTTGTTATTTTTAGACAATGTGCATCTGGATACAAGAGTCAAATTACTATATGCTACTCTTATCCCAAATAGAATCCCCCAATGTTTATTAAGTGCTTACAATATGCTCTGAACACATCATCACCTTCAAACCGCACAATCCTTTGAGGCGCTGCTATAAATATTCCTGTTTTACAAATAAGGAAACTGAGGCTGTGAGAATCTAAGGTCATATGTCTGGTAAGCGGCAGAGCCTTAATTCAACCTCTGCGTCTTGAATCCTCTCCTTGGCTTGTGATCAAGAGTATTTGGAATCTGTGTGAGGGTTTTCTTTCTAATTTACATAAGTTCATAATGAATTATCGTTAAGAAACGTAACATTCTTTGCCTCGCACGCCCATCAAAATGGTTAGTTGCCTTTTGGGTGGGAGGGCATCCCATATATTGATATTATTCCTCTGTTTGGTTCCTGTGTAATTTATGTCCAAAAGAAAGTAAGATAAGGAAATGAAGTCCTTGCTAAAGATGAGCAAGTGTTTGAGGGCATTTGCAATATCAGACAGAAGTGTATTTTAGTACTGGAATCTAGAGCTAGCACCTATTTTTTCTGAGCACCACATACAGGTAAGATGTGGGATGTCTCTGAGTTTTCCTGATGGCCCTAAAGCATTGAAGGGGAGAAGGGAAAGTGACACAGGAGCAAAAGAGAAGAAACAAGTGGAGCGGTGGGATGATGGGGAGCATGATATTGGAAAGAAGGATGAACAATAAGGTGCATATGGAGACGAGTGGCCCTGGGACGTCAGAGTGCTCATCAGCTCTCTCCCCAGCACCCAAGCTGTCAAATACTTGCTCCTGCTCTGGGTGACAAGGGATAGAATTCATCGCCAGCTCCTTTTCTTCTACTTCCACATTTCTCTCTAGGGTTGGCAGAGGTGAGCAATTTGTTGCAAATGCATGATGAATTTCATTAAGCATTCAAAACAGCTGTTAAAATCACTGGAGATCTGCAAAATAGAAACCCAACATGCTCTGAACAGGTTTGACACACAGAGCAAAGATGTGAAATTTGCTAGAAATTAAAAGCTGAACTGGTAAATTCAGACCCTTCATAATTCTTTTTCCCTGAGCAAAACATAATTTTACTGAAACAATGACAGTTACATGTTTTATTAATGTGCTTTTTAGGCAGGCTTCGTAACATGATCTCATCATAAAATCCTGGAAGGTAATGGATTTATCATTCAATGAGTTAATGCAGCAAAATATGCTTTGTAGCCTGGAAAGTAGAAAATAAACATTAGGGGTTGCAATCATAACCCAGATGGCATTTTTGTCTTCTGGATTTTTTTTTAATTTAAATAAACTTTTTGTTTTAGAATAGCTTTACATTTACAGAAAAACTGCAAAATAGTACAGAGAATGCCACAAACACACCCAGTTTCTCCTATTATCAACACCTTACATTATTAGTATGATACATTTGTTACAATTGATGAACTCATATCGAGACAGCATTATTAACTAGTCTACACTTTATTCAGATTTCCTTAGTTTTTACCTAATGTCTTTTTTTTTTTTCCCTAGCATTCTGTTCAAGATACCCTATTACATTTAGTTGTCATGTCTTCTTAGGATCATCTTGGCTCAGATAGTTTCTCAGGTTCTCCTTGTTTTTGATAACCTTGACAGTTTCGAGGAGTACTCAGGTTTTTTGTAGATTGTCAGTCATTTGGGATTGGTCTGATGTTTTTGTCATGATTGGACTGAAGTTATGTGTTTTTGGGATGAAGACCATGGAGGTAAAGTGCCCTTCTCATCACATCACATCAAGTGTACATACTATCAACATGACTTACCATTGATGACACTGACCTCAATCACCTGGCTGAGATAATGTTTGTTACATTTCTCCACTGTGAAGTCACCATCTCTCCCCCTTTCTGTTATGCACCCTTTGGAAGGAAATCTACCACCCATTTACTTAATTGTTAAGATTTTAACACTTCTTATTAGTATACTTCTTGTGTCCAAGAAGCAGACGCCAAGATAGAATTAGATTTGTACAAGATTTATTTGGGGGAAACACATATGATAAATAAAGAGAGGGGACAATAGTTGGGGAGATCATGGTGTATGTAGTCTGATACTGATGAAAAGAGAAAGGAATGAAATGAGGGGTGATGGAGGAGTAGCCTCACATTGTGGTGCAGCTCTGGTAAAGTCCTGGTCAGGCAAGTGGGGATACCCAAAGCAATCATTGCCTCTAGAGGAATTTCACGCAGGGCAGCAATGGCCTGTTTCTAGTATCCTTAGTGTCTTTGTTCAGGAGCAGCTGGGAGAAAGTATGTCCTTGGCGTAAATACTACAGCAGGTCTGGAGGTGCAGCAGCTGGAGGCTGTCAGCCAATGATGCAGCTCTTTGCAGATCTGTGAAAGGAGATCCAAGCCGTGCACTTCCCTGCTACCACGATTGTCTTATCACTGTATTGGCCCTAACATTTAAAAACATTTAATTAAACAATACGAGGCTGTGATGGTTCAGTGGTACAATTCTTACCACATGGGAGACTTGGGTTTGATTCCTGGCCAATGCATCCCGTGTGCAGCCACCGCTTGTCTGTCCTTGGAGGCATGCGTGTTGCTATGATGCTGAACAGGCTTCAGCAGAACTTTTAGACAAAAATGAACTAGGAAGAAAGGCTTGGTGGTCTACTTCCAAAAGTCAGCCAATGAAAACTGTATGGATCATAGTGGTTTGATCCACAACCGATCTGGGGATGGCATAGGTCCCGGCAAGTTTTCCTTCTGTTGTGCATGGGATCACCATGAGAGGGGAACCAACTTGACAGCAACTAACAACGATTAAATGTATCCATCGCTGACTTATTTGAGGAAAATGCTATGGTGTCTGGAATTTGATTGAACATATTCTAGCCAAAAAAAAGATGGTATATGATAAAGAATGACAAAATGACTACTGTGCAAGTAGTGTTTTGAATACATGAGAATTCATTATCTACTCTCTCTACTTCAGTGTATGATTAAAAAGTGACATAATAAATAAGTTTTTAAAGGTAACCAACTCATTACTATTAATTATTGATGAGACTACTGGGCACAGCATCCAGGATCTGTATGGATTTTAAAATGTTAAATTTAGAAAACCACAACAATAATAACTGCTACCCACTGACAGCCAGAAGTTCTACAATACACTTTAGGTAAGCTATTCCATTGGTTATAATACCAAGCCAATAAGGTAACTATTATTAGCCCTGACTTATACAATTGGTAAATATGTTAGTTTGCACTTGGACAATAGTCTACCTGTTTCAAAAGCCAGTATTATTTCCACTATACCTTTCCATGATGCTGTTACCTCCCATAATAACTCCTTGTATTGAATATATAGTATGTGCGAAGCATTTTGTTAAATGTGATATATCAGTGTCAATACTGATTTTCATGCATATATTGATATGGTCATATGGTTGTTCAAATTTTTCTGTTAAAGTGGTAAAATGCATTAATTTCAATAGCTTTATTGAAATATAATTAACACACAATTAACCAAACATATTTAAAATGCACAATTTCGTAGATTGTGATATATGTATGCACCTGTGAAACCATTACCACAAATCAAGATAATGAATTATTTGTATACCCCTAAAAGTTTCCTTGTGCCCTTTTGTAATCCCTTACTTCTACTCCCCTCCCACCCAGCAACCACTGATCTGTTTTATGTCACTATAGATTAGTTTGCACTTTCTAGAACAGTGATCAGCCAGCTATGGCCTGTGGGCCAAATATGACCCACCACTTGTTTTCGTAAGTCAAATTTTAGTGCAACATAGCTATACTCATTTGTTTACCTGGTGTGTATGGTTGCTTTCATGCTACAACAGCAGAGTAGAGTAGTCGAGACAGAGAACACATAGCTCACAGAACTGAAAATTTATATTATCTTTCCTTTTGAAGAAAAAGTTTGCCAACTCCTAGAGCTTTATGTGAAGAAGCCATACAATTTGTACTGTTTTTTAACCTAGCTTCTTTCACTTCCCATAATTTTTTGAGATTCATCCATATCGTTGCCTTTATTAGTAGTTCATATCTTTTCATTGCTGAGCAGTATTCCATTGTATGGCTATTCCAAAATTTGTTTATCCATTCACCTATTGATGGACATTTGTGTTGTTTGCTGTTTTAGGCTATTATACGTAAAGCTTTAGTCCTTAGCCAATGGTTCTGTGTGTATAAGTCTTCCCTGGTTTTCTCTGGGAAAAATACCCAGAAATGGAATTCCTGAATCGTTTGGTAGACATGTATTTAACTCTTCTAAAATCTTCCACACTGTTTTCCAAAGTGGTTGTACCATTTTACATTCCCATCAGCAGTGTAAGAGTTTCTGTACTTCCACAATCTGGTTAATAATTGGTATCATCCGTCTTTCTAATTTTGGCGATTCTAATACATATGTCTGGTGTGTCATTGTGATTTAATTTGCGTTATTCTAATGCTAATGATGTTGACTGTATTTTTGTGTGGTTATATATATATATTTTTAAATGTGTTCAAATTTTGCCTTTTGTGTGCAGTGTGTGTGCTTATTAATGGCTTTCAAGGGTTCTTTATATAATTGAGATACAAATTTTTTATCAAAAAAATACTTTGTATATATGTTCTAATTTAATGTGCCTTGCCTTTTCATTTTCCTGTTAGTGTCCAAGTTATAAAAGTTTTTAGTTTTCAAGAATTCCAATTTGTCTTTATTTTTAAAAATTTTCTGGATCTTTCTTTTGGTGCTGTATATAAGAAATCTTTGCCTAACCCAAGGTCATAAAGATTTTCTTCAATGCTTCCTCTAGAAGTTTTATAGATTTAGATTTTACATTTATAATGATATATTTTTAGTTAATTTTTCTATATGGCATGAAGCAAGGAGTTAATTGTTTTCTTGTGCATATGCAAATCCAATTGTTCCAGTACCATTTGTTGAAAAGACTTTTTTTCAACTGAATTGATTTTGCACCTTTGTTAAAAATCAATTGTCAATATTGTCAAAAACCTAAATATGCAGAGAAACACCAAAAGTTAGCATAACAGAATATATTTATTGTGAATAGATATGATTCCAATCCGGCAGCGTCAACCTGAACTTATCAACTTATCTGGAAGGCACTCTGAAGATGGGACAGTGAAAGCAGGTTATATAGGTCATTGTTAGGTTAATTTCTCAAGCGCTAACACCTAAGCAGTGTAGGGTTCCTGGTGGTTGGAGAAACAGTCACTAAGGACATGCCAAGGAGCCCTGGTGGCGCAGTGGTTAAGAGCTCAGGCTGTTAACCAAATGGTGGGCAGTTTGAATCCACCAGTTGCTCCTTGGAAACCCTCTGGGGACGGTTCTACTCTGTCCAATAAGGTTGCTGTGAATCAAAATCAACTCCTCAACAATAGGTTTAAGAAAATGCCATACATTTTCCTGGGGTTCCTGCTCCTATAAACTGGCTGCACAGAGGTAATTCTTAAAAAAGCCCAATGCCTAAGGCAAAATGATCTCTGCTAAGCTGCTTACTAGGCTATTGTTTGACCTGAAGGTGACTCTAGGGGAAACAGTTCCTTAAAGGCTCAAGGTTCAAAAGGACACCTAAGGGCAGATGGCTTGGGTGGGTCACCCTAATTCCATGAAACCAGAAATCCAGATTCAGGAGAATCAAAGTAATTTGTCAATATATGCTTGGAACTATTTCTGTTCTATTCTGGTATCTCTGTTCTATTTACCTGACCTGTTTGTCTGTCTTGTTGCCCAAACTACACTCTCTTGATTATTGTTGCTTTACAGAAAATATTGAGTTCAGGAAAAGTTAACCCTCTAACTTTGCCTTTTTACCTCATGATCTGCCAGTGATGTTTGAATAGCTAGGACACTCTCTGGTCTATCCTGAGTGTGTGTGTAGCTTTGCACGTGCACACACAGCCCTCCAGAGTTCTAGGAATATGTGGGAAAATCTGTTTCAAAAGACACCTTTGAAATTTCAAAAAGCAAAGAGGTCCTTTGTTGACTGAGGTCCACCCAATCCCAGCCAGGGTCTTTTTATTTGCCTTGTATGCATGTGAAAGCTAGACAATGAAAACAGAAGTAAAGTTGATGCATTCGAACTGTAGTGTTGGCAAAGAATATTTAATATACTAATACAATATACCAGAAGAACGAACAAATCTGTTTTAGAGGAAATACCACCAGAGTGCTCTTTAGAAGGGAGGATGGAGACACTTTGGCTCGCTTACTTTGGATGTGTCATCAGGAAAGACCAATCACCAGAAAAGAACATGATGGTTGGTAAAGCAGAGGGTAAGCAGAAATGAGGGACACTTGCCATGTGATGGATTGACACAATAGCCGAACAATGGACTCAAACATACCAACCATCTTGAAGATGGTGAAGGACCAGGCGAAGTTTTGTTCTGTTATACATATTACATCCCCTGTGAGTTGTCATTTAGTGAGCGCTGTGAAGTTTGATGGAGCCCTGGTGGCACAGTGGGTTAAGAGTGCAGCTGCTAACCAAAAGGTCGGCAGTTTGAATCCACCAGCCGCTCCTTGGAAACCCTATGGGGCAGTTCCACTCTGTAGGGTAGCTATGAGTCAGAATTGACTCGACAGCAGGGGTTTGGTTTAGAGGACAACCAACAAAAACAACAGTCACGGCCCCTTAATGCTGTCTCATTCCCTGAATCTCCCTGTTAAATTCTGGCTAATCTGGCAGTCTCCTGCTTCTTCCAGTCAGGCTAGCTGTGAGCCTGTGAGCTGTTGTTGTGTTCCATTGAGTGGATTCTGACTCATAGTGACCCTATAGAACAGAGTAGAACTGCCCCATAAAGTTTCCTAGACTGTAATCTTTATAGGAGCAGATCGCCAGGTCTTTTCTTCCACAGAGTGGCTGATGGATTCAAACTACTGACCTTTCAGTTAGCAGCCAAGCGCTTAATCTAGGTGCCCTTAGCTGGGAGTTTAGCCTTCCCCATTTGTTTGCCACCAGGATTGCTACTGTTTTGGACAATATCCAGGAGTTTCTGATTTTTCTGCACTTTGCTTCAAATTAAACCGGGGTCCCCTGGCAGTGAAGCTGCTGGTGTTCACCGCTTTCCCAGCTCTATCAAAACTACCGTGCTCAACAAGCTGGTGGGGTGGCAGGTGCAGGGGCGGGCTAAGAGCACCCCCAAGCTAAATTCTGCAGACTCCCACTGTTCTTGCCTGAGGTGCAGTAGTTTTTCTTGAATCAACTTCTTTCCATTTTTTATATGTCTTTGATCAATTTCCAGAGTCTTGGAATGGTTGTCTTTTGTCAGTTTTGTCCTGTATGGTTGCTTTTTGGGAAGAAGTTTTGCTAAACTCTTCATGTCATCATTCTGGAAGTCCTGCCTCCTTGATCACCTCTTTTAAGTAGTGTTATTACAGGCCCTATAATTATCTCCTTCTCCTCACTAATCCCCACTTTAAAAGAGCCATCAGCTGTACCTTTAATTTTTCTTTAGCCAAATTATTTAAAAAATATATATATTCTTCTGTGTGACCTTAATTAAATATTCTGCACTACGTTTAAATTATTTTGTTGATTTAACAAAGATTTACTCTGTACTTTCTTTTTGCCCCTCAGTGTGAAGGGTTCTGACTTGAGAGCAGTGTACCAAAAGGACATTGCTATCCAGGAATTCACATTTTGTGTGTACGGACATAAATATACATATGATAAATAAATAAAACTGTACCTCAAAATAATCAGTTGTTTTAAGTAAATGGTGTACTGAAAAGGAGAATAATGGTTAGAATGGGAACGAAGTGTTTTTTTTTTTAATTGTGCTGTAGGTGAAAGTTTACTGAGCAAATTAGTTTCCCATTCAATAGTTTATACACAAATTATTCCATAACATTGATTGCAATCCCTGCAATGTGTCAGCACTCTCCACTACAACCCTGAGTTCCCCATTTCCATTTGTCAGGTTTTCCTGCCCTTTCTTGCTTCTCATCTTTCCTTTTGGGCATATATTGTCCTTTTGGTCTCATGTAGTTGATTGTACTAAGGAACACTCTCCTCACATGTGTTATTGTTTATTTATAGGCCTGTCTATTATTTGGCTGAAAGGTGGTCTCCGGGAATGGCTCCAATTCCAAGTTAGAAGGATGTCTAAGGGTCATAGTCTTGGAGGTTACTCCAGTCGCTCTCAGACCAGTAAATCTGGTCTTTTTTATGAATTTGAATTTTGTTCTACATTTTTCTCTCCCACTCTAACCAGGACCTTGTGTTGTGATCCTGGTCAGAGAGCTTGGTAGTGGTAGCTGGGCATCATCTAGTTCTTTTGGTCTCAGGCTGGTGGAAGCTGTGGTTCCTGTGGTCCATTAGTCCTTTGGACTAATTGTTTCCTTGAGTCTTTGGTTTTCTTCATACTCCTTTGCTTTGGATGGAAAGAGACCAATAGTTGTATCTTAGATGGCTGCTCGCAAGCTTTTAAGACCCCAGACACTACTCACAAAGTAGGATGTAGAAAGTTTTCTCTATGAACTATGTTACACCGATTGACCTAGATGCCCCCAAGACCATGGTCCTTAGCCTTTGAACCCAGTAATTCAGTCCCCTAAGGTGTCTGGTTATGTCTAGGCTGTTTCCATGACTGTGTTCCCTGTGTACTCTATTATATACATGAATATACATGCAGCACATACAAATATGTATGTAGAAATATCCACAGCCAAACCTATATATGCACGTGGGTGCGCTCCCATAAGCCCTCCCACACCTATTCAGCATACATATCTACCTATGTATCCCATTCATAAATTATTGTTTGTTATTACCGTTGTTGCAGGATTGTGTATGTTGTAGTATTTACCTTTGTTGCCTTTTATTCTTGTGCACCTCTTGTTGTCTTCCCTTGCCTTGGTTATGTTGTGCTGACTTGTCCCATATTGTGTACTGCCTTAAGGGAGTGTTTTAGATAGAATAAAATACTTTTAAAAAGGTGATAAGATGCAATACGAATGATGAGAAAGAGTCAGTCATGTGATAATCTAGGGGAAGTGTATTTCAGGTAGAGAACGCCAAGAACAAACACTTTAAAGTTGCCTAGTAATGGCATAAGGAGCTCTGGTGGCGTAGTGGTTAAAGCGTTCGGGTGCTAACCAAAAGGTCGGCGGTTCGAACCCACCAGCTGCTCCTCAGGAGAAAGATGTGGCAATCTGCTTCCATAAAGATTTACAGCCTTGGAAACCCTTTGGTCAGCAGTTCTGCCCTCTCCTATCGGGTCACTATGAGTCGGAATCAACCCGATGGCAATAGGTTTGGTTTAAGTTTTTAGCAATGGCATGTAAAATGCTAGACTTCAGAGGTTCAAGTGAAATAAAGGGTGGTAAGCAGAAACAAAGTTAAAAATGAGGTAAGAAATCAGTTACAAGTATTGGAAAACTTATGAATATTATTCATATTAATAAGATCGTATAACATTTTATAGAGAGCCCAATATATACTGAAATTACATTTCCTTCTCTGGAGTTTAAATAGCACCATTTTACTTCCACTCAAAGGGGAAAGTTCTTAACATCTATATCAAATGGATACTCCCTTTTTATATCTCACCAGTTTGCTGAAGGATTTTAATATCCTAATTGCAAACTAGGTATTTGAACTATTGGATTGAGAGAAATCAGATTTATAATATTAATACTTTAGTTCGGATTGGCCGTTATGTATGCTCCTCTTACTGTCTAGATGTTCCAGGAACAGAGAGATGGATTGACTAAGACGGTTGGCTTTAGTTGTCTCTCACTTACGGATTGAGGTTAGGAAACTCTAACATGATAAAAGAGGTTTTGTTATTGCAAACTGTATTAGGGCCCCTGACACTGAAGCTGGTTAAAAGTTAGAGTCCAATATCATTATTTTTCAAAACAAGGTTATGGCACAGCTAAACATCAGCCAAGGGATGTACAAGTTGTATGGCTATGACAGCATATGACAGCTGTAGCAAATTACTGAGCCCCATCCTGACTTTGTTTCTAATAAACATAAAAATAAAAAGAAGAAAGCATCTTCCTTCTACATATGAAAAATAAATATATAAGCAAGAATGTAGATTAGTGAATTACTGCTTTGTGCTGGACATCACCAGGAGCAGACTAAAACAATGGCATCTACTAGGGGAATATTCTAGGACATTGTACAGTACCCCTGAGAGCCAGAGAGGAGGAGGAGAAAATGAACTCTAAACACAAAGACATTTCCTTACATACATGACTTTTCAGCAAGAGTTATGATTTTGAAAAATACATGATGCAATAGTTAGGTATCACAATGTTTAGATATTTATGAGGAAGTGGAGCAGATTAACTCAGTCCTCCTAGAATATTGATACATATCCTTTAAAGGATGAATATACACTGTTCTCATATTCATTGCAGCAGAAATATGAAATAAAACATGTATTTAATTCCATGAAAATGATGAAATCTGAAGCACATGAAGTGTAAAAATAAATACATATTTAAAAGCAAATGAAGACAATAATTGACAGATAAAAATGTGCTATTTAAGTCTGTATTTTCTACCATTTTCACTTCCTTG
Organism: Trichechus manatus latirostris; assembly: GCF_000243295.1. NCBI lineage: Eukaryota > Metazoa > Chordata > Mammalia > Sirenia > Trichechidae > Trichechus > Trichechus manatus. The sequence continues at coordinate 4,012,926 of NW_004444130.1, forward strand.
TTTGTGTCATATATTACCAGCAATACCTTCTCCATCTCATAAAATAATGAATCAAGTGCCCACCTCAAACAAATACTAACATACAGAGATGTATAGTCCTTATATACTCATGCATAAATGTGCTCTGAGAGCTAAACAAGTCTTTTATATTCAGATAAATTGAGTATAAAGGGAAATATTTCAGAGCATTTTACAGTGTCATTAATAGCCAGAGAAATAGATTTCTCAATTAAAGAATTATTTTTAAGATTTTAGAATATAAACTATAATAGCATTACCAAATATAAAATAATTAACAATAATTCCATAATATCATAAACTATGGAGTAAATATTCCAATATCTCCAAATGTGTCCTTTTTTGTTTTTTTTTTTTTACTGTTTGCAACAAGATCCAAATAACATTCAAATGTTGTGAATGGCTTAAATATCATTTAAGTCACTTTAAAAATACAGTTCTGTCTCCATGTCTCTTTTTTTCATCTCCGTGTGCAATTTATTTATAGAAGAAAATAGCAGCTTTCT
>NW_004444130.1:4014963-4015958 GCF_000243295.1 Trichechus manatus latirostris
GCTTTAAGCACTGTGCCACCAAGGCTGCTTATGTCATGAACAAAATGAAACCCAAACCCAAACCTGTTGCTGTGGAGTTGATTCCAACTCATAGCGACCCTATAGGACAGAGCAGAACTGCCCCATAGGGTTTCCAAGGAGCGGCTGGTAGATTTGAACTGCTGACCTTTTGGTTAGAACAAGTGAGGCTTATTCCAGGAATGCAAGGTTGACTTGACATTCTTAAATCAATGAACACAATTCAAATATTAATGGAATAAATGAGAAATGTCAAATACTCACCTCAATAGGTGAATAAAAAGCATTTAATAATTCCATAACTCATTTATGACTGTAACATTTGGCATACTTGCAATAAAGTGTACAAAATCCTAAATAATCATTGCAGTTAATGTTCAAATACTGAATGCTTTCATTGTGAGAAAGAGAATAAAACAAGGAGGCCTGCTAGCATCACTTCTATTCAACATAGTGATGGAGGGTTCAATTCACTAATACAGACAATGAAGTAAAAGAAATAAAGGAAAAGAAGAAAGAAAACTGCCATTACTCATTGTAAACATGAATGATTACAAAGAAAATATTTAGAAAATTAGAATGGACTTGAATTTAGCTATATATAACATTAATATAAAATAATTTTATTTGATAATTTTACAAACCTGTAAAGATGATGTTTAAACACACTTCCTAAGGTCTTTGCATATATTTAATGCAGTTAGAAAATCTGTGGGTTTTTTTTGACTCAGAATCAGGCGTCAGTATATACTCTGTATATCTCAGGTGATTTTGTAATATTTCACTTACCAGACACAGGAACAAAATTTACCCATTCCTTCTAAAAATCACAATGGGTTTTACATATGCTAGAAATGACCTGCCATAAACAAGGCTGAAAATGATGAAAATTAGTGCAACGTGGTGCATGTATAAAAGAACAAATAACATTTTGTCTGTCTTCAAGAACGACGCCTGTTTCTGAGATTAAACCCAGC
>NW_004444130.1:4016821-4019958 GCF_000243295.1 Trichechus manatus latirostris
TGTAGTTATGATGGACCAGTGATTGCCAGGGACTAGGAGTAGGAGGAGAGGATAGACAGGGAATTTCTCTGAGGGAATGGACCTCTTCTGTATCCTGATTGTGGTGATAATTATGCAAATCCATAGATGTGTTAAAATTTAGAGATGTACATCAAAAAAAAAGAGTCAATTTTACTACATGATGACTTAAAAAATAAAATTAAAAAAAATCTTCCTAAAAGACAGTGTGGTGATTTGTAAAGAGGTTCTGTGGCTGACCGTGTATCCACACCTACACAATCCAGTTAAGTAAAAAGTTTTCCAAGCATAGGCTTTTGATACTACTATGTGTCTTAAACAGGATTATTTAAAAGCATGCTAAGGCAATTATCCCTGTTGATGCCTAAGGAGAAGAAAAAAGCTGCTTTTTAAAAAGCTTTTAAACAACATTTAAAGCAATAAACAGCCTTTGAAAAAGCTATTTTTTTTCCTTAAAACACCCCCCAACATCATCACAAATGATGCTTTTGTTGGTGCTTATATGAGATTGCAAGGGAAAGCAATACTTTTAAAATTCTTTGTGTTAATGTAAAATTGATTTGAGATTGTCCTTCCCCCCCTTCGCTTTTCCTAATTGTAATCATATGAAGATCACATATCTTTATGTTATTCAACAAGTATTAGAACAAAGAGAAATTCTGCCCTTGACTGCATCGTAAAAGCATAAAGAAAGTTAAAGGATTGTATGACTAGTTGTTTGTTGCATTGTGTTCTTTATTTTTCTGTTACTTCAAATTTTATTCAACAGTTGAGTTGTCAGATAATAGAAAAGTCGAGAGAAGTTGAAACAGAAGTGTGATTCTCCAACTTCTCCAAGAGAAAAAATAATAAGCTTATGAATTAAATCATAAGAGTTATGTTTTTGAATAATTTATTTGTAAAAGGGAAATTTGTATAGGGATTTTTATGACAAAATTCCTTACATGGCTATAAAACTCGTAATAAAATCAACAAGCTAAGCATCATGGAACTTGATGTTCAGTGTTCTTTTCCACTCGACTTTTCATCTTCATTCAGTAAAAAGAAACTAATCAACTTTCTTACTCAGAAAATAACTAAATTGAGAAGAAATTATCTTTGTGTTTTTGTTTTTATGTAAATTTATGTCTGTGAAGTTAATACCCTAGTTTCCTTTAGGTAAAAGCATAGATTTCCTAGCTAGAAACATACATGCTTTTTAGGGGTTTGCTGTGAGCTTGTTCATATAAGATGACTTGTTTCAGAGTAAGAGTTGGCCCAACTATAGAAAACTGGGCAGAACCATACATAGTCCAAGCCTGTCTTGGTTTGCACCTGTCATCCTTATAATGATTCATTATATTCTATAGGTCTAGGAATTGAAAAGAAAATTTGGAGGAGGGGATTAAAAATTAATGCAAGGAGATTTCTTCCAAATGAGAGTATCATCACCCTGATTCCTTTTCTGCATTTCTCTGTGCAGACCATTAAAATATTTCTGTGGACAAATTTAATTACCTGCCTCAGAATATTGCTTTCAATTTTTGTATTTATTTAAACTCATAATTGGGTTGCTACTTGTTGCAAACATAGTACTAAATGCTTGTTGGAAATAAGAATTTAATGATATATGGTGTTCTAAGAAAGCATATTCCAAAAGAAAAGATAGGCATTTATATGTGTATTAGTGTATGCTAAATTTGTGACATGAACACATTGTTGATATCCATGAAACACAGGGACCTGGTCCAAAAACCAAACCTATTGCCGTCAAGTTGATTCCAAGTCACAGCAACCCCACGTGTTACAGAGCAGAACAGTGCTCCATGGTGTTTTCTTGGTGTGATCTTTATGGAAGCAGATTGCCTGGCCTTTCTTCCATGGTGCTGATGGGTGGATTCAAACTGCCAACCTTTAGGTTGGTAGCCCAGAGCAAACCATTTGCACCACCCAGGGACTCTAGGGTCCTGGTAGGTAAGGTGAAAACAAAAAGGACTTGAAAAATAAATGGAATTTTCCTCAGAACTGATGGTAATAGAATACCAGAGTGTTTTAGTGGAGAAAATCGATAAAATATATTGAATTATTTTTAGAACAAAGTGACATATAGAACTGCTGTGAAACTAAGTAGATCAGCATGGAAACTGGCTTGCTTATCAAATATATGTGGTTACAGATACTGACTTCTAATAAGCAATGTGATTCTGCCTGCATTAATTAATGTATTTGAGGAATAATTTTCTTTCAGAATTATTGGATAAAAGTAACTCTCAAATTTGCTGTGAAAATGAAAGAAAACAACGGCTACTTTCAAAACAGGACTAGCATGGTACCTGGCACATAATAAACACACAGTAAAAGTTAGTCTCTTCTCCATGTATTTTGTTATTTAAAAGTCATGTTTCTCAAACTTTTAAACCCATAGAACCTTTTATTTTCTGGAGAATTCTCACCTGGAACCCGATATATAACAGATGAAATCAGAACTTTTTGGGTTGAAGAAGAGTTTGGACTCCCGGAGTTGTCTTTTTGTCCACTTCTCTCCCCCTGACTTGTACCCTTCTGTCAACTCTTCTCCCCTACCCTCCACTATGACAACCCTAGAAGCATTGCCTCAGTACTCTAAACCGAAGAACCTCAAACCAGTTGCCACTGAGTCAATTCCAACTCATGGCAAACCCATCTGTCTCAGAGTAGAACTGTGCTCTGTAGGGTTTTTCAGTGGCTGTGATCTTTCAGAAGTAGATTGCCAGGTCTTCTGCGATGCCTCTGGGTGGATTTGAACTGCCAGTTTTCGGTTAGTAGCCAAGCGCTTAACCATTTGCACCACTCAGGGACTCACTCAGTAATCTAGGACTCCAAGAAACAGTTTGAAAACTCCAGCACCAAAAATTAGAAAGACAACATTCTCAGATTAATAACCACAAGTGTGTTATTTACAGTAATATTCACTACACTTCTTACTGGACACAATCAAGATCTTCAGTCGGTTTTAAAAAGGAAAATAATTTAAAAAAAAAAAAAAGAAAAACCACTCATATAAACCTTATGTTCATGTTCACTCAAGACACATACATGAACTTTATTTATTGGTAAAACTTAAAAAAAATTATTATGCTTTAGGTGAAAGTTTATAGGGC
>NW_004444130.1:4020267-4022871 GCF_000243295.1 Trichechus manatus latirostris
AATTAATTGAAGTTTTTAGGAAAAAGAAACTCCCACAGCTCTATCATCTATAATATCTAGTTTAGCTTTTTAAAATAGTGAATTAAGACATTAGTGAGACTTGTGTAGTTATCTAGGGAGCCCTGGTGGCACAATGGTTAAAGCGCTCTGCTGCTAACTGAAAGATCAGCAGTTCGAACCCACCAGCCAGTCAGTGGGAGAAAGATGTGGCAGTCTGCTTCCATAAAGATTTATAGCCTTGAAAATCCTATGGGGGCAATTCTATTCTGTCCTGTAGGGTTGCTATGAGTTGAAATAGACTTGATAGCAGTGGGTTGGGTTTGGTTTTTGTGTATCTAAGACCAAAATCTTTCTATTCATGTTCCTAAACCTTTCCTGGAGTCTCATTCATACCTAATTCAAAGCATTTGTGCTTTGTTCTTTATTGAGCCTTTCCAAAGTATTCAAGTTAGTTTTCTTAAAAGAAACAAAGATCATCTCTCCCTCATATTTCATTATAATTTAATTAAGTTTTATAGATATATCAAACACAATTAGCTGAAGACATAAGAAAGATCCCACGCACTCTGATGAAACACATACCTGGGTGGAGATGTAGTGACAAGCACTCTAGCTAATGGTCTACGAGTCCCCACTGTAGCATATTATGGACATCAGCCAGTAGGATTAACAAAGAGAATGAAGTGCACTGATTAATTTCAACAAGTTTGTCAAATGAAGATTATTTAAGAGGAAGTACTTATCTATCTATCTACCTATCTACTTACCTATCATCTATCTATCGTCTATATTCCTATCTGTCTATAGGAATATCTGCATCTACATCAGTCTGAAAATACAAAGTTGGTAGCTACAAAAATGATCATTGCTATTGATTTTACACTTTGAAAATTGTTGTGTATAATTAGCAATGTTATACCGATCAAATACCTATTTGATACTTGCTTTTTCCTGAAGATATCAACTAGAGAAGCAAATAAACAATTCCATAACTAACACGTAACAGTGAGCAACGTAGATTTCCTTCCTTAACAAAGACATAAGAAGTGTCTATATAATTTTTTCTTAAATTTAGAATAAATTTATCTTACTCTCAGGTTGAAGGATAGGGAAGATGAGCAGGTGGAACGCTGAAATTGAAAGAGCGAAAAGGGCAGTGTTTTTTAGTTTAGAGGATAAAGAATCTAACCAAGGATGACAGATCTTGGGAGTTTTTCGACTTTTAGACAGAGATTTGGGGTTTCTATAGTCTGAAGACCAAATTGGCATTATTACTCTTATTTAGGAAATATGTCAGAGCTCCTCAAAATAGTTGTGAAATTGATACAGAGTTTATAACTCTACTGCTAATGAGATAGAGCAGCCCATCTCTTCACCCTTGGAATGTTAATGAAAGTTCTCATCTCATTCTTTCACACTTGTATTCTTCCCTCACATTGGTTTGTAATCAAGTATAGCCCAACTGACAATCTCCATTGCCTGTTGCTTTGAGGGGCTGATCCATACCTTTGACCTACTGCCATTTTCTTTTCCACTTGTTTTCTAGCCTCTCTCTTTAATCTTGAGAACGCTTGCTATCATAATCTGTCAAACTCCATCTTTAAAATATGGAAGTCCAGGATAAACCTTACAAATCTGGGCTTGTTTTCTATCAATTTGTAATTATCTTTCCTTGAGTTTTAATGATGGCAGAAATTCTATATATGTAATCTATGGATTTAACTCACATTCTATGAAAGCAGCTCTCTTGTAATTCTTGGTTCTAGTTATCGTTTTCTTCTTCCCCCTCAAAATTTTGTTTTTTGAAGAATCCAATTGCATATTCACTTGCATATGTGATAAAAATGAGAATATAAACTCTTCATGATATTCTTTTAGATTATTCTTGAGACGTGTTACATAGCCTTTGACTTGCTCATTCAAAATTAAAGCACAGAAACAATGCCTGTGAATTCTCGGAAAGAAACAAGCAGTCAAGTACCACCAATTACTCTGTCACCTTTAAACATGTGTTTGGTGTTCTTTAAACATGTTCTAGTTCAATAAAATGGTAGACAAGTGAAATGTAATCACACTCTTGCACTCCTTCAGGCCTGCCTCCTCCTACAAGCATACTGTGCTGTTATAGTTTCTTGTCTCCACATCAGTCATTTATTTAGCTCACGAGTCTGCAATTTGGTCAGGGCTCAATGAGAAATGCTTGTCTCTGCTCCATGTGGCATCAGCCAGGATGGCTTGAGTGACACTGGATTCCACTTTAGGAGGCTCCCTCACATGGTTGACAAGTTGGGCTTTTGTTCTGCTCTTTGTGGCTCTCTCTACATGAGCCTGTGCACAGGCTGCTCAGGTTTCTTTACAACGTGGTGGCTGGGTTCCAAGAGTGAATATACAAAGAAACGGAAAGTAAAAGCTTCCAGTTTCCTAAGTCAAGGGCCCAAGAACTGGCACAGCATCTCTTCCACCTCATTCTATTGGTAAAACAAGGAGCATAGATTCCAGGGGAAGGGACATAGAACCTATCTCTTGATGAGAGATGTCAAAGCAATTTGAGGCCATGTTTTAAAACTGTCGTATCATTTAATTAAAATATTTTTGAATTTAAAT
>NW_004444130.1:4023349-4024677 GCF_000243295.1 Trichechus manatus latirostris
CATAGGTTAAAACTTGTGTTAGAAATACATTAACTTGATTAATTTTGTTCCCAGGCATTTTAATTAACTGTATTATATATTTTAAACTTTACAATGCCTCACTATTATTGTTTTGTACGGTCAATATTCGTTTAGTTTCACTCAATGTTTTACATTTTAACCCAGAATAGAATTCCTTATTGGCAGTTACTTTCTTTAAAAATTTTGTAGAATTCATTCCATGCCTTATTTTCATAGTTTCTGTCAAGAAATCAGTTGCCAGGCTTACCATTGCTTCTTTGAAGTTACTGTGTTTTATTCTTTCTGGATATTTTTAAGATTTCCTTTTTCTTTGGTTTTCAGAAACTTTAATATGATGTGTTGATAATTATTTTTAATCCTTCTTTTGTTTCCTCCAGCTTCTTGAATTTGTGGCTTGATGTCTTTTGTCAGTGTCAGAAAATTCTCTATTTTTATCTTCAGAGCTCCAATAACATATAAATTCTTTTCATCCTGTAAGTATCTTTTACTCTGATTCTTTCTTTCTCTCTCTCTGTCTTTTCTCTCTGTTGTTTATTTAGGCCATTTTCTTCTTTCCTGTATTATAGGTAACTTATTTTCTCTTTAATTTTGTATAATCTACTGTTGAACACATCCACTGAGTTTCTATTTCAATAATTGATTATCTCCATTATGTAAATTCCATTTGAATCTTTTTTTATAGTTTACTGTTCTCCACCAAATTCTCAATCTGACTTCTATTGCCTTGAACATATTAGCATAGTTATTTTAAAAATTCATGATAATTCTATTACCTGAATCCTGTGTTGGCGTGTTTATATTTTGTTATTTTCTTGACTTTTGTCATTTAGTATCGTCTTCTCAGAGTGACTTTTATTTTTTAATTCTCTGCTGAATATTGTGAATGAGAAATTGGTAAAATAATTTCAGCCTTAGAAGAAGTACTCTTTCTCCAGAGAGGTTTTAAGATTACTTTGGCTGGAAGGTAAGTTCTCTAGCAATCCTAGATTAATTTAATTAAATCAGTCCTGTGAATATTGGTGTGTCTCCAACTTACCCCTTTTTAAGTGTAGCCCTTGTGATTTACCAGGACCCTCTCTACTTGCCTGCTCTTTACCTCCACATTTGTACTCCGAAACTTATGAATCTGTCAAGAGCCTTGCTCCTTTTTTCAGCATCACAGCTACTTCTAAAGTTAGCATCAGTTTCTATGATAAATAAGACCTTTAATGCCAGGCTCATTTCTCTGGGCTTCTTATGCTGGAATCTCATCCTCTAATTTTTCATTGTCTTTTAAGTCTTTGATGCCTTCACACATATTTTTTTTT
>NW_004444130.1:4038385-4044060 GCF_000243295.1 Trichechus manatus latirostris
CATACACTTTTAAGTGACATTGACTACGCTCTTCTAATTGTGCTGTTATTCTCACTTAAGATGAAGGCTTACAGGACAAAATAGTCTCCCATTTAACGGTTACTACAAATGTTGCCCTATGACAATGGTTAACAATCTCACAACTGTGCGTACTTTTTATATTGAGGAGAAAAGCACACACTAACTAAAATTTCCCTCATTATGCCCAAAGAGATTTTGAAAAATTAAGAATAATGAAAGGAAAAAAAAATTGTTTACCTCACTATCAGTTTGTGTATTAAAATATTTTCAAACTATGGTTTTGTGTTAAAATTTCTTAAACATATAACATTTCAAATGTATTTTCTAATATATGATTGCTCGAATTAAAATAGTTCTAATCACTATTTACTATTAGGCAATGGAAGTTTCAAATCTTGGGGTTTACTGAACCTATTTTTGCCTATAATATTTACTCTTTCACTTTCTGTGAGCTAACTCATAAGATAAGGATGAAGACAATGAAGCAACATAAAAATGTTTTCATGATTAATAAGAATCAGTGTGGTTGCCTTCAGGGTTAATATATAGTTTGGACCGGTCTTTTTCAAATTCAAGTGTGTGATAAATTACACTGATTGCATTTTCACGAAGATACCTGTGCTTAGCAAGATGGCCTCTCAGAAGCTATAAAATACTGTACTTGAATGGCTTTGAAAAAAATGAAATACAATTATTTGGAAGCTGATATGTTGGGAGGCTTGGAATATATTTGGTTTTAAAGGCCTTAACCCACTCTAATTCTTCATCAAGGAAAATCAATCACTGGACCAGAGCATGAATTAGATATCCTTAAATGTCATAACATTTATATATTGGATTTTATTTTTGCTTCATTAAGAAACCAAATAGGACTGTAATTAAAGAAAATGATAGCATATGGTAGAGAGACTGTTGATGGTTTTCCCAACTTTAAACCCTATTAGAAATTCTACGCTGTGAAGGACAAGCCAACTGAACTATATGCATAATTGATTAGAAACCTACTCCACTTTTAAATCATAGGGAAATGTACTTTTATTTAATTCAAAATCTGTTACACAGTTCAGCTTGAAATTGAATGCCCTAAAATTTCCCATGAAATTTGAAAGCAGATGAAAATGAACGAGGGAGCAAGGGCTTGAAAGATCCCCTAACAATGTTATCTAACTTTATAGACTTTCTTATAGTAGATGTATCTAGAAATTACGTTTTTATAGCTTCTATAATAACCAGTTAATCTCCCAGTTCAGAGCAGTGATTCAATTAAAAAAAAAAAAAAAAAAGTCGAATGCCTACTGTGTGCCAAGTGGTAGGACAAATTGTGAGCAAACAGAAACAAGAGAGGTAATTCTTGCCCTCATAGTCTGGGAACATAAGAGAAGCAAGCTAACATTTAATATCTTGTAAGTGCTATCTGATCAGAGAAGAGTGATCGAGAGACAAGCCAACAGATGATCTTAAATGTCACTCTGGATCACCTATAAATAATCATGACTTAGCTCTACTTTTCCTTCTCCTCTCCAAGTTTACTGAGTTACTTACATACTACAGTTTTCCTTATAAGTATGCATCTTTTTTGTAAGTATGTTCATAAACCTCTCTCTGTGAAGTCCATACAATTTTTCATTTAGGTCAGTTTTCTGTGGTCATAGAGCACTGGGAGAATGTGATTTCCTTGAGGTTCAAAATTCCCTGTTTTCATTCAAGGTTGAATCAGCACCAAATGCACAGCATCCAATAATTTACATTTGTATGCTTGGTGTGGGGTGGTATACGGTGGGGTGTAATATACTGTGTGGTGTGCACTGTAGTTTGTTGTGGTGGGTTAAGATGATTGGGGTTGTGTGTGTATGCGTGTTGTGGGACAAAGTCTCGCCATCTTTTCTAAGGAGCATTCTGGTTGTACGTTTTCCAAGACAGATTTGTTTGTTCTTCTAGCAGTCCATGGTATATTCAATATTCTTCGCCAATACCATAATTCAAAGGCATCAATTCTACACTGGTCTTCCTTATTCATTGTCCAGCTTTTGCAAGCATATGAGGCGATTGAAAATATTATGGCTTGGGTCAGGCGCACTTTAGTCATCAAAGTGACGTCTTTGGTTTTTAACACATTAAAGAGATCTTTTGCAGTACATTTACTCAATGCAATACACGGTTTGATTTCTTGACTGCTGCTTCCATGAGCACTGATTGTAGATCCAAGTAAAATGAAATCCTCGACAACTTCAATCTTTTGTCCATTTATCATGATGTTGCTTATCGGTCCAGTTGTGAGGATTTTTGTTTTCTTTATGTTGAAGTGTAATCCATACTGAAGGTTCTAGTCTTTGATCTTCATCAGTAAGTGCCTCAGTCCTCACCACTTCCAGCAAGCAAGGTTGTTGTCATCTGAATATTGCAGGTTGTTAATGAGTCTTACTCCAATCCCTATGCTGTGTTCTTCTTCGTATAGTCTGGCTTCCCAGATTATTTGCTCAGCATACATATTGAACAAGTATGGTAAAAGGATACAACTCTGACGCCCACCTTTCCTGATTTTAAACCACACAATATCCCGTTGTTCTGTTGGAATGACTGCCTCTTGATTTATGTACAGGTTCTACATGAGCACAATGAAGTGTTCTGGAATTCCCATTTTGCAACGTTATCCATAATTTGTTATGATCCACACAGTCAAATGCCTTTGCATAGTCAGTAAGGCACAGGTAAACATCTTTCTGGTATTCTCTGCTTTTAGCCAAGATCCATCTGATATCAACAAAGATATCCCTTGTTTCACACCTTTTTGAATTGGCCTGAATTTCTGGCCCTGCTGATGTACTGCTACAACCATTTTTGAATGATCTTCAACAAAATTTTACTTGTGTGTCATATTAATGACATTGTTCGATAATTTCTGCATTCGGTTGGATCACTTTTCTTTGGAATGGGCATAAATATGGATCTCTTCCAGTCAGTTGGCCAGGTAACTGCCTTCCTAATTTCTTGGCGTAGATGAGTGAATGTTTCCAGCATTTGCATCTGTTTGCTGAAGCATTTGAATTGGTATTCCGTCAGTTCCTGGAGCCTTGGTTTTCGCCAAAGGCTTCAGTGCAGCTTGGACTTCTTTCTTTAATATCATCGATTCTTGATCATATGCTACCTCCTGAAATCATTGAACATCGACCAATTCTTTTTGGTACAGTGACTTTGTGTATTCAGTCCATCTTCTTTGGATGCTTCCTGCATTGTTGAATATTTTGCCCATAGAAACCTTCAATATTGTAATTCGAGGCTTGAATTTTTTTCTTGAGTTCTTTCAGCTTTAGAAACGTGAAGTGTGCTCTTCCCTTTTGGTTTTATAACTCCAGCTCTTTGCACATTTCATTATAAGACTTTACTTTGTCTTCTCAAGCTGCCCTTTGAAATCTTCTGTTCAGCTCCTTTAGTTCATCATTTCTTTCATTCACTTTAGCTACTCTGTGTTCAAGAGCAAGTTTCAGAGTCTCTTCTGACAGCCATTTTGATCTTTTCTTTCTTTCCTGTCTTTTAATGACCTTTTGGTCGTTTGTCAGTTTGTCAAATGTGGTGGCTTGTGTGTTGCTGTGATACTAGAATCTTTACCACCAGTATTTCAAATACCAGCAGGGTCACTCATGGTGGACAGGTTTTAGCTGAGCTTCCAAACTAAGATAACTAGGAAGAAGAACCTGGTGATGTACTTCTAAAAAAATTGGCCAGTGAAAATCTTATGAATAGTAGTGGAACATACAGTACCAGAAGATAAGCCTCTCAGGTTAGAAGGCACTCAAAATACAACTGAAGAAGAGCTGCCTCCTCAAAGTAGACTCGAACTTAATGATGTGGATGGAGTCAAGCTTTCGGAACCTTCATTTGCTGATGTGGCATGACTCAAAATGAGAAGAAACAGCTGCAATTATCCATTAATAATCAGAATGTGGAATGTACAAAGAATGAATCTAAGAAAATTGGAAGTCATCAAAAATGAAATGGAATGCATAACAATCGACATGCTAGGCACTAGTGAGCTGAAATGGACTGGTATTGTCCATTTTTAATCAGACAGTCATATGGTCTGCTATGCCGGGAATGACAGATTGAAGAGGAATGGCTTCACATTCATCGTCAAAAAGAACATTTCAAGATCTATCCTGAAGTACTATGCTGTCAGTGATAGGATACTATCCATATGCCTACAAGGAAGACCAGTTAATCTGACTGTTATTCAAATTTATGCACCCGCCACTAATGCCAAAGATGAAGAAACTGAAGACTTTCAACAAATTATGCAATCTGAAATTGATCAAACATGCTATCAAGATGCATTGATAATTACTGGTGATTGGAATGTGAAAGTTGGAAACGAAGAAGGATCAGTAGTTGGAAAAGATGGCCTTGGTGATAGAAACATCTCTGGAGATCGCATGACAGAATTTTGCAAGACCAATAACCTACTCATTGGAAATTCCTTTTTTCAACAGCGTAAACAGCGACTATACCTGTGGGCCTCGCTAGATGGAATACATAGGAATCAAATTGACTGCATCTGTGAAAGAGACAATAGAGAAGCTCAATATCATCAGTCAGAACAAGGCCAGTGACCGACTGCGAAACAGACTATCAATTGCTCAGATGCAAGTTCAAGTTGAAGCTGAAGAAAATGAAAACAAGTTCATGAGAGCCAAAGTATGACCTTGAGTATATCCTACCTGAATTTAGAGACCTGATTCTGTTGCAGAGCTGTAATTCCCTCATTTGTAGAAGAGTTTTGTGTGTTTGATTATGCAGACAAGACCTAAATAACATTGCCTCTCTCATGTTACCACTATTCTTTTATCAGTGCATTCTTTTATTACTTCATCAAGAAACAAATTATACCATGATTATATTTAATGAACAGGCTCAAATCACTATGTATACAGTCACTGTGAATCGTATACATAATCAATTCTTTCTTTCTTATTCCTTTTTTCTCTAAGGTCTGCCTCCTTTAATGGGATATAATCATAATCTTCGAAAGTTCATAGCCACAAAATTATATATTTATCTGGCTCAAAAGGGAAATCCTGAAAACGACATATGTTACTGGTACTAAGAAAACACAATTTATGATAAAGCCATACCCTTTAAATCATTAGGAGGATAGCTGGGGAAAACAACTCAATCCAGCAATTATAAACGTAAACCTCTGTACTAAATAGGAAACAAACTCTTCTCTAAGTTATGCTGATTATAGCACTCCATCAGACCCTCTTCCTTCTTGATAATGAAATATCCTTAGCTCTGTCTGGCTCCTGACCCTTGTTCAGTTCTGCCGTGGACTGGGCACAAGCACTGTGCCGCTTCATTTGAGGTACACAAACTCTGTCCAAATGCCTTGACAAATAGAAATTTGATATGATCTTTGAGGCAATTGCTTAGATAACCAAGGCCCCAACACATTTTCCTTTAGAAAAATCAATACTCTGATGCTTGCATTAACCAAGTTGGTTGTCCTCTTTGCTGCCTGAGAAAACACCTTATAGTTATGGATTGAATTGTCTCCCAAAAAGATATGCTGAAGTCCTGACCCCTGGTATCTGTGAATTTGACCTTGCTTGGGAATACAGTCTTTGAAGATGTTATCAGTTAACGTGGGGCCATACTGGAGT
>NW_004444130.1:4044160-4050823 GCF_000243295.1 Trichechus manatus latirostris
GATGGAGTCAAGCTTTCGGAACCTTCATTTGCTGATGTGGCATGACTCAAAATGAGAAGAAACAGCTGCAATTATCCATTAATAATCAGAATGTGGAATGTACAAAGAATGAATCTAAGAAAATTGGAAGTCATCAAAAATGAAATGGAATGCATAACAATCGACATGCTAGGCACTAGTGAGCTGAAATGGACTGGTATTGTCCATTTTTAATCAGACAGTCATATGGTCTGCTATGCCGGGAATGACAGATTGAAGAGGAATGGCTTCACATTCATCGTCAAAAAGAACATTTCAAGATCTATCCTGAAGTACTATGCTGTCAGTGATAGGATACTATCCATATGCCTACAAGGAAGACCAGTTAATCTGACTGTTATTCAAATTTATGCACCCGCCACTAATGCCAAAGATGAAGAAACTGAAGACTTTCAACAAATTATGCAATCTGAAATTGATCAAACATGCTATCAAGATGCATTGATAATTACTGGTGATTGGAATGTGAAAGTTGGAAACGAAGAAGGATCAGTAGTTGGAAAAGATGGCCTTGGTGATAGAAACATCTCTGGAGATCGCATGACAGAATTTTGCAAGACCAATAACCTACTCATTGGAAATTCCTTTTTTCAACAGCGTAAACAGCGACTATACCTGTGGGCCTCGCTAGATGGAATACATAGGAATCAAATTGACTGCATCTGTGAAAGAGACAATAGAGAAGCTCAATATCATCAGTCAGAACAAGGCCAGTGACCGACTGCGAAACAGACTATCAATTGCTCAGATGCAAGTTCAAGTTGAAGCTGAAGAAAATGAAAACAAGTTCATGAGAGCCAAAGTATGACCTTGAGTATATCCTACCTGAATTTAGAGACCTGATTCTGTTGCAGAGCTGTAATTCCCTCATTTGTAGAAGAGTTTTGTGTGTTTGATTATGCAGACAAGACCTAAATAACATTGCCTCTCTCATGTTACCACTATTCTTTTATCAGTGCATTCTTTTATTACTTCATCAAGAAACAAATTATACCATGATTATATTTAATGAACAGGCTCAAATCACTATGTATACAGTCACTGTGAATCGTATACATAATCAATTCTTTCTTTCTTATTCCTTTTTTCTCTAAGGTCTGCCTCCTTTAATGGGATATAATCATAATCTTCGAAAGTTCATAGCCACAAAATTATATATTTATCTGGCTCAAAAGGGAAATCCTGAAAACGACATATGTTACTGGTACTAAGAAAACACAATTTATGATAAAGCCATACCCTTTAAATCATTAGGAGGATAGCTGGGGAAAACAACTCAATCCAGCAATTATAAACGTAAACCTCTGTACTAAATAGGAAACAAACTCTTCTCTAAGTTATGCTGATTATAGCACTCCATCAGACCCTCTTCCTTCTTGATAATGAAATATCCTTAGCTCTGTCTGGCTCCTGACCCTTGTTCAGTTCTGCCGTGGACTGGGCACAAGCACTGTGCCGCTTCATTTGAGGTACACAAACTCTGTCCAAATGCCTTGACAAATAGAAATTTGATATGATCTTTGAGGCAATTGCTTAGATAACCAAGGCCCCAACACATTTTCCTTTAGAAAAATCAATACTCTGATGCTTGCATTAACCAAGTTGGTTGTCCTCTTTGCTGCCTGAGAAAACACCTTATAGTTATGGATTGAATTGTCTCCCAAAAAGATATGCTGAAGTCCTGACCCCTGGTATCTGTGAATTTGACCTTGCTTGGGAATACAGTCTTTGAAGATGTTATCAGTTAACGTGGGGCCATACTGGAGTAGGGCGGGTCCTGATCCAATATGAGTGGTATCCTGATAAAAGACAAGACACAGAGACAGAGACACAGAGGGAAGGCTGCCATGTGACAAGGAGTTATGCTGCAGCTGCAAGCCAAAGAATGCTTGGGGCTAGCAGTAGCTGGAGAGACAAGAAAGGATCTTCCTCTAGAGCTTTCTGAGATAGCATGGCCTTGCTGACACCCTGAATTCAGACTCTAGCCCCAGAACCATGAGACAATAAATTTCTGTTCCCATAAGTCAGTACTTTGTGGTACTTTGTTATGGCAGCCCTAGGAAATTAATACAGTATATAACATTCATGTTTGACATTCTTCAGAAATTTAAAGCCCTTCACATACCTTTGGTAAAGTTGTTCAGGAACATAGCTCATGTCTGAAAGAGAGGTGATTTCCTGACTGCTGAGTGCTCAGTGAGGTGGCTCCCTCAGAGAGGCAAAGTGTCTTCCTTGTACAGAGCTCACAGTTTTGAAAATAGACCTCTTCTGTTCTTAGGAAAATGTTCATAGAGGAATGTGTATAGGAGATTCTGAAAATATTCTACCAAAGACGTATTTAGGTAAGAACATGTCTAACTCCAAAATTTAATGTAAATATCCATTTTTCTCTTCTCTTATATGAGGCATAAGAAGTTGATAAAATGCAAGTAGAATGATTTACTCTGTTTCATTTTGTTTTCTTTTATTATATTAACTCTTGCTCCAGTCTTTTCTGGTAAAAATCATGATTTTTTATCACTTAACCAACACAAAAATCACTTTGTAAATAAGACCTGAACATAAAAACCACAGAGGAAAACATGAGAAAAATAAAGCCATCGTATTTTCTTCTCCTTGGTCTTGAAGATCCCACTGATTTAATAACAATCAAAATACATTTAGGATTATTGCATATTGAAGCCAAATAATATTGTCTGCCAATTATTACATTTAAAAAGGAACCTTGTATTAGCTTGGAAACAAAGTAATTTCTTTCTTTGAAAGAGCAAAATTAAGTTGGAGGTGATTTTGATGTTATTGAGGAGGCCTTAATCTTACTACCTATTTAAGCTGTTTATTCAAATCTTTTATGAAAGCCTAAGGGCTGTCCCTCCATCCCCTATCACTACACAACTGGGAAAATATTAGATTTTAATAGCAAGTCATACTGATACATTTTCTGCAAGGATTTTTTTTTTTTTTTAATGTGGAATTTAATTTAAGGATTTAATCTAATTTTCCCTTGAATTGCTCATTTCTTTTCCATTCAATTGCGAAAATGTAGACTGTCTCATTTAAGAAAACATCCTAATTCTTCAATCCTATGTGACTATATATATAAACCAACATTCAAACAAAAATTTAAAAGGATCTGTAGGTACCTGAGGATTTCCCTTACCACATCACTTTTATGGAAGATAGAATTTAAACCTGACTATAAAAGAAAACATATCCCTTTTGCAAAGATATTTAGAAAAGATAGTAATAATCACTAGGAGCTACAGAGCACATACCATCTGCCAGGCATTGCTCAAATGATTTGAACTCATTATGTTATTTATTTCTCCCAGTAAGTACATAAGATAGATGCTAGTTTCATCTCCAAGGTACTGAGAGGTTAAGCAACTCACATATAAGTCACACAGCTGGTGAGAAGAGAGTTTAGAATCCATACACAGCAGCCTGACTTCAGAGCTACAGCTGCTCCCCAAAACATACCTGCTGCCATTGAGTCAATTACAACTCATAGTGACCCTCCTTGAATAACATAGTTTATTGCTTAGCAACTGTGAGTGACCAGAATTGGACATTAAATGTAACTTAAAATTTTGAGACTCAATAGAAATGGAGAAATAGCTAATTCCTACTAGCGCTAATATTTTATATCAATCCATTTGAAAATTTATTTTAGTAGGCTCAGGTCATCACTTTAAACTTTAACATATGTTTTTCTTACATTTTTTTGAATATTGTAAGTGTTCTTTCTTTGCCTGAATGTAAATCATTAATAAAAACATTGAACAGGATGGAGTAGACAGAGGTCCCTATCAAAAAATGTAAGTGTCACACATAGTGGAAATCAACTCAATGGCTTTGGGGGATGATGGATAAATTAAAATGCAAAACCTGTAAAGAGTATTGAGTCCACATTTTACCATTGTCAGCTCAAGATCAAACATTTTGTCAAATGACTTGGCAAAATGCAAATACACGTTTTGGAGTGAGATTTTAAAAGCACCAAGGCAGCACTTCTGCCAGGTGATTACAATGTATGACATGCCATTTTTGCATTGAGAGGATGCTTAAAAGTGTAGAAAAATTAACTCACCATAGAAGCAAGGATTTTTTGGAGGTCTCCCCACCTTTGTGGGTAGGAGAGAAAGATGACCATTTTCATGATCTTCTAGAAACCAGAACATCCTGAAGGAAATGGTCTCTTCCTAGCATGCAGAAACGCTGTCAGGGACAAAGTGCTGATGACCAGGCTTTCAAGTACACAAACTTTAATTTGGATGCTATAGGGAAAAAAAGAAAAAAGTCAATTTCATGTTGGAGAAATTTCAGCAGATAAAACCAGCGGTACATTCAGTGTCCCCCAAATACATTATTCACAGAGTAGATATTAGGAGCTGAGGAGAGAAACTTGAAGGCTGAATTACAAGGACAGTCCCTGGGTGGTACAAACGTGCACGGCTGCTAACCAAAAGGTTGGAAGTTTGGGTCCACCCAAAGGCCTGGCGAGAAGGTCTGGCGATCTACTTCTGAAAAATCAGCCATTGAAAACCCCATGGAACACAGTTCTACTCCGACACCCATGGGGTCGCCATGATATAATTTAATGGCAGCTGATTTAAAGTACAAGAGCAGGCACTTGTGTAAATGACATAGGGAGTTAGCCAAAGTGACATCAGAGTGCAAGAATGCTGATCCAGCTATCCTGAGCTAAGGAATTCTTCCAGCTCTAGACTAAATTCCCACCAGCATCATACTCCTGTAAGTTGTTATCTACTTTTTATGTAAGTACTCTATACATCTATTTAGAAGTTTACCTACAGGGTCATTAAGTAATTCTTAAACAAATGATCTTTAAGGTTTTAGTTGAATTTTCTGGTTGAATTATTTGGCTGAAGCAAAAATATTTAAATGGTGACAAACCCTACGTGTATCCTCCCTTTTCTGTTTATGATAGATACATCAAAATTAAACAGCAGAGACAAATATTTAGTGCCAAATTAATCTTCTTTAAAAGACATCATGATATATTTACTTATTCCTTTTACAGTCCTGTATTAGAGTGTCTTAGTAAATATTTTAGAAATAAAATAAAACAAAACAAAACCTGTTGCCGCTGAGTCGATTCTGATTCTTAGCAACCCTATAGGGCAGAGAAGAATTGCCCCATAGAGTTTCCAAGGCTGTGATCTTTATGGAAGCAGACTGCCACATCTTTCTCCCTTGGAGTGGCTGGTGAGTTTGAACTGCTGACCTTTTGGTTAGTCGCTGAGCGCCACCAGGGCTCCTTGAAATAAAATTTAAAAGGTCAAAATAGATAGCTTTTTGTATTCATTCTGAGGCCCAGGTGAATCAAGAAACCTGTATTTGTACTACAAGTTTTGCAGAGTATAATCAGGTTAAAAAGAGCATTGGGATGTTCTTTAAGGAGAAATGAATCTACACATGCTCAACATCCTTCCTGAAGTAAGGAGAGGAGCAACACCATTGGGTTGGTCTTAGCTGTATGCAGGAATTTTCAAACTGTTTTCATGTATCTGTGCCTCAGGGGGTATTGTCCCTGTTGCATTATTCATTTTATTTTAAACATTAATTGGATGGGCCATCACTCAATACCAACCAGACTTCAGCTTCTTGACGCCTCAGAATACAAGCGCTTTGGAGTTTGTCCGCTTGGATTCACAGAGCCGGTTGTGTGACCTTAAATAAGTAGGGCCTTAGGTAAAGAAAGACCTTTGCTAGATCTCACTAAAGCTGTTCTTCTGGTGAGTGGTAGTAATGACATTTATCTCATACATTGTTTATCTTTAGATAATTATACAGAGAACTTAAGCATAGGATCTGCATCATACTATAAATTTAGTAAAATTCAATCTTCTTTAAAACTAGGCATCCACAGTGATTCCCCTAATTTTTTCCTACCTTAAGGATAGTGTGCATCCTCCTTACCAATGTGCTTCCCAGGTTCCATACAACAGAGGAAAACAGGGCTGAACTATTGTTAAAAGATGTTATGTGTTTTCCTTACTGCATGCAATCATGCAGCATAGAGAGCCTAAGATGACCCACCCAAAGTAGTGATGGTCACTGAAATATATGTTTGTTCAGACCATATCCATGTCAAAGGTGTTGACTGATACACATGAGAAAAGAAATGTATAACATAGGAAATGTTATTTTCTAGCGAGGAAAAATAAAGTCAGCATGTACAAGACTATAAGTATGGACAAAAACAGCTGTCATCATTTTTTTTTCCTACTTACTTTTAGGTAGGTGGCTGGGAAGCATGGAGCTTAGTAATTATATTTATTACTTCAGAAGCAAGCCTCTGAATTTGAGTTGTCCACTTGGAGATATTTTTGTGAATAAAAATTTCAAAACAAGTTGTTATCTGTCACATCTTAGACTCTATCATGATAATAATCGCCATGCACTATCCACCAGTTTCTCTTTAAGAATGATAACAATGGAACATATAAACTCCACATGGGTACATTTCAGTAAATAACCCCTAAAGTTATTTTTTTTTCTTCTTTTTTTTTTTTTTAATTGTACTTCAGGTGAAGGCTTACAGAACAAATATTTTCTCATGAAACAGTAATACACATATTGTTTTATGACATTGGTTAA
>NW_004444130.1:4051791-4055996 GCF_000243295.1 Trichechus manatus latirostris
TTTTTTTTTTTCCTTCTTTTTTTAAAGAATATTTTATTGTGTTTTCAGTGAAGGTTTACACAGCAGTTTAGGTTCCCATTCAACAATTTCTACACAAGTTGTTCATTGACATTGGTTACATTCTTTACAATGTGCGAACATTCTCATTATTTCCATTCTGGTTGTTCCCTTTCCATTAATTTAGTTTCCCTGGCCCATTACAATCTCATCTTTGTTTTTAAGTGATTGTTGACCGTTTGGTCTCATATAGGTGATTTTTTTAAAGGAGCACAGTACTTACAGGTGGTATTCAGTATTTTTGAGCCAATTTGTTATTTAGCTAAAACGTGACCTCAGAGGTTTTGCTTCAAGGTTTGAAGACATCTCAGGGCAATAGTTTCTGGGAGTCCTCCAGTCTCAACCAGTCCAATATGTCTGTTTTTTTTTTTAGAAATTTGAGTTCTGTTCCACATTTTTCTCCCATTCTATCAGGGTCCACCTATTGTGGACCTGATTAGAATGGTCGATAGTGGTAGCTAGCCACCGTCTAGTTCTTCTGGTCTCACAGTAGAGGAGGCTGTGGTTCATGGAGACTATTTGTCTAATAAAACCCCTGAAATTTGAACATGGACAATCTGCATTTTCCATGAGCTCTCCCTGTAAATAGTAAAACAAAAATAAAAACTTACGAGTATTTTTCTTGATATATTGAAGAGACTAAAGTCAATGAACTTGTATTTTATATACAGAACATAACATGGGTTGATTATTGACACCAACCAAAATTGAACCCATTACCACTGAGTCGATTCTTACTCATAGTGACACTGTAGGACAGAGTAGAAACTGCTCCATAGAGTTTCCAAGGAGCGGTGGGTGAATTCAAACTGCCAATCTTTTGGTTAGCAGCCAAAGATTTAACTACTGTGCCACCATGGCTCTGTTGATACATGCTAAGAAATCTGTAAGAAAATATTTCATAGAATATCTGGAATACTATGAAGAATTTTATAATTTTCTCATGAATAATTATAATTCATTTATGATTCTGTATATTTCTATATAAAGACCTCTCTTTGTGTTCTACATATACAAGTAAGAAAAATCATATATGTATTTCATAATTTATAATTATTTAACCAGAATATTTTTAAGTAGAATAGCATGAATGATTTGTCATCAGCAGTAGCCTATACTTTTGTAACTGTGAAGACTACTTTGGCTATTTAATAATATAAACAATGTTGTCAGATATTTTTAATGAGAATTACTCCTCTAACTCTCTTTCCCAGAAAGTTAAAATTATGTGTATGTATATCTCTACCTCCACCTCTGTTATATATATCTGTATGGATTACTTAAAATTTTAAATTGTGAATTTGCTAACAGAATAAAACTTTGAGATAAGCAAGCACATTAGACATTGACTACAATTTGACCAAAGTAGGCAGTTCAAAATCATCTGAGATCAATCAGTTCCTTGAAAATCAGTGCTAGATCTGATGTATAGAATTGCATTTCTAATTTTATAGAATTTAATTTCTTGGTTTAATTACTCAGCATTTCTCAGGTTATAAAAGCAACCTGATGAGTTATTTTTATTTATAGTGCTCTCATTCAATGTGCTTATAATTATATTTCAGTGCACTGGAAATATGTTTTCATCTACTTCAGTGCCTTTAAACTTTTCGAAATTAAACTTTTGCTAAAGGTTAAAGAACTATTTTTAAAGGTCAAATATTATTTGCTAAGAGGATCTGTACATATATTTGCACATGTGTATTATAAAAATCATTACAAATGGATGAAGTTATCATTTTTATTTGGCAAGTTCATTCAAAATCATCAAACGTTTATTGAATACCTTTCTGTTTGTGTGTCAGGCATTTTTACGTGTGATACCTTCATTTAGTGTTTAGGAATGTATAAAATTGATGATTTCCATAATATAAAAAAGAAAGTATACTCTTATTTAGTGGGCACAATCTTGTGAGCACCATAACCCTATGAACTCATAAAGATATATTTCAGATTCTTTAACTTGGCTTAGAAACCACACTCTGATCTGATCACTCCTTTGGGCACCTATCCTGTGATAGCTGTCTTAACCTTATTTCAGTTCTTCAAAATTCCTTGCTCTGTTTAACTTCTGGCCTTCTCTCATATATGTCCCTCTTCCTGTCTTTGTCTTCATTCCTAATGCTACATTATCAGCCTTCTACTGAGCCAAGTTCAAATCATCCTTCAGGCATCAGCCTAAAGGATTTCTTAGTCATTTAATGACATCCAGTAAGTGTTTATTAGACATTTTATCTAGTCCCACTTGACTAGGCTGGGTGGTCTTAATTCATGTTCTTACGTTGTCGTTATTAGTTGCTGTCAAGTTGGCTCCAAGTCATGGTGACCACATGAATAACAGAACAGAACGTTGCCTGGTCCTGCGCCATCTTCATGATGGTTAGTATGTTTAAGTACATTGTTGTAGCTATGGTGTCAATCATCTCATTGAGGGTTTCCCTTATTTTTGCTGACCCTCTACTTTAACAACTATGATGTCCTTTGCAAGCAATTGGTCTTTCCTGACAACATGTTCAAAGTAGGTGAGCTGCAGTCTTGCCATCCTCACTTCTAAGGAGCATTCTGGTTGTATTTCTTCTAAGACTGATTTGTTTGTTCTTCTGATAGTCCATGGTATATTCAGTATTCTTTGCCAACACCACAATTAGAATGCATTTATTCTTCTTCTGTCTTCCTTTTTCATTGTCCAGCATCTGAGGCAGTTGGGTCCCTTCAAATTCTATCACATGACTCATCAACTATTGTCAAAATTTCTTATTTAACATATCTGTCTTTCCTGCAGGATATTAAGTTCAGAGAAGACCAGGCAATGACTATCTTGTTTCTCCTATAAATCCTACCACAGGGTTGCTATGAGTCAGAATCGACTCAACGGCAACGGGTTTGGTCTTTTTTTGTCACCAAGACTTTCCTGCAATAGATGCTCATAAACATTTGAGTAAATTAATCAGTTAATCAATCCAACTCCTCAGAAGCAAGGAATGCGAATGGGACAGTGCCCTCAGCTTGTAAAAATGACATAGCATACCCTGTTTTAGACCTGGAGGGCCAGTTCAGTGTGCAGAGACTGTCAAAAGTTGTTACGATGCTGTGTTCTTATGATTAAGGTGAGCCTGGGATGGACACTGGCCTCAACACATTACCTCTCTCACTATGAGTTGGAATCGACTTTACGGCAACGGGTATCATTTTTGTGTTTTTCTCTAGAGCATGCATATGCCACATTACTGATACAGCAAGCGGTTTTCAGGTTGAGAGCACCACCAACCAAGCATTAACAGTCCACACAGCCAGTTCACAGCGTGGCCTCTCAGGGGCTGCTGAAGATCCTGTGCTTGGTTCACACAGCGGTTCTCTCTGCCTGATAGTCACTCCAGTCCGTGCTTAGAGGGCATATTTTTACTCTAATAAAATAGAGAATTGTAAAGAGCCCTGAGGTCAGAGTGACCCACTCAATGGCAGAAACATAGCAATGAAAGATACATATGTGAAGGAAGTAATTGCCGATCTGGCAACTATAATTTCCCACTTGGTTAAAATGAGATTTTCCTCACTCACTCAATCAGCACGTGAACCAGTGTCTCTGAGGCAGGCACAGCCAAACTCGTCTGCACTGCAAAGCGGCTCGTGGTTATCCACCTTCGGAAACATGCTTTTACCTTCCTGCTGCCCTGCCACTCCTAATGCCAAACACTTTCATCTTTTTATCCAATTGTTTCTGTCAATATTATAAGGACGACAAATCAAATCCTGTATATTTTAAAATTTACAACAGATTCTATAAAAGATCTCTAAAGCCTGGGAGTGAAGAAGGCCACTGCTAACAACTTAACAGAGGGATCGTTTCTCAGGTTAAATTGTGCTTCAGTGAGTCTTAAGGTAGGAGCCCCATCAAGCAATGCTGAGCAGGGCGTATCCGTCTAGCATGGGCAGTAGACATGTGAGACCTATCTCCCTGCAAAGAGCTCCGGCAGATCCCCACCTATAGTGTTCATTTCTTTATGAAAATCAACTATTGATGCTTTGAGGAACAGAATACCAATTAGACCATTCGGGGCATGAAGGTAATTTAGTGGGTGAAGAAACAAAAATATTACCATCAATTCTGTTGCTTACAGCAAATTAGCAGGTGGCCCAGAGAAGGAGAG
>NW_004444130.1:4057009-4067373 GCF_000243295.1 Trichechus manatus latirostris
AAAAAGTAAATATCAATGACAAGCTAGGAAATATACTAACAACATTTATGGCAGCCTGATTTATTTTTGGAGCCCTAGTGGCACAATGGTTCAGTGTTCAGCTGCTAACTGAAGGGTTGGTGTTTGAACCCACTAGTGCCTCTGCAGGAGAAAAGACCTGGCAATCTGCCATCGTAAAGATTACAGCCAAGGAAACCCTATGGGGCAGTTTTACTCTGTCCTATAAGGTCACTGTGAGTTGGAATGGACTTTATGGCAAACAACAACAATTCATTTTTATAAATGATGCTTAATAGAGAGATATTTAAAATATCTATCTATGTATACTATATAAATCTTGAGAAAAACAAAAAATAAAATGGAAAAAAGATCTGGGTGGATATTTTATGGGGAAATGAAACACTGATAATAAGTAAACTAAAGAAAGTTAATCCAATTCACAAGTAATAAAAAATTATATTTTATAAGTATCAGGTTATAGTGGGCACTCAAAATCTTTATGTCAATTGATTGAACATATCATGAGACCCATCAAAAGTCAGGGTGAGAGTGAGGATCATACTTACTACTCTTTTTCCCTTGTTGCCAAATCATCTGGTTTGATCGTGCCCCTCTGCCAAAGGCCACACCTCCTGCCAGCTGTCACTCTCTACTTAGCCACTTTCCAAGATTTTGAACAATCATTTGGCCTTTTGCCCCTTAGGAAAGAGGTGGCCATGGCTTCCTCACGTTGCTAGTCCCAGAGTATTGCACAATCCCCTGTTGTTTGTCTTTGACACTTACCCACACCTTTTTAAAGAGTGTCTCTGTTACACTATTGACAGTAGCATCAATTTCCTATAAGGATAAAACCAAACCAAACCTGTTGTTGTCAAGTTGATTTCGACTCAGGGCAACCCCATGTGTGTCAGAGTTGAACTGTACTCCATAAAGCTTTCAATAGTTGTAATCTTATGGAAGTAGATCGCCAGGCCTT
The DNA here is from genome assembly GCF_000243295.1 of Trichechus manatus latirostris. Lineage (NCBI taxonomy): Eukaryota > Metazoa > Chordata > Mammalia > Sirenia > Trichechidae > Trichechus > Trichechus manatus. The sequence continues at coordinate 4,057,986 of NW_004444130.1, forward strand.
TCTCTCACAGAGTCACTGGGTGAGTTCAAACCACCAACCTTTTGGTTAGTAGCTGTCATGGATTGAATTGTATCCCCCAAAAATATGTGTCAACTTGGTTAGGCCATGATTCCCAATATTGTGTGATTGTCCTCCATTCTGTGATGTGTTGTAAATCCTAACCTCTATGCCTGTGGTTATTGTCCCATTTGGAAGTGAGCTGTCTGTCATATTAATGAGGCAGGATCAGGTCATGTGAATGAGGATTAGGGTGGGATACAACACCCTTACTCAGGTCACAGCCCTGATCTGATGTAAGGGGAGTTTCCCTGGTTTGTGGCCTGCATTATTTTTTGTCTTACAAGAGATAAAAGGAGAGAGAAGTGAGCAGAGAGAAGGGGACCTACTACAATCAAGGAAGAAGAGCCAGAAGTAGAGCATGTCCTTTGGACCTGGGGTCCCTGTACTGAGAACCTCCTAGACCAATGGGAAGATTGATGTCAAGACACATGAAAATATCCAAGGAACACTGGGCCCATAGATGTTGAAAGGAGGTAAGGACTTTCCCCCGGAGCCAACAGAGAAAGAAAGCCTTCCCCTAGAGGCGGTGCCCTGATTTCACACTTCTAGCCTCCTTAGCAGTGAAAGAATAATTTGTTGTTGTTGTTGTACTTCAGGTGAAGGTTTACAGAACAAATAGTTTTTCATGAAACAGTAGTACACGTAATGTTTTACGACATGGGTTAACAACCCCACGACATGTCAACCCTCCCTTCTCGACCTTATGAGAGAATACATTTTTATTTGCTAAAACCATCCACTTGTATTTCTGTTATAGCAGCACTACATAACTAAGACAGAATTTGGTACTGGGAGCGAGGTGCTGCTGTTACAGATACCTAAAATGTGGAAGTGGTTTTGGAATTGGATAATGAATAACGGCTGGAAGGGTTTTAAGGTGCCTAATAGTAAAAGTGGAGCCCTGGTGGTGCAGTGGTTAAGATCTCAGCTGTTAGCAAAAGGTCAACAGTTTGAATCCACCAGCTGCTCCTTGGAAACTCTATGAGACAGTTCTACTCTGTCCTATAGGGTTGCTATGAGTTGAAATTGGTCTGACGACAATGAGTTTGGTTTTTTTTTTTATTGCACTTTAGATGAAGGTTTACAGAACAAACTAGCTTCTCATTGAATAGTTAGTACATATATTGTTTTATGACATTGGTTAACAATCCCACGACATGTCATCACTCTCCCTTCTCAACCTTGGGTTTCCTGTTACCAGCTTTCCTGTCCCCTCCTGCCTTCTAGTCCTTGCCCCTGGACTGATGTGCCCGTTTAGTCTCGTTTTGTTTTATGTGCCTGTGTAATCTTTAGCTGAAGGGTGAACCTCAGGAGTGACTTCCTTACTGAGCTAAAAGTGTGTCTGGGGGCCATACTCTTGGGGTTTCTCCAGTCTCCGTCAGGCCAGTAAGTCAGGTCTTTTCTTGTGAGTTAGAATTTTGTTCTGCATTTTTCTCCAGCTCTGTCTGGGACCCTTTATTGTGATCCCTTGTCAGAGCAGTTGGTGGTGATAGCCAGGCACCATCTAGTTGTACTGGAATCAGTCTGGTGGAGGTTGTGGTAATTGTGGTCCATTAGTCCTTTGGACTAATCTTTTCCTTGTATCTTGTTTTCTTCATTCTCCCTTGCTCCCGAAGGGGTGGGACCAGTGGAGTATCTTAGATGGCTGCTCACAAGCTTTTAAGACCCCAGACACTACTCACCAAGGTAGAATGTAAAACATTTTCTTTACAAACTATAGTATGCCAATTGAGCTAGATGTTCCCCAAGACCATGGTCCCCACTGCCCTCAGCCTAGTAACTCAGTCCCTCAGGGAGTTTGGATGTGTCTATGGAGCTTCCATGACCTTTCCTTGTACAAGTTGTGCTGGCATCTCCAGTATTGTGTACTGTCTTACCCTTCACCAAAGCGGGTTTCGTTTTGTGGTTAATAGTAAAAGCCTAGATTGCCTTGAAAAGACTGTTGGTGAAATTATGGACATCAAAGGCAATTCTGGTGAGGGCTCAGAAGGAAGTGAGAAGAGCCGTGACACTGAAGATGCTGCAGATGGCGAGAAGCAGTGGCAGAGAAACAGTGGCAGTAGAACCAGGAGACGTGCACAAGACACTGCAGGAGCCAACCCACTGAGCCACAGAGCTGAGTGCCTTCGAGCAGGAGGATTCCTGGCAGAGTGGGGTGCCTCCGGGCACTTGTGAGCCGATCTAGGCTTGCCAACCCATGGAGCAAGAGAGCTGAGCACCTTCAGGCTGAAGCTTACTGGCGGAGTTGGTTGCTTCCAGGCATTTATCGGTAGAGCTAAAGAGCTCTGTAACATTTGCCCAAGCAGAGCAGAGGCCAGGCTGGCCCAAGAGGCTTGAGGGTCCAAGGAACCAAGAGGCCAAGGAACCAGGAAGTAGAAGCTGAAGAGACAAGAAGTGTGGGAAGCAGAGCTACCTTGGTCTCAAAGGGTAAGGTCACAACCTTTGGGGTCTCAAAGGGTGGGGCCACGGCCTCCTAGGTTTCAAAGAGTCAGATCTTCACCAGCTCAGTTCTGGAGTGTGAGGCTGCCGTTCACGAGTGTTTGGGGGATGGGTCTGGATCTGCTGCCTAAAGCTGAGGGGGTGGGGCTGCCACACCCAAGGGACAGAAGAACAGGGCCTGTTTTGGCCAAGAGGGTGGTGTTGCCACGCAATTAGACTAGGAGAACGGGGCTGCCTAAAGCTGAGGGAGAAGAGTTGCTGTCCCAGTGGGGCTGGAAGGTGGAGCTGAATCCCGGGGTTGAGTGGCTTCCACCCAGAATCCAGAAAGCATGGCCAGAGTCTGGAGGGCAGGGCCATTGCCTAGATGGTCTCAGGCAACAGAAGATTATTTTCAAGCCTTGATAGATAATGTAAATTATTCTGCTGGTTTTCGACTTGCTTGGTGCTCATTATCCCTCCAATTTCTCTCATTTGTAACGGAAATGTCTACCTTGTGCGTGTTCTGCCATTGTACTTTGGAAGCAGATAACTTGTATTCTAGATTTCACAAGTTCACAGATGAACAGGAATTTTGCCCCAGGATGGAGTTTGGACTTGGGATTGTTTTAGTACTTTTGGGATGATATGATGTGGTGAAAGTGTTTTACACATGGTAAGGACATGAATTTTAGGCTGCCAAAGAGTGGAATGTCATGGATTGAACTGTGTCCTACCAAAATATGTGTTAACTTGGCTAGGCTATGATTCCCAGTATTGTGTGATTGTCCTCCATTTTGTGATCTGATTGTCCTCCATTTTGTGACACGTTGTAAATCCTAGCCTCTACGCCTGTGCTTATGGTCCCATTTGGGAGTGAGCTGTCTGTTATGTTAATGAGGCATGATCAGGTCATGTTAATCAGAATTAGAATGGGATGCAACACCCTTACTCAGGTCACAGCCCTGAACCAATGTAAGAGGAGTTTCCCCGGGTTGTAGCCAGCATTACCTTTTATCTTACAAGAGATAAAAGGGGAGAGGGACATGAGCAGAGAAAGGGAGACCTGCTACCACCAAGAAAGAAGAGCCAGGAGTGGAGTGCATCCTTTGGATTCAGGGCCCCTGTGCTGAGAAACTTCTAGACCCAAGGGAAGACTGATGCCAAGATAACATGAGATTTCTAAGGAATGCCGCGTCCACAGATATTGAAAGGAGATAAGGACCCTCCTCCAGAGCCAACAGAGAGAGAACCTTCGCCTAGAGCCGGTGCTCTGATTGCACACTTCTAGGCTTCTAAGCTGTGAGAGAATAAACTTCTCTTTGCTAAAACAATCTACTAGTGGTATTTCTGTTATAGTAGCGCTAGATAACTAAGACAGTAGCTAAGTGCAAATCGTTTGCACTACCCAGGAAAACTTGTTGTTTTTGGTCACAGGAACTTGACATTATCGTATAAAAATTGTCTTTTAGCCAATTTCTCAGTTTCAGTCTGTTCAGAGGCTCTATGTGCTTATGTATGAAATAATCATTTTAATGGATGTTAATTTCAATATTAAATTAGCAACGATATTTATTTTCCATTATACCAATTGCTTTTTAATGAGAACAATAGAAAAGGAACTTTTAATATTCACCATTTACAGTTTATATTCATTTACAATTATTAAAATTTTAATCTAACAGTACTGCTAATTCAGAAAAAATATTTTATCTTTAGGGTAAATTGAAAGTAAAACTTTCATTTGGGAAATAAACCTTTTTATATAAAATTTTAATTTGTTTTTCCTAACACAAGTAATTTAAGTTTAATTTTGTGTAATCAGTGAAAATTAACCTTCAGAAAATTGTGTTAAAAGATAAACAATTGTACTTCAGGTGACCGAAGGGCCTGTTCCTCAAAATATCTTCTTAAAAAATACAGAACAAAGAAAGGTGAAAACAATAAGAAAAATCATCCTTCAGCTTCACTTAAGAGAGAGAATGTCCAAACTTCTAAAATCCAATTCTAGCTCATAATCTTTCCTACTCCCACTCCACTTCCATCCTACCCCAACATCATGGCAACACTTGTAGTAAGCAAAGGCAGACTGAGAAAAACTGTGAGGAAAGAAAGACTAGGGTTACTAATGATGGGGCCTAAGGTTGATCTGAAACGACCACCAGAAAGATCAAGTTCATTCTAAGTCTGACAACAGTAAAAAGTGTCTAAGGAGGGCCAGCATGGACTAGAAGAATGAGACATAAAGGTACAGGTAATGTGAAGGAACAGTCTTCCAAATACATAGCGTCTTGATGTCTTAGTTTCCCAGGGCCGCTATAACAGAAATACCACAAGTGGGTAGCTTTAAAGAACAGAAATTTATTTTCTCACAGTTGAGAAGGCTATAAGTTTGAATTCAGGGCACTGCTATAGGGAGCTCTGAGAGGAGATCCTTTGTCAGCTTCTGTAGCCCCGGCTTTCTTTGGTTCTTTGGTGATTCACGTGACATCTATCTTCCCCTGTTTGTGTTTGTCTTTGTGTCTATGCTTCTCCTTATAACTCAGAAGTGATTAGATTTAGGACATACCCTACACTAATGTGGCCTCATTAACATAACAAAGAAATGCCTATCCCCAAATGGAGTTATATCTGCCAATATAAAACAAAACAAAAAAACCAAACCCATTGCTGTCGAGTCAATTCCTGCTCATAGTGACCCTATAGGACAAAGTAGAACAAATATAGAGGTTAGTATTTCAACAAATATTTTGGAAGGACACAATTCAATCCATAACACTGGGGAAGAGAAAAGGCCAGAAGAAAGAGGAAAGCACCTTCTGAAAATTGTGATAAAGTGTAAAAGAAACAAAAAGGTAAAACTTAAGGTCTTGCAAGACAAAGGAAAACCGTAAATTTGGAGGACACAAACATATCCATCTACCACCAAAACAAGCAAAAGCACCCACCAAGTGTCTGGCTTTAGCAACACTGACAGAGGAGACCACCATTAAGCTAGAATTTTGTAAAATACCTCAATACAGCAAAAATGAACAAGAAAAATACTAACAGATCCATATAGAATGACTGCAAAAAAATCAGAAGATGAAATCCAACATATATCAACGGAGGAAAATACACCCAGTAAAAACAGTCAAAAAACAGAAGAACAATGTATAATAATTAAAATGGAATCCGATATGCTCAAAAAAGCATTTAAGAATATGAAAACTCACCTTGATTCAGAAATTCAGGAACTTAGAAATGAACAACAGCAACAACAAAACAGGAAGAGAGTTGACTGAACACAGGAAAGTAATGGTAGAAAAGATAAAGTTATCTCAGAAATAAATAATAAATTACAAGGTGTCCAATGGAGAAATAGAATGAAATTTAATTTTAAAAAGTGATTTTGAAGAAAGGCAAGTCAACAACCAAGAGAATAAAAGAAGATTTTGAAGGGAACAAAAAGGAAAGATAAAGCAATGGAAATGGAAGGCAGGTAAGGAAGGAATAATATTTAATTTAAGTTTCTGAAGAACAAAACAAAATAAGGGTGCAGAAATAATATTTAAAACTCTAATCCAAGACAACTTCCCACAAGTAAACAAGCAAGTAAAAAAAAGACCCAAATCTACACACTGAAGAGGCCCAACGGGTGCTTGGGAGAATTAGTGCAGAAAGATCAACTCCAGGATGTCTCCTAGTAAAACTACTAGATTTCTAAGACAAAGATAAAAGTACTCAAGGCCCCCTGGTAAAAAATCAAATAACCTACAAAGGCAAAACAAAGATTAACATCAGACTTTTCTAAACCAACATGCAAAACAAGGCAACAGTGGAGTAGCAATTTTAGAAAATCCAATGAAAGAAAATGTAAATCAAGGATTTTATATCCAGCCAAGCTGTCCTTCAAGTACCGGTGCCATAGGAAACAACAACAACCAAAACAGTTTCAACATACAAGATCTTAGGGGATTCTGCATCTGTGAGTGAAATCATAACAGAATCATACAACCATGAGAGAAAGGGAAAAACTTCAACAAAAGGATTGATGGTAGGCATTTATGTGTCTGTTAAAAGTCGACATGTAAATGTAGAACTAAGACTAAAGAATGGGAACAGGGTGAAAGACTAATGTATAATTGGTGCTTGTTATAAAAAAGTAGAAATAATGAAACTAAATGTGAGAGGGAGGAATGCAGAAAGTGAAAAGTAATATAAGCTCATTGATTTTTGTATAGACAATATGGGGAATTAAAGAATACAAGTAAAAATTGATAACCCAAAGAGTAAAAGGTAAATGAGGGACTAAGGACACATACTAAGGTATATATACACAGGTAACAATGAAAACACAAGTCCAAAACTTTGTAAACACCAATAAAGAATGTTTTTTAATAAATTAAAAATAAAAAATACATATTTTAGAGAAGGAAATATAACAAAATCTACATAATTATACAAAATTATGGTAGAGGTGAGACCAAATGTATCAGTCACATCAAAAATGTGAGTGGGCTGAATTCATCTACTAAAAGAAAAAGATTTACAATTTGGTTCACATAACAGGACACAACTATATGCTCACACAAAAATACACTCTATTTTCTCTATCTACCCGTAAACCAAACCCGTTGTCCTCGAGTTGATTCCAACTCATAGTGACTCTATAGGACAGAGTAGAACTGCCTTATAGGGTTTCCAAGGAGTGGCTGGTGGATTTGAACTGCTGACCTTCTGGTTAGCAGCCGAACACTTAACCACTGTGCAACCAGGGCCCCTCTCTATCTACAGACACAGCTAAAACAAAGTGATTTTGAAATGAGAAAATAAAAGGACTGATAAGGGTATACCAGGCCAATGGAAGGAGTAAAAATATCAGGGGTAGCAACCCTGATATCAGACAAAAGATAATTTGAACCAAAAAGCATTGTCTAGTGCTGCTGTAACAGAAATACCACAAGTGGGTGGCTTTAACAAAGAGAAATTTATTCTCTCACAGTCTAGTGGCTACAAGCCCAAATTCAGGGCATCAGCTCCAGGGGAAGGCTTTCTCTCTCTGTTGGCTCTGGAGCATGGTCCTTGTCATCAATCTTCTCCTGGTCGAGAAGTTTCTCAGTGCAGGGACCCTGGGTCCAAAGGACACGCTATTCTCCTGGCTCTTGTTTCTTGGTGGTATGAGGTCCCCACATCTCTCTGCTGGATTCTCCCTTTTAGATCTCAAAAGGGATTGGCTTAAAGCACAATCTAATCTTCTAGATTGAGTCCTGCCTCATTAACATAACTGCCTCTAATCCTATCTCATTAACATCATAGAGATAGGATTTATAACACATACAAAAGTCACATCAAGTGACAAAATGGTGGACAATCACACAATATTGGGAATCACGGCCTGGCCAAATTGATATATGTATTTTTGAGTGGCACAATTCAATCCATAACAAGCATTAAAAATTTTAAGATAAACAATGAATACTTTTTTTTAGTATAATTCCGTCCAAAATATTGCACAGAACATACTTACATTAAAATATCATTTGTTGTTTATCTGAAATTCAAGTTTACCTGGGTGCCCTGTATTTTTATATGTAATTCTGATAGTCCTCCCTACTACCATTAATTTGGATTGTGGCATTGCCTTTGTAAATATGAAATATTAACCAATGCGGTAAACAACCTGTCTACTATCATTGCAGATTTCTGGTGTTTAAAATTACTTCAAAATAAAAAGTTATAATAATCTAGACACTTAAATTTCTAATTCCTATAAACTAACTTACATGCGTTTTAGAAGGTATGGGGCAGGAATGAAGGAGGCAACTTTTTTTTAGATTTCCTTTGAGTAAGTTATATTTGCATATTTCTTTACAAATCGAAGCACTATATTAAGTAATAATTACTATTCCTGTTATACTGAGGATCAGTAAGGCTAATTAATTTGCCCAGGTTATTGCAGCTGGTGATCCTTACAGTGTGTTACCAAAGATAATCTTATCAATGCAATAAATCAAACATTAAAGTTCTTTCCCAAGGTTGGTTATTTTTTACTCACTCTTTCATCCTTCAGAATAATCCACTTACAACTGTTAAGGCCTTATTATGTTAGGAATTGTGTCAATTCATAAATTAACTATTAAACTGTCTTTCAGGTTAAACAACGTGAGTTTAACCTGTCTTTCAGTTTAAACAATCTAACTGTAACAACTAATTAGGATACTTTCCACCTAAATTTATTGGAATAAGATTCACAAACTTTTTATCAGTAAAATAGAAACCAAACAAAATTACCAAATAAAAACTTTTCAGAAGTACTGCTGACAGACTAGGTAAGTTAATACCAAATAAATGTTTAATAAAATGGAATATTAAGCATTTATTTAAATAATCTATAAGTGGGAATTAATTTAGATGTCTCATGCTTTATAAAATTATGTTAAATAATCATTTTGTTCTCAGAGAATATACCACCTGCTGCTTCAAACCTTAAATGCTCATTTGTAATTCTAAAAGATAGACATTGCCTGTGGTGAGAAACTCAATCTGCTAATTACTGCCATTAATTTGGATGGTGGCTTTGCCTTTGTAAATATGAAATATTAGCAGATGTGATAAACAACACATTCTGAATCTAAGAAAACAAGATGAAACAAATGCTTTTAGTATTTAAATATCAAAATGCCTATTTATATACAATTTATAAGCAAATACAAATTTTCTCAATGTCTTTTCTTTCTATATAGATATTTATATTTATGCACTACCTCTCCCACAGAATTATGGTCACTTTCTGTCAAAATCTCTGCAAAGGCTTAGAAAATGGATATATATAATATGCTTATAAAAATGCTATTATACATCAAGTTTAAAATGAAGAGTCAACTGACTTTTAGCTCAGCCAGAATGGACTCCACTGGAAAAAATTTTTTTA
>NW_004444130.1:4068160-4069266 GCF_000243295.1 Trichechus manatus latirostris
TTATGAAGCCTTATTATTTCTGCCTTCACTCCTCAGCTTCATCCAGTGAACTACAAATTATGCAACCTCTCCAGAGAACACCTAAGATATTGCAATGTGACTTTTTTCCCCTCTGTAGTGTGTGAATGAGATCACAGAGCTTCAAAATATCTCAGCTACTGAGAGGCTACCCCAGTAGTTCATCTAATATCTTACTCTGCCTAGTAGCATTGCGGCAGCAATTAAATTCTTCAGCTGTGAGGGTCTTTGATTAACAGGGGTTTTTGGGATAGCCTAGTTAGAGGGCAGCAGCTTACTCCTTGACCTTGCAAAATTAATATTAATATTAATACTAATATTAATAGAAACTAAAAGAGAGTGGGAACCACCAGCCCACTGACAACATTAACAGCTTGTGTAAATATTGGTGGCTCTGTTTTCCCCTCAATTGCATGTAAAAAATTAGTGGATGCATTATATTAGACACATAGAACAAACATTAAATGCCTCTGGTTTTCTCTGAGTGCATTTGTATCATGGAGATTGGTGGTGGCAAATCGTGTCTCAAAATCCTCTTTAAAATATACCTATAATTTGTCTGCATTACTCTCGGAAAAGTAGTGGAAATATTATTCCTTCATAACTTTAAGAAATGGAAGAGCATATTGTAATTAGCTTATGGATCAGGCCTTACAAACAAGCTACAGTGAATACATTTTATAAAAGTTAAATCTTAGACTCTCCTCTATTAGGTTCAATTTCAGTCCCTTTCCTTTACAGTGGCTTTGAACATTTTTTTCCACATCTCAAATTCTTAGCAATCAGAGGGTATTGTTAAAGGTTGCCATAGGTTCCTTTCGGCACAAATATTTTCCATAAGAAAAAAGACAAGGGAACACCCTGATGGAGTCTTTTCTATGATTCAGTAACCCCACCTCCTCCCCCAAAAAACAAACGCATTGCTGTTGAGTTGATTCCAGCTGTTGAGTCAATTCCGACCCATAGTGACCCTATAGGACAGAGTAGAACTACCCTATAGGGTTTCCAAAGAGCAGCTGGTGGATTCAAACTTCCGACATTTTGGTTAGCAGCCGAGCTCTTAACCACTGTACCACCAGGGCTCCATG
>NW_004444130.1:4077121-4082404 GCF_000243295.1 Trichechus manatus latirostris
GCAGAACTCAAATTCTAGTAAAAAGACCGGACTTAATGGTCTGACTGAGACTGGAGAAACACCGGAAAGCATGGCCCCTGGATTCTCTATCAGCCCAGACCTAAAACAATTTCCAAGGCCAACTCTTCAGACAAAGACTGGACTGGACTGTGGGATAGAAAACGATACTCGGGAAGACTGTGCTTCTTAGGTCAAGCAGATACATGAGTCTAAACAGGAGGCTTCTGTGGTGAGATGAGAAGGCAGAGAGCGTTAGGAGCTGGTTGAATGGACATAGGAAATCAGAGGTGGAAAGGAAGAGTGTGATGTCACAGTATAGGGAAAGCAATTAGGGTCACATAAAAATGTATGTATAAATTTTTGTATAAGAGATTAACTTGAATTGTAAACTTTCACTTAAACTACAACGGTAAACATAACAAAAAAAAATGATTTTAAAACGGTCTTTTGCCATAGATTTGCCTAATGCAATATGTCGTTTGACTTCTTGACTGCTGCTTCCATGGGCATTGATAGTTGATCCAAATAGGATGAAATCCTTGACAACTTCAGTTTCTTCACTGTTTATCATGTTGTTGTTTATGGGCTTGGTTGTGAGGATTTTTGTTTTCTTCACATTCAGGTGTAATCCATTCTGAAGGCTGTAGTCTTTTACCTTTATCAGTAAGTACTTCAAGTTGTCTTCATTTTTCACAAAATTGTGTCTTCATCCAGTCTAGATGCTGCATTCTTCATATAGTCCAGTTTCTCAGATTATTTTCTAAGTAAACAGGTTGAATAAGTAAGGTGAACAGATGCAACCCTGTCACACACCTTTTCCAATTTTCATCCACGCAGTATCCCGTGTTCTGTTTGAACGACTGCCTCTTGATTTATGTACAGGTTCCACAGGAGCACAATTAAGTGTTCTGGGATTCCTATTCTTCATAATGTGATCCATCATTTGTTATGGTAATAGTATGAGACACTAATAATAATTTTTGGCATATTTCTGCTCTTGTATGTTGAGTGGTGTTATAGATGCACTTTGCTAAGAGAATGAGTTTTCCATGTGGTCTGCTCTGTAAACCAGACAAGGGTTTCCAGTAAGAACCAGGATGATGATGATGCCGTTCTTCAGAGAAAAGATGTGCAGCCAGTATTTCAGGGAACTGTCCCTGGAATAAAGCTGACTTTCAAGTCCTAGGAATCGTTACATTTTGTTTAATTAAGTAACATGCTAACATTAGTCCATGCCACCTGTGTTCCCCAACTCTCTGTGCACAGTGGCACTGTCCTTAATGTGAATCCATAAATGGCAAATCAGCCCTTCACACAAACAAAGGTCAAAACTTTCCCATCTAGAAAAGTTTCTCAAAATCGGTGACTCTATCTTGTTCCCACATTGCTGCTAAATACACATATCTATTAGTAATATTGCCTCATGAAGCTTTTATAAAAACACATTCATTGCCAGAGGGAAAGTGTTTTGAGAACAAAAATACTTTGAGAAGCATAAGTTTCTCCTTCTGACCTATTTTGTAAAGACTTTTCCTCCTTTATGTTTTCCATTAATATCCTGTATTATAGTACACAAACATTAGTGGGGATCAGAATTTCTAAGTTAACACATATTTTAAAGCCATTAGAAAAAGCACAGACTGTGTGGTTGCTCTTTTTATGAGAATGGAGATTGAAGGCAGCTGTTACCAAAAACACTAATGTACTTCAAACAATGATGTAATATCTAATGTACATAACCTTTTTAAGCCTAGTAATATAGAAGACATTAGATTGACTGTGGAAATATGTCTCAATTTTATTTCCTGCAAAAAATACAAGGAGGCATGTCAAGTTCTGTTTTTCCACTTGGTATCTAAATGTCATGTTCCATAAATAAAAGTACATACTACCCACTACTGAGATGTATTTGCCAGTCATCATCTCTGTATAACAAAAAATAGAAGAAACTATTCTGGATCATTCAATATCATAAATGGTGTCTTTTTTATTGCAGTAAAATACGTATAACACAAAAGCTGCCATTTCAATTATTTTAAGTATACAATTCAGTGACATTAATTACTTTCACAATGTTGTACAACTGTCAACACTATTTCCAAAGCTTTTTCATCACCCCAAACAGAAACTAAACCATTAAGCAATAACCTCCCCTTCCCTCCTCCCCCAAGTCTCTGATAACCACTAATCTGCTTTTGTCTCTGTATGTTTGCCTATTTTAGATATTTGATTTGGAGTCCCTGGATGGTGTAAACAGTTAACACACTCAGTTGCTAACCAAAAGATTGGAGGTTTGAGTCCACCCAGAAGCACCTTGGAAGAAAGGCCTGGCAATGCACTTCTGTAAAATCAGCCATTGAAAACTATAGGGAGCATAGTTCTACCCTGACACACATGGGGTCACCATAAGTCAGAATTGACTCTTTGGCAACTGGTTAGATATTTCACATAAGTGTGATCATACAGTATTCGTCCTTTTGTGTGTGGCTTATTTCACTTAGCATGTTTCCCAGGTTCATCTATGTTGTAGCAGGTGTCAGAACTGCATTTTTCTTTATGGCTGAATACAAATGGTATCCTTTTGGACTAACTGAATTGAGAATAAATATCCTGGCTCAGGTGGGGACTGTTTAGACTCTGGCTGTTTTGCTCTCAAAGAAAGTTATCAATTCTACAGATACTAATTGGGCATCTAATTACTTCCGAAGGAGCTTGTTGGCAACAAAGTACACTAAGCCATAGTCTATCTTGGAGATTCCAGTATAGAGAGGAAGACATCAATTGTGTCAGTACGAGATGTATTAGTTTCCTAATGCTGTTGTAACAAATGACCATAAACTTTGTGATTTAAATCAATACAATTTTATTTTCATGAAGTTATAGATGTCAGAAGTAGAAAATGGGTCAGCAGGGCTGTGTTCTTCCTGGATGCTCTAGGCAAGAACCTGTTCCTTTGCCTTTTCTAACTTGGACTGCCCATCTGTATTCCTTGACTCCTGGCCCCTTCCTCCATCTCAAAAGCCAGCAGCATAACATCTTCAGATCTCTCTCACTGCTTCCCTTGTCACATCTCCTTCTCTGACTCTGAGCCTCCTGTCCCCTACCTGTAATGGTCCCTATGATTACTTTGGGCTCACCTGGATAATCCAGGATGATCTCCCCATCTCAAGATCCTTAACTTAATCACATCTTCAAAGTCCCTTTTGCCATGTTGTTGTTGGGTGCCATTGAGTCGATTCCAACTCATAGCGACCCCATATGTGGTAACACATTCACAGTGGACATTTTGGGGGAGCATTATTCTGCCTAAGACACAAGGTAATTTGTAGAAACTGAAGTAGAAATATCTAAAGGTGGGAGATGGATTGGAACAAGGTGATGAGAGAAGCTAGTGCTGAAACAGGTGGTACCCTGGAGCATTCAGCATCCCCTGAATGTTTAGGGCATGTTAAGGGCATATGAATAAAGAGAGGTGGGCATACAATTCTCAATACAGGGAGCCAAAGCAAGGAGCAAAGGTTCAGGTTATGTCTAAGACTTAATGTATTTATTAAGATTTTGAGCAGGAGAGTGAGACCATCTTTTAGGAAGATAAGGTTGACAGTAATATGGAGTTTTGTGATATTTGCTCACCTTGGTGGGATCTAGGGGCTGCCAGACAATCAGCTAGGGGGTAGGGGAAGAAAAATTATAATTTTTATTTATATCAATCTATTGTTATAATCATTTTAATTTCATATTATGTTTGGCTTATAAGGTGCAAAAATTTAAGTATGATAGAATCTGTAGAACACTGAAAATACTTAAATATATGTACATTGATTGTTCAAGTGCCTTGTTTGCTTACTTCAACTTACTTCCAAATGTCTCAAACCTAATAACAATAGCAACAATAGCGATGCCTTCCTCTAAATGAGGTTGGAGACGACTTGTTCAGCGCATGCTTTGGATTGGAAAGAAAGAGCAATAAAGTTCAGTTAGAAATTTCAACGGTAAAAGAGACAGCAATTGGAAAACCTGTTATCATTTTATATTTTCTACTATTTTATAGGGGTAAGAGCTCTAGAATTTTGTGAATACTTATACATGATTTTTAAAAGACTATGTATCTGGGGAAGGTAGATCCTGAGAAAGTTTCAAAATTTCAGATGTTAATGACTAATGGTATGGTCTGAATTAAGGCACAGAATACAGAATAAAAAGAAATTAAGAAGAAAATAAGGATATCAAAGGAAAAAGTTCCAAATAGTCTCTTGAATCTGCTTACCATGGAGTTTAGGTGGATAAGAAGATGATTTAGCTCTGTGGTAATATGATGTCCTAAATTCCTTTAATCAAGAGATCGAGGTAATGAAGAATGATAATTCTTCGGGTGAGATGTATGGCCCGTTATTTTGACATTTAGTTAATCAATAACTGATAATCACAGAACAGAGTCTCCTTATCTGTAAAATATGGGTTATACTAATTCCTATCTCACATTGTTGTTTTGAGAATCCAATGAATTAGTAATTGTACTTAGCATTTATTTACTACTCAATAAATACTAGCTATTGTGAAACAATAATTTCCAAAAATGTTTAACAATGACTCTCATAG
Organism: Trichechus manatus latirostris; assembly: GCF_000243295.1. Lineage (NCBI taxonomy): Eukaryota > Metazoa > Chordata > Mammalia > Sirenia > Trichechidae > Trichechus > Trichechus manatus. Next base: position 4,081,721 of record NW_004444130.1, read on the forward strand.
AATCAAACAGCACAGTTTTCTCATCAGTAAAACAGGAATAGTACCAGAACCTACCTCAGAGTTTACTGCAAGAATTAAATGATTTAACACGTATAAATCATTAAAGAGATTCCCCAACGTATGCTGATTCAATACATTATAACAATTATTATTAATAATTATTTGCATCCAAGCTACCTGTATTGAAAGCACATATCAAAGATGTACTTACACCATTAATGAGGGAACAAGCAAAATGGTAAAGCTGGTTCAAAAAGAATTAAAGAAATTGTATATGTAAGTGCAGCAACAAAGAATGTTGGCTTAAGATCATTAAAGAGTAGTACAAAACTGGATAGTGTCCTACAAGGCAATACAACCATAAGTTTGGGGCTATATTTCCTACTAGACAGAAATCATTGACAGCTCTAACAGACAAAAATCTATAAATTAATGTGCAACCTAATAAAGTCTGGACCTTAATAAATAATAAATACAAAGTCAAACAAAGGTACATTCCCTTTGAGAATTAATAGTCTTTACTTTGGGGAAACCTGTTAGACAATGCTCCAATATGACAATAAAATGACATGAAGTCATTTGTTTGCCTTGTTTGTTCCCCAAGTTTTAAATAATAATATTATTATCATTGTTATGTTCATTATTTAGGTGAATAATGCAGCTATTAATAATACTTCATTATTT
>NW_004444130.1:4082504-4085325 GCF_000243295.1 Trichechus manatus latirostris
AATTTTGACTTATAGTGACCCTATAGGACAGAGTGGAACTGCCCCAAATGGTTTCCAAGGAGTGGTTGGTGGATTCAAACTGCCGACCTTTTGGTTAGCAGCCATAACTCACTGTAGCTCTTAACCACTGCACCACCAGGGCACCAATAAAATTATATAAACAATAATATTTATATAATTTTATTTAATGATAATAATTAAGCATAAAATTATTTTTATCATTTTCTAAAATTGAGCTTTCGAAAAACTATGTAACTTTCTCTAGGTAAAACAGTTTATAACATGATGCAGCCAATATTTCAGTACAGGTAGCTTGGCTATGGAGTCCCTGAGTGGAGCAAACCATTAAATGCTTGGTTACTAACTGAAAGGTTGGCAGTTTGAATCCATTTAGAGGTGCCTCGAACAAAAGGCCTAGTGATCTACTTCTGAAAAATCACAACCATTGAAAATCCTATAGCGTCCAATTCTAGTCTGAACCACATAGATTCGTCATGAGCGTGAACTGGTTTTTTGGTCTGGTTTAGCTTAGATACAAATTATTATTAATAATCATTGTTATAAAATATTAAGTCTTAACAATATACTGGGGACTCTCCTTAATGTGTTACAAGTGCTAATTCTTCCAATAAACTTTGAGGTAAGTTCTGTTACTATACCTATTTTACTGTTAATAAACCTGTGCTGCTTGATTTTCAGCTGTATGTACTAACTGGATTGAGAAGTTAAAGCTATTGGAAGTACATATTGCACTGAGTCACCAGTCTTCATTCACCTGTGTCACTTGAGAAGAACCTAGCCCTTGGATGGAAATGTAACACTATTCACAGAGCTGATTTATGTTTTCTCTCTCCTATAAATCACCACGACGAAAAGACTAAGGAGAACACATGCATTATGTATTTTTAGAGAATGTTAATTTAGTGATTCATATTTTCTCCCTTGATTTCCTTTTTTTTTTTTTTTTAATTATCTTCCTTAAGGGTAGAGTTGCACAGCCGACTATTGTAATTTTTTTGTCAATAAGTTGTACACCTGTAAAAAGCTGAATTGGCAAAAGTTGTGTGATACACATATTTACAACAATGACCAAAAAAAACTATTGAGGCTGCTTATGTATAAAAACACACCTCATGGGACTTGGTTCCTTGATTTGGAGGTTTATGGTTAATGTTTCATGAGACATCCCAGTTAATTGGCTTAATAACATGTTTAGTGCTCCTGATCTACCTCCTAGTTCATTATGTAGTGCCTGGGGTCTTAAAAGCGGCCATCCAAGGCACAACAATTGGTCTCTATTTATCTGGAGCAACAGAGGAAGAAGAAGAGTAAGGAACAGGAGGAGGATAGGGAATGTGTGGTTAATTGCTTCCATGAACAGCTGCCTCCTTTGCCATAAGACCAGAAAAACTGGAAGGTGCCCAGCTACCATTACTGAATGTTTTGATCAAAGATTCCATAGAAGAATCCTGATGAAAAGGGGGAAAATGCAGAACAGAATTTAAATTCTTATGAATTCTAGGCTTTCTGGAGCCGCGGAAGGTGGATGAACCCCTAAAATGATTGCCCTGAGATTATCTTTAAACCTTAAACCAAAAATATCCCCTGAAGTCACCTTAAACCCAACAGTAGGTTAGCTTAACTAGTGAAAAAGGCCTGCTTTGAGCATTATGCTCTTTTAAGAACTATCTATATGGGATCAAATTGGCAACAACAACTCAAAAAGGTTAGATAGAAGCCTTAGGGGGCAGCGAGTTTAGGTTAATGAGGGAGGAAAAACTCAGAAAAGGAGTGTGAAAATGGTTGCACAACTCAAAGAATGCAATCAATGTAACCAAATTGTACATTAGAAACTATTGAATAGAGTTAAAAAAAAGAAAAATTAATCTGTTCCTTGATTCATAGCATACTGATTTGATTCATTCCTGAGCCTTGATATCATCTCAAGGTCTCTACATTCTCTGCCTATTTAGTCATATGTAATTCTTCACCATATGGTATAGTTCTCCTTCTTCAAAGTAATAGAAGTTTGAGATCAGTAATACCATTTCTCTAACTCATCTCTTCCTTTTCTAGTCATCCTCTACATCAGTTATCTCTAATCTCAGCTAAGACAAGGACAGGGCTGTTATTGTTGTTGCTGGTGGTGTTAATATTATTCCAATTATCAGGTTTGAGGTATTTTGGAGAAATTTAAGAGTCAAAGGAAGGTGCATGTACCACCTATATATGTATATTTATTTCTTTGTAAGTTGTTGACATGTTCTACTGTACTAAAATATTGTGCGCATTATATAAAATAACCACATTTTTGAAATTATAAAAGGAAAAGTAAATAAACCTCAATTTGTTGGTAGTATTGCATCCTCCCACCTCTGACCAGAATGAACTTTTATTTTTCCCCAAGCACATCCCTCATTTATGTTATTGTTGGCCCTATAGACATGTCTAATCTTTGGCTGAAGGACAAACCTCAGGAGTGACTTCAGTACCAAGTTAAAAGGGTATCTGGGGCCCATACTCTCGGGGTTTCTCCAGTCTCTGTCAGACCAGCAAGGCTCGTCTTTTTTTTTTTCTGTGTGTGAATTTGAATTTTGCTCTACATTTTTCTCCAGCTCTATCTGGGACCCTCTATTATGATCCCTGCCAGAGCAGTTGGTGGTGGTAACCAGGCACCATCTAGTTGTTCTGGGTTCAGTCTGGTGGAGGTCCTGGTAGCTGTGGTCCACTAGTCCTTTGGACTAATCTTTCCCTTGTGTCTTTGTTCTTCTTCATTCTCCTTTGCTCCAGCTGGGATGGGACCAGTAGATGTATCTTAGAT
>NW_004444130.1:4085642-4093593 GCF_000243295.1 Trichechus manatus latirostris
ATATAATTGAAACATGGCCTCGTACTGAATCTGAACTCTCTCTGTATTGCTGTATTTAAAAATATTATGTTTGGAGTGGTTTGGTAATTTTTAAAGAGCTTTTTTCTATTCTACACTTACATAAAAAGAGCAACCACAACATTTTTGCTTTTTCTAATGGTTTTAAAGTTTAACTTGGATATTCTGATGCACTGTCATGTTTTTGTATCACGATAAATATTTAATGTTAATGGAAAATAGGCATATATTTTGAAAATAATTGTGGGAGAAATCTTTAAAAAAATAGAAAAAGGAGAAATTTAAGTTTCTAAAGGTACTCTATTTCTCAAAATGCTTTCTTACTGCTAATGAATCTACTTTTTCAAAGCTTTATGACACAAAATTACTAATAAATGTGTGTGTTTAGACAGGATGTGAGGATAGGGTAAGCACCTGCTTTGGAGAAGCTGTTGTAAGTCTAGAAGAGGACACTTTCAGTTTTTCTTATGTCAAGAGCCGGTCTGCTACCATAACGATCCATAGGTGGGATTGCTCTGCTGTGCATAGTCTTACCTGAATATACTGAAATAAAAGGACACTGTGACTTCAAGACACACTTTCCCCTGGTAACAGGTCCCTGAAAGATTGGACAGACATCTATTCTTTGAAGGATGGAGTCCCATGGTTCTGTTCTAGTTGAACTATTGAGAAATCCAGTCTTTACCTGGCTTACATAGCAGAGGGCATCATTAGACATCGTCAAATACAAGGGTGGAAATAAACTGGGAAATACATGCTTATTATTTAATCATCTCATTAATTTTGGGAGGAGAAATACAAAAGAAAAACATTTCACTTGAAATGAAAGTTTAGACTGACAAAGCAGGATCTGGTGCCATAATCTGAGAGAAAATGAGCCCTGAGCTGTCCCACACTCTACTCCATCTGCCTGGATCGGAAAGGTAATGAGTTTGCCTTACCTGAATTACCAGGAGTGTAAACTTTCGCATGTAAACTTACGAATATCATGACTAGAAATGGGGCCAAGTTCTGCTTGTGGGTACTGATACTGAAATAAATTGGGGCAGTTAAATTACAGGAGAGAGTGGTGGTTCAGTGGTAGAATGCTTGCTTTCCATTGGAGAGACCTGAGTTTGATTTCCAGCCAATGCATCTCATGCTCAGCTACTACCCAACTGTCAGTGGAGACTTGCATGTTGCTATGATGCTGAACAGGTTTCAGCAGAGATTTTGGACGAAGACAGACTAGGAAGAAAGGCCTGGTAATCTACTTCTGAAAATTAGGCAATGAAAACTCAGTGTATCCCAATGGTCCAATCCACAGCTGATCATGGGGGTGGTGCAGGACTGGGCACCGTTTCATTCCATCGTGCATAGGGTCACCATGATTTGGGGGCTGACTCAACGGCAGCTAACAGCAACAACAATTAAAATAAATGATACTAGGGAGATTTGAGGACATTTCTTGGTCCTTCATCCTCCTGCAAATCTGAGCACCATGATGTCAATGTCAATGTTAGCACCAAGGACTCATTTGCCACCTCTTCTCTAGCCACTGGTACCCTGGTACCAGCAGCTGCTTTCATGAACTTCACCATGCATTTGTTTTGGCTCTGACAAACTTATAACATGCCCTGGGATAGAAATTTAATTGACTGTCATTTCAGGCTATCTCATCAGAGAGATTACCGGCACAAAATGCATATGGAAATTCCAAAAAATGAAAATTTGTTAGTTAATCTGAGTTTCTCATTGAACTGAGAATTTATTTTTTGGATCCAATTTCACTGTGCTATGCCAAAGGCCATTGTAAAACTTGGTGGAGAAATACTTTTCTTTTAAAAATGCTTTAACATTTAATTGTAATTCTAATTCTATACAATTTAACTGTAATATTAAAGTAATATTTTGAACGGAGGCTAAGATTTCTTTTTTCTTTACTCCTTGGCAACAGTGAAATTGTGAAGCTACTGAAGCTGAACGCCATTCTCAGTTTGTACTGAGCACTTGCTATGCATTGGACACTAAATTCACCGACCTAACTCCTGTGAAAAAAGGGTTTTAATACATGTGTTTGAAAGATCACCTGCATTTCAGATTATAGGAATGAAATATACATAATTGGAAATGTGGTTTTCTTGGACACCTATTTATGTTTATTTATATATTACGTTATTCTTATTTTGTCTGTAGGTGGCATTTCCTTCACAATTATCTCCTAAAATTTATGCAAAAACGTTATTGATATTTTTTCTTCCGCTTTTCTTCTATGTTTGCCTTACTTACATTCCTCATAACTTTTCATGAGTCCCTAAATAGACATAGAAGTAAATGTTAATTTGCTGTCTTCAAGGAAATGCCAACACATCAGCCTCAACTTACATTCATTCATTCACTTTTTCATTGCTTCATTCAATAAATAGTGAATGCTTCCTATATACATATAATTTACTGAGTGCAAGAAAGAATCAAAATATATGACACATGCCTAAGGAATGTCCATACTGTAGGTTTTGATTAAGCATCAAATAACAAGAACAGAAAATAAGAGCTAACTAGTTTTTTTTTAAGGACAAGAAAGACTATTGGAAAAGATTTTTCCGTAGATATTGGGAAAGGTTCATAAAAGACAGGAAATTGATGTGAACCTTGAAGACAGAAGAGAATTTCCAAGAGCTAAAAGTCTAGTGGAGAGAATTATAGAAATGGAATCAGCATGAGCCAAAGCAGAATTAGGAATAAACGCTTTAGATGATTTCTGTGGAAAGAAGAAGTTATTTAAATGGAAAAAGAAGGTTAGAGCTGATTTTGCAAGGCTTTAATCTCAACTGTTTCACTCAAGTCTGAAAGCAATGCTCCCGAAGGGTAGTGGTGGAGAACACCACATTTGTAATAGTATCAAAAACAACAAAACCCTTTGTACTTTTGTAGCAGATTAATGGCCACTTGATAAATTTTGAGAAATCTCATTATGGATTGTTTAACACTGAAATGAATGGGGATGGGGAGAGCCTAGCATTATGCTCAGATGCACTTTAATATCAATGCTTTAATTAAAAAAGAAAGCTACTAATTATTACCTAAGGAGCCCTGGTGGCGCTATGGTAAAGCGTTCGGTTGCTAACCAAAAGGTTGGTGGTTGGAACGCACCCAGCAGCTCCGAGGGAGAAAGACTTGGCAATCTGTTCTCATAAAGATTACAGCCTAGAAAGTCTTATGGGGCAGTTCTACTCTGTCACATGGGGTCACTGTGAGTGGAAATCAACAACAGTTGTTACCTCAATCATAGATTTGACAAAGCAGGAGTGGGTTGTACTAACTACCCCTAATTGTTCTTCCTTCCCTTTTCTTTCATTGCTTCATTCACTTTATAACAGTTGTCAAAAAACTTAACTTTTGATTGTAAAAAATTAGTCATTTCATATCAATAATATTTAAAAATGGAACTCAAACATGTTACTCTGTCATATTCTCTTTTCTTCTATCTTTAAACAGTTAAACATGATGCTTGCTTTAGAAAACACAGTAGTTGACACTGATGGGCCCTGGATATCTTCTGCCCTGTTTTACCTCCTGCTGAGCACCCTGTAATGACTGTATCATCAGGGAAATATTAGAAATATATAGACACAGGCATTTTGCTTGGTGTCTTGCAAGAGAGATTTCATTTGCGAATGGGCAGCCCAATCCTCCAAGGTATTTAAACCCTTCCGGTGCTGTCCATGTTTCTCTGGTGAATTTACTCACTGCCATAATTTAAGTGTTAGAAACATGTTTCTCTGCCTTGAATTATCCATTTTTGTCATTGTTAGTCTGTCCATTAAATGAGCTTCCATTCATATGCAACAATGATTTTGCATCTACTTTTAAATATCTTTGGGAATTTTGAGATATATTTCTTGAAACTGACCATGGATTATGATCCAAATTACTGTTCATTTATTTCCAGTAAAAGGACACATCATTGTTTTATATTTCTGTGGCCTAGTAGTTACACATCAAGAGGATCACTTATAAAATAAGCCAGAGGAATAAATACAAGCAAATGGTGAGACATCAATTAAGTAGGATATTACTTCTGTCCTTCAAGCGAATAATTTAGGTGTAAAGGTAGTGATGTAAACCAAACTTAAAGGGGCTCAGGAAGAATCACACGTTTAAGGTGTAAAAATGACAAATGGCATCCACCTGTTCTTAATGTTTGTCACGTATTTAAGGGAAAAAATAGGAGAATTTTAAATGGAGTTAAGAAGTTGGATCAAGTGAGCATCTGGTTGACTTTTCAAGAAAGATGGTCATGTATCAATGAAGATGAGGGAGTGAGCCAATAAGGGACATTTCAAACATGTAGAAGGAGACATGATTATTATAGAAAAATTCCACGGAAAGTTGGAAGGTGGTATGGGTCAAAGATGAATGAGAAGGAATTAAAGTTACCAAAAAGGTGGATGTTGATAGAGGGAGAGATAAGATCATACTGTACGGCTTCTGCATTTTCAAGTATATATATATATATATATATATATATATATATATATATATATATATATAAATGCAGCCCTATTGAGGACTTCAAGTTATAGACTAATACATAAAAAAGATTATTTGAAACAGTTGCTGGAGGCCACACTAGAGAATATAAAGTAAGCTAATAAAAAGAGTTAAGCAGAAATGAAGGCTCAGGGAAAGTTAGAGCATGAATTTGTAACAATACTATCTTATGTATATTTTTTTGACTTTAACAAATGTTTTGAGGCATAGAATCAAGAGAAGAAAATTTTAAAAATGCAAGTACCGTGTGGAGATGGGGGGAGATGAGTTATGTGGAAAATCAGTGGAGATATGGGAGTCTAACAGGATGCTATAAGCTGTAGCATCATGGCTAGTCAGATCCAGGCGTTCAGCAATGCCTTCATCCATCTTCCCTGGGTACCTGCTGTCTGCTAGGTGACAGGCACTGTGATGTGCATTGGAAACTCAATGGTGAAAATCCAAGGACTGGAGGTAAGACTGAATATCTGAATCTCTCAGGGACCTGAGAGAATTTTAGTATCGCTGAAATACAGAGTGTTAGGTCAAGGCAATAGAAGATTTCAAGAAGAGAGCGGTCAACATTGCCATGTTCTGAAAATATATTAGGTAAATTAAGGGAGCATGGCTGCTTGTGTTTGTATTAAAGAAGGCATTGTTGACCTTGACAAAGCTGTTTCAGTGAATTTATTTTGGGTCAGAAGCCTATTACAGAGACGTGGCAGGTAAATGAAAGGAGAAGAAATAAGTGGAGAACTGCGCCAGAAATAGATTAAGATCTTTAGTGCCTGTAACCATTGAAAAGACTGTGGAGTCTACTCTCTTTAAAGCTATTCTAAATAAAATTTTAGTGTTCAAAATGACACAAAGTTTGCATGCATTCTGGAGCTAGAATAGCTTTCTTGTGCATCATCTAATTGTAAAGTTCTGCACAAATACATTTAACCGACTCTGGTATTTTCCTGCCTTTGCTTGGCTGATGCCACACTCCCGTGCTCCTCTGCTTAGCATGTCAGTGGTGATTCAGTCCTGGTGGGGACCCTTTGCAGGGAACTGGACTTTAAGGAGAGGAATAAGATGGATTGAAAGTGAGTTGGGAAACCAGATCCAAGGGTCCTCGGGGGAAAAGGTATTATTTTTAATGTGGATAATACTTGAGAATATTCAAATATCGAAGGAATGCAATTCATAAAGAGAAAATAGGAAGAGGTACAATTAATGAAACAAAGTTGCTGAAAATTGGAAAGGATAATATGTGCAAACAGATGAAAGGATTAACATTATATATGAGAGCAACCTGCTCGCCCTCAGTGAGGACCAAGGTGGCCACCTAGAGTCTATTGTGTTCAAGGTAAATCAACGTAACACAAAAATATAGAGTGCCCAGAGGTTGAATATGTACATGTTCCTTCTTAATTCACATGGGTGTGCTTTGTGTAAACTGTAAAACACAGATATACACGGGTACCAGGGCCAGGTTAAGACATACGAGGGCCCTAAACACTGGTAATCTGTGGCGCCCCCTCCTTTGCTTACTCACACATTCGAACAGGATGTGTGAGTTATGTATGTTACATGTACATAGGGTCCCTATGAGTTGGAACTGACTCAACGGCACCTAACAGCAACAACATATGTGTGTGTGTGTCTTAGCTATCCATGATGTAACTTCTTTTTAAATGCAGCTATAATATTAGTGATTGAACACAGAAGTGGCGGATGCCGTTTTAGCGGAACAAGATGAACTGGATTATAAAATTTTTAGTGGATGCAGGGTACTAAGATATTTACTACATACCAGATTTTCAAAAAAAAAAAAAAAACCACATATTCTACAACAAAGAAAATGAGTCAGTGCACTTAGTTGTTTCAACAATCAATGTAAAATTCTGTTGATCTCCCACAACAAAAAGTTGACTTTCACCAATTTTGCTTTAAACAGCTCATATTTCCGTTTTAATGTGTGTTTTGTAATAAATGCTATAATTATAAATGAAATGAAAAGATGGCATAAAAGAAAATTTAATGATCACAAATTACTATATTTTTAGCTAGATCATTCTTCTCTAACGTGTTATAATTAAAAACATTTCTTGCTATTCTTTGCTCTTATGAATTCTTCAATGATTTTGTCACAATTAAGCTGCCAAGCAATATCTACTTCCATATATAATAAGGATAATGAACTGAGTCTTTCTTGAATCACTGTTGTACACTGAGTGGCTTTGAGTAATTTTGGGGATGAAAATGAGTGTTCTGTTGTGCAGTTTGTTATCATTAAAGTTAGAAACATGCATAAAGCAATTTCAACATTGGGAAATATGCATTGTATTTTATCTTCTGTTTTGGAATCATACATTCCTAACCAAAACCAAACCTGTTTGCCATTGAGTCAATTCTGACTCATAGTGACCCTGTAGGACAGAGTAGAACTGCCCCATAGGGTTTCCAAGGAGCAGCTGGTGGATTCGAACTGCCAACCTTTTGGTTAGCAGCCAAACACTTAGCTGCTGCACCACCAGGGCATCCGCCTCCCCTGTACATGCCTATGTGAGTAAAATTTGTCTTTCCTGAATCTGTAAACATAGTTCTCATGTAACAGTGAAATTGTCACACTTCTCCATAAAGATTTGTATGTAAGTTATCAGGATAAGCCTGCACTAATTTCTTGGATGCCTTCATGTGTTCTTCATCAGGTATATCCACATTGTTTAGGAAGGAAAATCTATTTGAAAGAACATCATACACCTTTGCCCTTCTTTTCATGCAAGATTCAAGTGTGTCGATGGTGTAGTATGTGGTTACATGAAATTGATCTCTGGCACTCAATGCTTCTGGAGCACTTCTGTCACTCACTTGCTTCTTTCTAATGCTTCTCTGACGGTGAACTGCTTGATAGTCAGTATTTGGCGGTATTTGTTTTGTTGTATTTTCAAAATCTTGTCTTAAATTATCTAAATACCTTGCTAATGACAGATAGAGATCTGTGCATGTCAGAACCAACATAAATACATGCTACAGTTTACATACTGTATACATACAGCATACTGTAGCATGTATTTATGTTGGTTATGTGGAATAATATATTGCAGCATTTTCATCAGATGAGTCAAGCTCTCCAAGATTCAGATGTAAATTTAAAGATATCTGTTAATATATTAATATAATCCCTCCTTGCGCAGTAACTGCTCATGTTCCATCCAGTTGCAAATTGGATGAATGTAGCAAGAGTTAGACTCAACAGCCCACTGCTACCTCTTGTTTATTAGAAAGAAATAGTATACTTCCCAAAGACTCGCTGAGATAAGGAATTTCAGTTACGTGGGAGGGGACAGTAGGAGACAGATGTTGTCACGGTTTGAATTATGTCCCCCAAAAAATGTGTGTATCAATTTGGCTGGGCCATGATTCCTGGTACTGT
>NW_004444130.1:4096516-4097613 GCF_000243295.1 Trichechus manatus latirostris
CAGTGTAAATTGCTTTGTTGATCTCATTCAAATCATAATTCTTGGGTCTGACAGGTAAAGATGCTGAGCTGTGAAGAGTGATGGCAGCAATGTGTGAGTATACGTAAGGGCACAGATGGTTGCTGAAAATTATAAAATCAAGTCGCCAGAGGTTATGAAGAATCATACCCAGACTGTACATGTTCCGGCTGTTTTGAAAACCACGGAAACTTAATGATGAATATGTGAATATACAACGTCCTTGATGTTATGTTTTTTACTATTATATTTCTATGAAATACTCTTACTATTGATTTATAACCATACAATCTGAATATGATTGCAGTGTTGTAGAATACATATTAAAAAATATTACTAATGCAAAACCACTGTGACACAATGAAAAATCACTAATATAATAGTAGATGTCTTTAAGAATGTAGAAGAGCCCATTAGAAGCATTTCAGCTACGCTTTTGTTGTTGCTATGTTTTCCATTTTTACTTTACTTCCTACATAATTATAAAGAGAAGAAACTACTATTACCACCTACTTCAGAAGCTAGAAAGGGAAATGAGTAACAGAGATTATTTTTTGTTTCACATGTAACATACTGAGTTTGTATGACTTCTGTTGTTTATTGCACTAGAGTTAAACTTTTTCTAATAAACCATTACAAAATTATCACACAATGCAAAGAATGTTAATACAAAATAAACTAATGCAATATTACACAATCTGTAGATATCTAGTTGATCTCTTTCTTTTCCATTAAAAACACCCAAATGCTTCTTTTCTTCTTTTTATTAGATATACGGTAAATAAATCAGTCACTTAGTCCTTCAAAGGTCCACAGACAAATATTCCATCTTGCTGAATGTGATGCACTAATTGTATACACTGCTTGCCTTCCATCCAAAGTAACTATGCAGATTTCACATTTAGGTTCACCTCTTTTTAAATATTCCATAAGTATTTATTAAAGCAAATTTAAGGTAAGGAAGTCCCCATCAAGCCCTTTCTAAAAATGGAAGGGCAAAACGTCCTAGCTCAGCTAGTAATTTGTAAACCCTAAGGAAGTTAGTTAACTCTATGAGATTCAATTTCTTCCACAAAGAA
>NW_004444130.1:4098743-4113250 GCF_000243295.1 Trichechus manatus latirostris
CCCACTGCCTTCGAGTCAATTCCAATTCATAGTGACCCTATAGGACAGAGTAGAACTGCCTCATAAGGCTTCCAAGGGTGTAATCTTTATGGAAGCAGACTGCCACATCTTTCTCCTGTGGAGCAGCTGGTGGGTTCAAACAATCAAACTTTCAGTTAGCAGCTGAACACTTTAACCACTGTGCCACTAGGGCTCCTAATGGGATACTACAAGCTGAAAAAGAAAAAAAAAAACCCAACTAACTACTGACACGTGCTAAAACATGAATGAACTTCAAAACATTATGCTAAGTGAAAAAAGCCAGATGCAAAAGACTACAGGTTATATGATTCCATTTTAATGAAATATCGAGAAAAGGCAAATCTATAGTGACAGAAAACAGATGAGTGACTGCCTGAACTGGGGGTGGAAACAGTGACTGAATGCAAATGGGCATGAAGGATATTTTTGGGGTAATGGAAATGTTCTGAAACTGGATCGTGCTGACGGTTGTACAACTCTGTAAATCTACAAAAAATAATTGAATTGTACACTCAAAATGGGTGAAATTTAATGGTATGTAAACGAGACTCCAAAGATTAAAAAAAAAACCAAAACTGAACAAACATAAGTAAAAATAAACGGGAAGAGTTATTTAGAGTGTTAAGAATTACCTGGATAATTATTGAGCCTGTAATATTGTAGTTATTGAAAATGGAAAAGGATAAAATAAGATTGTTCAAGACAACTTCAGTGTAGCTCAAACCCTCCCTCTGTGTGTGTGTGTGTGTGTGTGTGTGTGTGTGTGTATGTATAGTCTGATGTTAATATGTTATTACTCATTTCTACAAAGACAGTACTCTTACATTTCCACAGGAGTACTGCTGATTAAATAATGGAAAATCTTCTTAAAAATAATTATAAACTAGAGTGGGTTCTTTTTAAGGTAATGAAATCAGGATATCTTGTAACAGTATAGACCACTTACCATCTTTGCCATGTGATTTGATGAAGGATCACTTTTGGTAGAATGGTTTATTAAACAACCTCCTGGGATTCCCTTCAGGGTTAGGCATTAAGTAAGTACTATGATTAAGAAAATGTCTGTTTATCAAAATAGTGAAGATTGTTCTTTTTTAAATTTTTTTTTTGGATTATTCATTGCTGATGGTAAGAGAAATAGAAAATTTAAAAGATAATGCCTCAAAACTAAGATTATTTTTCCTTAAATTGTGTTTTACTTATGGAATTGATTCTTGTCAGATGTTAAGACCAATGGCTAAGAGTTGAACTATAGAACAAAAATATGCTCTTGATGATTTTCTGAGAACTTAAGAGTCCAATTTAGCTATCTGGACAGCTTTAGAAGTCATTCACAAGGTGGGAGTGGAGTCTGGTGCTGGGATAGATGGAATGCCCATCTGGGGTCATCTGGAAAACACAGCTATGGTGTGTGGTTTTGTGGGTTAGAAGACTATGGAGGAGGCATATAGTTTAACATCTCTCACAAACCATGTCTTACCACTGCAACTACCACTCTACCACTGCTTACCTAATTTTTCAAAAAGTGGAAATAACATGTCCTAATAGGAACATATCATTATTCCATTATTTAGCATGTGTCAGTAGTTTTGAGAGAAGTTTCCCGTTATTTTCAAGGAACGGAACGACAGTGCAGGATATACCATACTGACTCTTGGCCCATTGAAATGCTTCCTGGGTAGAGTATTCCAGATAGCACAATCCATTCCCCAGCACATTAGTGCTTCCCCTGACATCACTTTTCTCACACTGGTAAACTTGCACGTCAAGTGTGTGCATTGGTGACTTCCTCACATCAACAATACATATCCCTAAACAAACTGATGTAAAAATGTGCCTTAGCGCTGTAGTGAAAGGATGCTTCATCAAAGTGGGGTAGAACATCTGTTTTCATAAAGTTCACTAGAATTCTATGAGAACAGAGTATTTCCTGAGCTGAAGATATTTTGTATGCGTTTTTCTGACAGTGTATAGATGAACTATGTACTATGAGCAGAAATAGCAGCTTCCACTAAACTGCTAGGATAACACAACAGGGCTCATCAGCCCTATGCTTTAATTGCTGAAGATAACAGCCACATAAGGCAGGAATAAATTATGCCCAGTTGTTAAGGACAGTTATGAACCTTATCAGCTGGTCAGCAACAAAAGGCTGGAATACATGGGCCATTAATCTGTATGTGACCAGCTGTTCTAATGTCCCTTCCAGAGAGAAAGTGAGAGACCTTTTGGTCTACCTTGTCAATCATCATCAAATTAAAAACAATTTAACTGGCTTCTTCCGGATTGCAGTCTGTATTTTTTGTAAGGAAAATATTAGCCTAGATAATAGATGTACATTACTTTTTAAAAATCCATCAAGATTTCGGAGCCTCTACTGTCTCATTCTGTAACTGAAGGGAGAAAGAAATCTGAAAAGCAAGGGATTCTACAAGTCATCACGGACCTTTATTTATTTATTTTTCTATACTTACTTGCTTACTTTTTTATTTTAGCCTTGATCCTGAAAAGATAAGAAACTGATCAAACTATAACTAACAAATAAATGTTTTTAAAACGAGGTACAATGGGAAAATATAGACAGGGGGAGAAAAAACCAACCTGACCAGAAGAGGGAGGTTAAGCCGCTGAATTCATCCTCTGAAGCTCTGTGTATTTTCAAAGTCCAAGTTCTAAAATTAAATTTTGAAAAGCTTTACCTCAAACTTACTTGATTTTATAGTACTAAAGCAAGGATAGAAATGATTCATACTGTCTTTATGACAAAAACAAGATGATAGGAGAAACACAATTGCTAATACTGCCACTGGAATGTATGGAATCACGTCATCAACACCATCCTCTTCCGTGAATATTCCCTGAATATCGATAGCATCGTGATTTTCTTCTATTTTTACTCTTATACCATCACTCAGTCAGGAGGATGGCATAATACCAAAAAGTTGATGGGTAAAATAATCGGCTCTGGGGAACACTTGGAAGGCAAACCATGTTTCTAATGAGCTTTAGGGGAAGAGATTGGCAAGAAGAATCTTAGTAATGTATGTTGGCTGAGTATTACAAGGGAAATGTGAGCTCAGGGAAGAATTGGCTGTTTTCCAACCAGAAACAGATTGTACATCACCTGGATATGGGCTGTTTCCAGGGATGGGGGGAGGGGCAGGGGAGGCATTAATGTTGATCTCCTTGGAGAGAACACAAGTGTTGTCAATGTTTGTGAGGAAGTCAAGTGGATATGTAAACATAAGAAAAATGGACTGTGGCAGAGACTCGCTAGATACTCAACAATCACACTTCCTATTTCTAGACATATGGGAAGAACAAGTCCCAGTCTCCCCTGGAAGTAGTTGGGGTACATGGGACTAGTCCTGGCCAGTGGAATGCAGCAGGAAGTAATGGATGTCTCCTTCAGGCCTTGGCCCTGAAATATTTTGTGTGATCGTATGCAAGCTCCCTCTTTCTCCTGTCTCTGCTGCCCATGTCCTATAAGTGTGCACAAGATGAAAGCAGCCAGGATTGCTGAGAAACCATATGGGAGGAGATAGTACATCAAAATGTGATGTGAGCTAGAGGGCATCAGCCTGATTAGCGCAGTTAATTGAAAAAAAAGTTTTATTATTAATGAAGTGACAAATGAGAGAATTTATGTATTGTTTTTTATTATCACTATTTAGTCTAACAGTATCACATTTATTTAAATGTAGTATGATTTCATGATTTCAGACTCACTTTAAAGTTTTCTTCCCTCTATCATCAGAATTTTCTGTGCTTTGGCTTGCCTAGTTCCTACTGCGGTTCCTTGTTGCTTATCACTGATCTTCGAATCCTTAAATAGGGAAGGGTTGTTCTTTTTGTAAAGCAGACCAAAAGAGAAATGGGAGAGAGTGACAAAGATGAGCTAAACTCAAATATTTGAATCTCAATAGCATAAATTTTTAAAGTACATGCTAAAGAAAAGGTGATTGGCAGGAAGAGAGTGTAGATAGCAAGGTCTAGGGCAAGAGGTTTGGATTATTTATGTTTAAAACAGTGTAAACCCATCTGATGCATCAGCTGACTTTGTGGTAGAACCTAAAAATGAAAGTCACTAACTTGTCTTAGTTGGTCA
Organism: Trichechus manatus latirostris; assembly: GCF_000243295.1. Lineage (NCBI taxonomy): Eukaryota > Metazoa > Chordata > Mammalia > Sirenia > Trichechidae > Trichechus > Trichechus manatus. The sequence goes on from NW_004444130.1 coordinate 4,102,873, forward strand.
GGATACACAGAGAATGTATTTTAGGAATTAAGAGTTTTCATAAACATTGCAAAAACAAACGCTCTACATTAGTATAACAGTATTAGAATTCAGATTGAATATTTCCAGTCCTGACATTTGTTAACCATATAACCTTAAGCAAGTCCTTTAACATTTCTGTCAGTTTCAGTCACTTTGTTAGTAAAACAGTGAAAACAATATTTTTTTACATGAAATTTATGTCACTATATAAAAAGTACCATATATTGTACCTGAAGTAAAATAGGAGCTCAATACATGTTAATAGCCTTTTCCTTTCTTTGTTATTCCTGTCTTTCGTAAATAGACTCAAGGAGAGAGTAACGAAGACAACCGTGATACATGTTGTAGAAATGCATAAGGAATGGTATATACATAGTAAGCTATTAATGGAATTTTGATTCCAACCGGAAGGAAGGTCACAACATAAACATTGAAAGGCAGAAAGTATTAAAACATTTCTTTACGGTCATAGGCAGGATTTTAGTTTTCTTTTTTTCAGATTCATAATTTATGATTATGCATGTAATACATAATCAGACTACCAATGTCTGAAAGTAAAAAAAAAAAAAATAGCAGAGTTGAAGTATCTTTTCAATAAAGACAATGATTGTACTAATAGAATACATAGAATCTTTTTCTTTGGGAGCATTCGAAATAGAAAAAAAAATCTGCTATTTGAGAATATTGTGTACACATAGAATTTTCCAAAATGACAACTTTTTTAAATATACAATTTCTAAAATTGTGTTACAGAAAATATATGCATACTTATGAAATTACAAGTAAAACTATAAAATGAAAGAAAAAGAAGGGGATTTAGTTGTTATCAACCCTGTGTTATGATTTCTCAGTAAGATTATACTACTGGTTTTCATTTCAGAAATTCTTAAAGCTGTTTCCAGTCATTAATAATAAAGGGGAAATCCTTTCACCAAAAACAAAGTGACTTTTACAAAATGGCATTCTTCACATATTATCTAAACCAGTTATTTTCATTCTGATGTCTATTCCCTAGAGAAAGTATTTTTAGGTTTGCAACAGTATGTACAAGAATGTACATAATAGCATTATTCTTAACAGCTTCAAACTGAAAACAACTCAAATGTCTAAAAAATCTAGAAATAATAAGTAAAATTAAGCTATAATTACACAGTGGGATCTCGTTGAACATGGAAATAAATAAATTGCAGCAACATAATAAACCATGTATGAATCTTTAAAGCATAATACTGAGTGTAAAAAGTCACATAAGACTATATATATGATGGTGCAATTTTTAGAGAGCTCAGAAACAAACATATGTGGCAGATTTGTTGACAAAATAATCAGAAGAAGGAAAAACTTAAAATTTTGGACAGTGGTTACCCGTTTGGGAAGTTTGGGAGGCTAGGCCAGGAAGGGAGCATACAGCTGATGTAATGACATTGTTAAATATTCTACTTCTTGGATTGAGTGGTAGAGTCACTGTATTATAATGCTTCACAATTTCCATATATGTAGCACGTATTCTTTTGTATGCATCAAACATTATATAATATCTCTTAAAATTTAAGCAAAAGGAAATATGTTTGAGTAATAGAAATTCTACTATTAGACTCCTATTTTTTTTTGCACTGAGATAAATACAGAAGTAAAATACAAATTAGTCTGTCTAGAATCTCAATCTATCATTTTCTAAGTTCAATATCAATTTAAAACCTTTTAATGTTATATAATTACATTTGGCAATAAGTAGAAATGTGTTTTCTCAGCTGGGCTGGGGTGTTGTATAGATGGATAGTTTTTAAGCAAAGAAAATTATTACTTGAAGAGATATAAATTCTATGCTATTAGAAATGTTATTTACTCTTAAATATTCAGTGAATTCAGTTTTAAGTGAGCCTAGCACTATTGGGTGGCCATTTTAAGAAAGCCAGGAAGAAAGAAATCCAAGCAAACAATGGAGAACTCTGGCAGTAACTCTGGCATAACTCTAAGGGGCAATCCCTGGAACATGATCCTGAGTGGGAAGAAGATTCTCAGAATGTAAAAGATGGATTAGAGCTATGTCCAAGCTTCCAAGTAATGTTAACTCCATTTGTTTAATGGAATCATGCACTAGGTAGCTTTTGGGAATTGACTTTTTTTTCACACAGCAGAATTCCCTTGAGATTTATCCAACTTGACCCCCATCTCAATAATTTGTTCCTTTTTTACTGCTGAATAGTAGTCCAAGTATAGGTATACTACAGTTTATTTAACTATTCATCCGTTGAAAAACATCTGGTTTGTTACTAGGTTTTTACTATTATGAATAAAGATGCTGTGAATATTTCTGTACGGGTTTTTTGTAGTCTTTCCTTTTTTTTTTTTTTTTAGAAATGCAAAGTTAAATTTCTATGGACTTTTGCTATGTAGACTTCAAAGACTTTATTTCTTTAAAATTATAAATTACATGTGAAAGAAACAGAACAGTAATTTCACTGAAAATGTATTTAGAATCACTATCTAAAATTAATTTTTAGATTTGTCCCTAAAATAAAATGGAGCATATTTGAGATCAGAATGTCCTTGAAGGAGGAGAGAGGTGATTCTAGGGAGATGCTGCAGATGGAGAAAGAAAAATGTCACCAGTATAATATTATCCTTGAATCAATTTAAAATGGAATTTCAGGAGCACTCTTATGGAGCAGGGTGGATGTTCTCCTTGCCTGGCCTGTAACCAGGGGGAAGAGGGGAAGAGGGACTGGCGCCTGCAAGACCCATTTCTTCCTGCATTTGCAACAATCATTATAATCACTCCCTTTATTCTGGAGAGAAAGTGAATGAGGAGTTGACCTAGGGCTGAGTGTTAAACTAATTAATGTCATCCACTCTCCATGTGGAGAGAAACATCAAGTTAGAAATTACTGTTCTATCTCTCAGTGATGTCATAAAGTCAAATATTCTAATGCAAAAAGCAATCTCATTTTGGACTCCTTTAGAATTACATAATGATATTTTTAAAAATTATATTTAAAAATAATAATATTATTTTAAAAAATAATATTTTATTGTGATTTTGGTGAAGGTTTACACAACAGTTTAGGTTCCCATTCAATAATTTTTACACAAGTTTCAGTAACATTGGTTACATTCTTCACAATGGGTGAACATTCTCTTATTTCCATTCTGGTTGTTCTGTTTTACATAATGGTGTTTTAAAATACTTGGGAGTTCATGAAGAGCAGTTTCTATTTGTTCAACTAAGGAGCAAGGCCTTGCTGAGGCAAAAGCTGTAATACTATTTACCTAAACCCACAGTAAAAACGATGCCTTCAGAACGTGGAGCAAAGAAAGTTAGATGCATTCAGAACATTTTTTGTGCTGTCAATAGGGTAAGAGACTTTATAAACCACTGAGTAAGATAAAAGCATATTGTTTACCTTGAAAAAGTCTAGAATTTTTTTTTTTTTTCCTTAAGTAAAGTTAAAAACCACAAATTCCACACAATACCCACTTGTTTTCTAATACATCTCTATTTTGGCAAACAAGTCAAAGATTGGAACTCTGAAGTTGAACTCATGATAGGAACTCAGAGAGACAACAGCAAGATCATCTATGTGTTATTCGTTCTCACTCTTTTTCTTCAATTTTGAAGAGGAAGCAATTCCTAGTCTTCAGTTTCATCTAAGTGTTTGGGGTAGAGGCCTTATGTTTGTTGCCCTTCAGAATGTGGGGGCTGTTGGTTTTTGTGTTAAGGTCATTTAAGTCACCAGGAAAAAAAAAAGCTATTTCATTCTTTCTGCAAATTAAACACACCCCCTGTTGTGTTGTAATGGATTTCAGTCCTTTGTAATTAAAGATCCAACTGTTCACCTCCTGAAACCAAGAGCTTTTTACCACATTGTTGCTTCATTTATCTCTGGGGAAAGACACTGATCCACCCATTTGCTATGGGAGTGACACGTAGCTCTCAGTTTTGCTGGCAGTAACACAGTAATAAAAACGAACAGCAGACATCTTGGAGGAAAACCATTGCCTTAACTCACTAATAAGTTTTGTTTTTCAAGAGCTTTTCAGTAAAAAAGATTTATAACAGAGGAAACTTCAAAGTAAGATGACTGGCTCTTCAGAGTATTATCACTACTCAGAGTGACTCAAATATTTCCTCTCAAGTTCCTTAGCTGAACTTTAAGTTTCCTTTTTCTACTATTTACCTTTGTTTTCTACTACAAATTTCATTTCTTGCTCATTTTCTTCTCTTTCACTTCTGACTCATTCCACATTCCCACAGACCCCATGGCAAATTCTTTACCGTGTTCCAGTGGGTTCCCCTGGAAAGCAGAGCCTGAGGCAGAGGGAATATGTGTTATTGCCAAAGGCACCCTGCATGAGGAAGAAGGGAAGGAAGTAGAGGAGGAGGCAGACACAAGGTGAGGAAGTGTTTTCATGCTGGACGCTGCTGAGGTGTGGAGTGTGACTGGTTGCCAGAGTCATTGTAACAAGCCCCTGAGAAGCTGAATAAACTGCCTTGGAATCAGCTTCAGGGTTGAAGGGGAGAAAATGCCCCCACTTCCTGCTTCCCACCTCTGACTGTCCGATGGGGCCTTGAGCTTCTGGTTGTGTATGCATTGACACGTGCATCATGTTTGGTTTCCTGGTGAAGCCAACAAGGAAAGTCCACACAGAAGACACAGTGCTGTCGGGAGGTGCCCCTGGGAAGCCAATCAAAGCTCACGCAGAGCTGGTTGCTACAGCAGCAGATGGAAGAGGAGACAGTTGGGGCCCAGAAAACCTGGAGTGCTGCCTAAGATATATCTGAATCACAGTTCCATTACTTCCTATAACTTGTTGGTCCATCTAGAAGCACAGGTGATACCAATCCCTGAGGTTGAGAAGAGTTTAAAATAGTCTTGGAAAAATAGTCTTGGAATTATGCTCTTATGCTTTAGGAAACCACTAATTGAATCCTAATAGCCTTAAATGTAAAAGGCCCCAATACTCTGAGCAACTAGAAAACAAGGATCCTACATGGCTCATTCTGCATTTCCAACATGAAACATAAAGTTTGCTACAAAAGTAGATACTCAATAAAAATTTTTAAAAATAATGAATATTTGTCCATAATTTATATTTGAGTAATGCTATGAATTACAAATTTCGTTATGAAAGAATAACTTTGATGTACATTTATGACACAAATTGATATGACATGACCAGTCCAATTTGGAAGTTCAGGCTGTGACCTACTGGATCCATTCATTTCAAGTCAGGAATCTCTGGAGACCATAAAAATGTGACACATAGTCTGGTTCTGGAAACCCTGGTGGTGTGGTGGTTAAGAGCTACGGATGCTAACCAAAAGGTCGGCAGTTCGAATCCACCAGATGCTCCTTGGAAACTCTATGGGGCAGTTCTACCCTGTCCTATAGGGTCGCTATAGGTCGGAATCGACTCAACGGCAACGGGTTTGGTTTTTTTGCGGGGCGGGGGGGGGCAGTGGTGTAGTCTGGTTCTGGACAAGCACAGGGTTTCTAGACGTGGAGAGATGTTATCCAATGTATGATTTTGAAGGCATTTATTTCCCCAAGGCCAGACAATAGCTACTCATGCTTTTTCCTACTGAATTTTCTTTAGGAAACATTAGCTAAATGGTTCACGAAGAACATTGGGTTGCTATAGGCAAAGAGAAAGTTAAAAAAAATAATCAAGTAAATAAGTAAGTGAGAGCAATATTACATTATGCAGTGTTTATTTGGCTCTCTTTTATTTTGGCTTTTGCTGCTGAGTTTTTTTTGTTTGTTTTTGGTTGGGTAGGTGAGTAATGTGTAGGATGAATCTTAGTAAATATTTAACTTAACATTTTAAAATATAATAAAATATTTATTATTATACAAATATTAATTTGTATTCCAGATTAAGGAACAACCAAAAGATTTGCATCTTCTTCCAATGAAATTAAAGCAACTGATTTTTTAAAAATACAATTAACAATAAACTTTTTAGTAAAGTCTTTTGTGTTCTTTTCAAATTTTCACTTAGAAAATATATCTCACATTAGTTTAAAGAGATATATGAATTTTGAAATCATCTTCTTTGAATAACTTCTAAGATGGATGGCTCTTTGATTTGTCCAATAGCATAAATGAAAAAACAGAAATCAAAAGGAAAAAAAACTTCTGTGTTCCTAAATCTTGATTTAAGGACTTAAATGCCCACAAAAACTACTCAATCCACCCATTCAGGAGGATTACTTTCTGTTTAATTTGCTGTTTTAGAATAAGGAGTGGGAATGAACGTATATTTAGATGAAGAGGAGCTCCTGGCATGAGAAATGCATTGGTGGCCCCAATTCTTCCCTCCTCCAGTCCTTAGTCAAAGGACTTTGCAGTTTCTCGCATAAAAGGGGTGGAATGTATTTCCTCATCCTTTGGCACTGGGTTCAGCCATGTGACCAAAAGAATGAACTGGAAGTGATTGTGCCCATCCAAACCTGGGAAGGCACGCACACGAGGCGTGATATGTTTCTGCCTACCCTCCTGTTCCTCTGACACTGCCATGAGAAGAATGTGCCCAGGCTAGCCCACTGGTCCCAGGAAGATGAGAAACACAAGGAGCAAAACTGCCCAGCCAGATTCCTCCAGCTGAGCCCCACACACGTAAGCAAGCCAGCCACAATCCACAGAGCCTCCCAGCCAAGCTTAGTTTAAATTAGATGACACCCAGTCAACTCACAGATGTATGAGCTGTAATAAATAATTTTTGTTTAAAACTACCATGTTTTGGAATAGAGCAACAGCAGATACATTAAGTGTGTGTCTGCTACCCACAGTCATCATAAACTATCTCTAAAATATGAGAGTTAATGCCACTATGTTGAATAGCATCACTACAAAAATTATAGGTAATATTTTACCCGTGGTTATGCTATGACGAGGAATGGTGATATACTACTTTCCTTCCTTTACTGGAGGAATCTAATGGGTCTACATATAAAAGAGCATATTCAAATGGTGTCAAAATAAAGTCAATCTCATTCCATTCCATGGGGAATTTGGAAGTGCTGTCCTTCACATAGCCTCCGTAGTGCAAAATTGTTCAAGCTTATATGGAATATTTGTGGTATAACATTATTCACAGAGATGGTTTTCATTAATCAGTCTAATTTATTTATTAAACATTTATTGAAGGCCCATTATGTGCTAAGCAGTTTTCTAGATCTAGGGATATAATTGTATAATTGTGAAGGGCACAGTCACTGCCTTATATTTGAATATGGTTTTATTGGAGAGATGAAATATAAGCTGACTTTCACAAGAGAATGTGAGAAATCTGAAGATGCGATGTCATTTTGGAATTTGCTTAAATAGAAATGTTTAGATGCTGAGGAGTATGTTTCCCAGGAGATATTTAACATGGTAAAAGCAGTTTTTATGCAGATTGAAATGATTTCCCTTTTAAAAAAAATATAAAAGAGAATTTATTTCCTAGATTTCAATTTTAATGTTATTGGGGTTTTCAGCAAGAGTTTTTTTAAACCACAGTATGAAATTAGTCACAAATGAAGAAAAATGATCAGAATTATTTTCTCTGTTTATTTCCTTTTTTTGTATTTAGTTCGTAAATATGTCTTGAAGCCAGCCTATTTCCCGCCAGTTTCAAGATCTAAACTAACGTCTTGTTTGCTGTAGAGTCTCAGAAATCATTTACCAAATAAATAAATCATTGTTCAATAGTTTATGGATTAACTAATTTTTAGTATAGTGTAATTGATGTTTTGGAAGAAATATTTCGTGTCCTCAAATGTGAAAAACATATGCTATAAGAAGTAATGCCCAGAACCCTGGCAATGAAATTGATGGCCTCTATTTAATACTTGTTGCTGGGTGGTGCAAACGGGTTAACACACTCAGCTGCTAACCGAAAGGTTGGAGGTTCGACTCCACCCAGATGCACCTCAGAAGAAAGGCCTGGTGATCTGCTTCTGAAAAATAAGCCACCGAAAACCCTATGGAGCACAGTTCTACTCTGACACACACGGGGTCGCCATGAGTCTGAATCAACTGGACAGCACCTGGCTTGGGCTCGGCAAGGTGCACAAGGCAGTGCAGGACACGGAGTTAACATTCCACAACGGCGGCCTGCGATTTTTCCCTTCTGGACTTCTGCTTGCATTACTGGATTTCCTCCTTTGTAACAGTGCACTGCTTGGAAAACCAGCTCTATCTCCATGGCTTCCGGAGGGCATTTTCTAACTGGCCATCTTTACTGACTCTTCCTGTGATGTATTAACAGCACGTCTTCCTTGTGTGGGCTGGCAGGGATGTAAACAGTCCAGCTTTCTGAGTAGGGAACAAGGCCACGTATGAAAGGAGGAACTAGGCTGCCTTGTGCATCTAACCTTACCATCTGTGCAGATAAATGCGCATTTTAAATCCTCTGAGAGGTAAGTGAGAGAACATATGACCTGGAGAAGTGGTCAGAGCACTCTGTACCATAATTCAGCAAAAGAGACTCAGAAATAATGCACATTGCTAGTACATCTCGCCTTCTTCATTTGCAGGGGATAGGCTCTGGAGAGTACTGTGAGTATAAGACGTAATTTTCCAGGATGCAAAATGCTTCAGATAATGGTCTAATCTTTTCTCTAAACATCTCCCATTTCCAATTTTCCTCCTATTCTATTGCGTCAGGGAAGAACACTCAACTACGTGCCGCTGTGACTCATGTGTTTATGGTCTTGCTCTTTCTCTTTGCTCCTCCGCTGCAAGAGGTTTGCATTACACAGCAGAAGCAGTGGACACTCACTAGATAACTTCATAGTACAAATGGTAAAATCTCCGAGGTCCAATGCCTCAGTATGAAAGTGTGAATGGATTTTGTGTGCTAGTTGGTATGCAAACTATATTCACAGCTTAATGTATTTTTCTCGTATAGTGATGCGTTTAAACTGAGTAATCCACCTTTTCCTCTGAATCACACGTAAATGGCGGTAACAGAAGTATCCTGAGGATGAGGGATATGGCCTGTGGAGCTGTTACGGGCAGCTCTCTGGACCAAAATACATTTTCTGGGTAAGTATTGAGGCTGTGAGGGCTTCAAAAACCCATATCCTTTGAGTCACAACTGATGGTGACTGTATGTGTTACAGAGTAGGGCTGCTTGGTAGGATTTTCTTGGCTGTAATCTTTATGGAAGCAGATAGCTAGACCTTTCTTCCACGGTGCGCTTCTTGTGGGTTCAAACTACCAACCTTTTATGTTAGTAGTCATGCACAAACAGTTTGCCCTACCCAGGGACTTTATGAGGGCCTTAGTAGCATCAAAAACATCAACAACAAAGAAAAACAAAAGAAAAAGCACTGCTGCTTCAACACAGGGCACATGAGAATCATATTTTCATAACTTTTATGAATTAATGAAATAATTTATATTAGCCCGCCAAAGTAAAGGAACAATTAATAGATTAGTATCTTCAGTTGGGACTCAAATAACCAACAGCTTGAAATCCAGAAGTCTATCTTTGCCGAGGCTTGTCAGAGGCATTTTATCTGGTTGGTGGCCAGAACCTCCATTACATTCCGTCATAGATCATAAAACAGGCCTGAGTGCCCTATATCCACATCATACGGTGGATGGAATGAATTGACAAAATAAAAACAGTGTCTGACAATTCCATCCTTTGGTGATTTTCTCATTGAAATAGAGTCTCTGTTCTTAAACACTTTGGTCAAATGCGTGAACAGGTAAAGAAGATATGCACTGGCCAGCAGAACTCAAGCATGTGTTTTCTGATTGCCTAGTGTGCCCACACACACACACACACACACACACACACGCACACGCACACGCACACCACTCTCCAATTCTTTCTCTACCACTTAATTGCAATTGCTCCTTTGTTTTAATTTTATTGTCTCCCATTCAAAACCATTAAAGACAAATGTTCAAAGATAAAAGGATTGTGATTTATAAGAAAAGTGTTGATGTTGTTAGCACAGATTCTTTTTTGTTCTATCCGTGACTTTTATTTTGTACTTTTTACTGTGCTTTAAGTAAAAATTTACAGTTCAAGTTAGTTTCTCATACAAAAATTTACACACACACTGCTATGTGACCCTAGCTGCTCGCCCTATAATGTGACAGCACATTCCTCCTTTCCACCGTGGGTTTCCCGTGTCCATTCAACCAGCTCCTGTCCCTTTTTGCCTTCTCATCTCACCTCCGGGCAGGAGCTGTCCATTTAGTCTCATGTATCTACTTGAGCTAAGAAGCACTCTCTTCGTAAGTATCATTTTATGTCCCATAGTCCAGTCTAATCTTTGTCTGAAGAGTTGGCTTCAGGGATGGTTTCAGTTCTGGGCTAACAGAGTCTGGGGGCCGTGTCTTCTGGGATC
>NW_004444130.1:4113350-4127607 GCF_000243295.1 Trichechus manatus latirostris
GTCTTTTTACTAGAATTTGAGTTCTGCACCCCACTTTTCTCCTGCTCTGTCAGGGACTCTCTGTTGTGTTCCCTGTCAGGGTGGTCATTGGTGGTAGCCGGGCACCATCTAGTTCTTCAGCACAGATTCTTAAGGACTGAAAAATAGTTTTATCTTTATTCTTCAAGGGATCTGAATAGGCACAAACGGTTTGTGCTTGACTACTAACTTAAAGGTTGGTGGTTCTAACCTGCCCAGTTGTGCCATGGAAGAAGACCTAGCCATCTGCCTCTGTAAAGATTACAGCCAAAAAAATCCTATGGAGTCCAGTTCTACTCTGTAACATATGAGGTTGCCATGAGTCAGAATCAAGTTGATAGCAACACAAGGAGAAGAGAGATGCAGACCGAAAAAGGACAGCCAAATGTCCAGGAACTATACTTTTTTAAAAACTGTTTTTAGTAGACTTTTAAGAGTTTTCAGAAATAAGCCTAATATTTTCAATATAAATCGTGAATTTTTCTAATATTATAATACTTTCAAATCACTTTGAAAATGAACACATACACACAAATTAAGATATTTAGCTTTGTATACTGATAGAGGAAAAACAGTTCCAAAATACTTTAAATATGTTACAGCTTTTCTTCTTATGAAATTACTGTCATTTTTCAGGGTGTGTTTCTCATTATTTCTAAACATTTGCTAATGGCTTGGCTCCCTAGTATTACTTGAAATAAGCAGAATGAGTCCCTTTATGTGAATTCAATCTAAGATTCCTCTAAATAAGATATCTTTTGTTAACCTCCATTGTGTCATTCTTGCAAATTTTCCTAACAGACTCATCTTTGAGGTCAATTGATAAAAATAGGCACAAAGCAGGTTGCTAAGATGTTGGCTGCTAAGGAAACGTAAGTGTGTGTGGTTATACCACACACCCATTCTTAATAGTGTTGTTTTATCACGAATCTCAGAAAGGGAAAATATGTATTACAACAATACTGTGTCATAAAATTTGACATTCTCTTGACCTGAGAATTAAATAATAAGTTAAAGATACTGTTTTAGTCATCTAATGCCGCTATAACAGAAATACCACAAGTGGATGGCTTTAACCAAGAGAAGTTCATTCTCTTACAGTCTAGTAGGCTGCAAGTCCAAATTCAGGGCGTCAGCTCTGGGGGAAGGCTTTCTCTCTCTGTTGGCTCTGGAGGAAGTCCTTGTCATCAATCTTCCCCTGGTCAGGGAGCTTCTCAGTGCAGAGACCCCGGGTCCAAAAGACACGCTATTCTCCTGGCTCTTGTTTCTTGGTGGTATAAGGTAGCCCTGTCTCTCTGCTTGCTTCTCTCTTTTATAGCTCAAAAGAGACTGACTGAAGACACAATCTAATCTTGTAGATTGAATCCTGCCTCATTAACATAACTACCACTAATCCTGCTTCATTAACATCATGGAGGCAGGATTTACAACACGTAGGAAAATCACATCACATCATAAAATGGTGGACAATCACACAATACTGAGAATAATGGCCTAGCCAAATTGACAGATATTTTGGGGGGACACAATTCAATCCATAACAGATAGTATGATAAGATGATATAGCTTTGGAAATGGTTCAATCTTCAGTTGAAACAGCACAAGTAGAATTTAGTAATTTTACTTTCCTTCAGGTCAAATGCTCACTAATGAGAACAAAGCAAGGGGAGAGAAATTGAACTGAATGAAACAAGTAAGATTCTACAGAAGCTTTTAAGAGAAGTCCACCTTTTTTACCAAAACCTGATTCCATGAGATTTTCTGACGTGCCTCCTGATGTAGACTTACTATTTAACAAAAGTAACAGTTACCCTTTTTGGCAAAGAGCCAACACTATGTGCAGGCTGGAAACAAGACAAGAGCACCTCTCAGTAAAGAAGGCCGTTGTTCTCAGGTACTAGAGGACAGGCAGAGCACCAAAGACAGTTGCTGAGAGGCAGAAAAATCTGGGTCCAGATTCTAGGTTTTGGCTTATGAAATACCGTGAAGCAACTAAAGGAAGTTTTATTACCGAAATAAACCTATTTTAGAAAAATCTATTTTGGGGGAAAAAAAGAATTAGTTGTCCCTTTGTCGGTATATATTACATATGTTGTGATCAATAAGATAATCGTTTGGTTATAGACATGCTGGGATCAATAAGACAATAATTTGGTTATAGGCGTGCTGTGATCAATAAGATAATCATTTGGTTATAGGCATGCTGGGATCAATAAGACAATCATTTGGTTATAGGCAACTAAACAATGAGGAACCACTTCTGAACCTGACTGAGAGGAATTCACATCACCCAAAGGTCCTGGACTGAGGGCTGGAGCAGTCAATGGAACAACTTTGGCAAGGTTGGTGTGTTTTCAGTGCCATGTGGGATACTTGCACTATTTTCATCAGGATTGTTTTTGTGTATTTGCAGATGCTATAAAGGCAAGGATGAAGAGTGTTTTTTTTGTTTACTGAAATTTTTTTTCCCTTTTATCACTTTGCTTCCCATGTATGATTCCTGTGGGGGTGCCCATCAGGTGGCCTGGCTGTGGGCACCTGATCCAGACTGGCATGGCAGCCCTGGACACACTGATGGATATGTGGGTGGCCATGTGATGCAGGAAGGGGCAGCCATAGGCTTTTAAGAGACTGATGTGGGTGCCATACCACAGAGGATCACTGTCCCTCACAAGCCCCAGAAAATATGGGGGCCTGCAGGTGCCAGGAGCATCTTCCAGTCACATGGAGAGGGAAGACCTTAGAGTGAAGTGAAATAGAGGCTTGGAGATCCAAAAGATCCAGCTGTGCCTGATGCCTTTTCCAGGCCTTGAGCTGTTCAGGGGTGTGCACCACTAAATTACCTAACCCACTGCTGCTGTAATAAATTAGGACAAACTCAAAACAACACAAATTTACTATCTCACAGTTCTCAAGGTCAGAAGTTAAGAATGTGTCTTGTGGGCTAATGTCAAGGCGTCAGCAGAGCTATATTCCTCCTGTCTTAGTCAAGGTTCTCTAGAGCAACAGAATCAGTAGGATATAGACTTTATATATAAATGTATATATATACATACATATATTTTTTGTTAGGTTCCATGGAGTCCATTCCAACATGTAGCGATCCTATGTACAACAGAACGAAACAATGCCCGGTCCTGCACCATTGTCACAATTGTTATGCTTGAGCCCATTGTTACAGCCACTGTGTCAATCCATCTCATCGAGGGTCTTCCCCTTTTTCGCTGACCCTCTATCAAGCATGATGTCCTTCTCCAGGAATTGATTCCTCCTGATAACATGTCCAAAGTCTGTGAGACGTAGTCTCGCCATCCTTACGTCTAAGGAACATTCTGGTTGTACATCTTCCAAGACAGATTTGTTCGTTCTTTTGGAAGTTCACGGTATATTCAATATTCTTCACCAACACCATAATTCAAAGGTGTCAATTCTTCTTCTGTCTTCCTTATTCATCATCCAGATTTTGCATGCATATGAAGCAATTGAAAACACCATGGCTTGGGTCAGGCACACTGTAGTCTTCAAGGTGACATCTTTGCTTTTCAACACTTTAAGAGGTCTTTTGCAGTAGATTTGCCCATTGCAATGCGTCTTTTGATTTCTTGACTGCTGCTTCCATAGATGTTGATTGTGGATCCAAGTAAAATGAAATCCTTGACAAATTCAATCTTTTCTCCATTTACCAAGATGTTGCTTATTGGTCCGGTTGTGAGGATTTTGGTTTTCTTTATGTTAAGGTGTAATCCATACTGAAGGCTGTGGTCTTTGGCCTCCATCAGTAAGTGTTTCAAGTCCTCTTCACTTTCAGCAAGCAAGGTTGTGTCGTCTGCATAACACAGGTTGTTAATTAGTCTTCCTCCAATGCTGATGCCCCGTTCTTTTTCATATAGTCCAACTTCTCGGATTATTTGCTCAGCATACAGATTGAATAGGTATTGTGAAAGGATGCAACCCTGACTCACACCTTTCCTGACTTTCAACCACACTGTATCCCCTTGTTCTGTTGGAACAACTGCCTCTTGATCTATGTACAGGTTCCTCATGAGCACAATTAAGTGTTCTGGAACTCCCATTCTTCAAAATGTTATCCATAATTTGTTATGATCTACACAGTGGAATGCCTTTGTATAGTCAGTAAAACACAGGTAAACATCTTTCTGGTATTCTCTGCTTTTAGCCAGAATCCATCAGCAATGATATCCCTGGTTCAACATCCTCTTCTGAATCCATCTTGAATTTCTGGCAGTTCCCTGTTAAGGTACTGCTGCAGCCACTTTTGAATGATCTTCAGCAAAATTTTACTTGTGTATGATATTAATGACATTGTATAATAATTTCTGCATTCGGTTGGATCACCTTTCTTTGGAATGGGGATAAATATGGATCTCTACCAGTCATTTGGCCAGATAGCTGTCTTCCAAATTTCTTGGCAAAGGCGAGCGAGCACTTCCAGCGCTGCATCCGTTTGTTGAAACATCTCAGTTGGTATTCTGTCAATTCCTGGAGGCTTGTTTCTTGCCAATGCCTTCAGTGCAGCTTGGACTTCTTCCTTCAGTACCATTGGTTCCTGATCATATGTTACCTACTGAAATGGTTGAATGCCGACCAATTCTTTTTGGTATAGTGATTCTGTGTATTCCTTTCATCTTCTTTTGATACTTCCTCCATCATTTAATATTTTACCCATAGAATCTCTCAATATTGCAACACGAGGTTTGAATTTTTTCTTCAGTTCTTTCAGCTTTAGAAATGCCAAGTGTGTTCTTCCCTTTTGGTTTTCTATCACCAGCTCTTTGCACATGTCATTATAATACTTTACTTTGTCTTCTTGAGCAGCCTTTGAAATCTTCTGTAAAGCTCTTTTACTTCATCATTTCTACCTTTTGCTTTAGCTACTAGATCTTCAAGAGCAAGTTTCAGATCTCTTCTGACATCCATTTTGATCTTTTCTTTCTTTCTTGTCTTTTTAATGACCTCTTGCTTTCTTCATCTATGATGTCCTTGATGTCATTCCACAACTCATCTGGTCTTCAGTCATTAGTGTTCAATGTGTCAAATCTATTCTTGAGATGTTCTCTAAATTCAAGTGATGTATACTCAAGGTCATACTTTGGCTCTCGTGGACTTGTTCTAATTTTCTTCAGTTTCAACTTGAACTTGCATGTGAGCAGTTGATGCCTTGCTCTGCAATTGGCCTCTGGCCTTATTCTGACTGATAATATTGAGCTCTTCCATCGTCTCTTTCCATAGATGTAGTCGATTTGATTCCTGTGTATTCCGCCTGGCTAGGTCCACATGTATAGTTGGTTTGTGTTGTTGAAAAAAGGTATTTGCAATGAAGAAGTTGTTGGTCTTGCAAAATCCTATCATGTGATCTCTGGCATTGTTTCTATCACCAAGGCCATATTTTCCAACTACGGATCCTTCCTCTTTGTTTCCAACTTTCACATTCCGATCACCAGTAATTGTCAATGCATCCTGATTGCATGTTCAATAAATTTCAAACTGCAGAAGTCAGTAAAAATCTTTAATGTCTTCATCTTTGGCCTTAGTGGTTGGTGCGTAAATTTGAATAATAGTTACATTAACTGGTCTTCTTGTGGGCATATGGATATTATCCTGTCACTGACAGCGTTGTACTTTAGGATGGATCTCGAAATGTTCTTTTTGACCATGAATGCAACACCATTCCTTTTTAAGTTGTCATTCCCAGCATAGTTGACCATATGATTGTCTGATTCAAAATTGCCAATACCAGTCCATTTTGGCTCACTAATGCCTAGGATATCGATGTTCATGCGTTCCATTTCATTTTTGATGATTTCTAATTTTCCTAGATTCATACTTTGTATATTCCACATTCCAATTATTAATGGGTGCTTGCAGCTGTTTCTTCTCATTTTTGAGTCATGCCACATCAGCAAATGAAGGTCCTATAAGCTTGACTCCATCCACGGCATTAAGATTGACTCTACTTTGAGGATGCAGCTCTTCCTCAGTAGTATTTTGAGTGCCTTCCAACCTGATGGGCTCATCTTCTGGCACTATGTCATACAATGTTCCACTGCTATTCATAACGTTTTCACTGGCTAATTCTTTTCTGAAGTAGACCACTATGTCCTTCTTCCTAGTCTGCCTTAGTCTGGAAGCTCAGCTGAAACCTGTCTGCCATGGCTGACCCTGCTGGTATTTGAATACCGGTGGCATAGCTTCCACCATCACAGCAACATGCAAGCCCCCACAGTAGGACAAGCTGACAGATGCATGGAGGATATATAAATATATATATATATTTGTCTATTTATTTATTTAGATATATGAACAACAACAAAAAAAAAAACCCAAACCCCTTGCCATCCAGTCGATTCCGACTCATAGCCACTCTATAGGACAGAGTAGAACCGCCCTATAGGGTTTCCAAGGAGCGAGTGGTAAATTCGAACTGGCAAGCAGCCGAGCTCTTTAACTACTGTGCCACCAGGGCCCATATAACTATCTATCTATCTATCTATATATGTGTGTATGTATGTATATACATATGGGAGAATTATTTTGAGAAAATGGCTCCTGTGATGGTAGAAGCTGGCAAGTCCAAAATGTATATATGGTTCAGGTGACAGGCTGGAAGTTACCAGCTGTGTCCCAAATCTGTAGGTCAGGTGGTAGAGGAGAGAGAGGAATTCTGTCAGAATGTCTATTTATATTCTGGAGGCAGAATCTTCCTTCAGGAAATCTCAGGTTTTGATCGTAAAGCCTTCATCCTGATTGGATGAGGCCCACCCACATTATGGAGGGTAATCTGCCTTTCCTAAGGCCAATAGATTTAAATGCTAATCACATGTAAACACTTCATAGCTACATCTAGACTAGTGTTTGACCAAACAATTGGGTACCATAGCCTAGCCAAGTTAACACATACTTGTCACCATCCACCACTTGTCAGTTTTTCAGCCATACACATCTTGTTATTGTTGTTAGTTGAAGTTGAGTTGATTCTGACTCATGACCACCCCCTGTGTGCAGAGTAGAACTGCTCCATAGGGTTTCTAAGGCTGTGACCTTTCAGAAGCAGATTGTCTGGCCTGTCTTCCAAGGCACCTCTGGGTGGGTTTAAACCGCCAGCCTTTTCTCTAGCAGTCAAGTGCTTAACTGTTTGCACCACCCAGGGACTCTACACATAACCTTAAGCTATAATTAATCTTCACGTGAAGACAATCGCAAAGTCATACTTCCACCTAACATAAACACCTACCCTGCCGGCAACTGAAAACGCTCTAATCCCTTCCCAAGAAGGGAGCATATTTTCATGTCTTTTCCAGCTTCTAGAAGCTGCCTGTATTCCTTGGGTTGTGGCCCATTCCTCCATCTTCAAAAACCAGCAACAATACATTAGCATCTTTAAATCTCTCTTTGCTTCTATCCTCACATCACCTTCTCTGACTCTGACCTATGTTTTTCTTATAAGGTCCCTTATGATTACACTGGGCCCACCTCTGTAATTCAGGATAAATTCCTCATCTCAAGATCCTTAACTTAAGCACATGCTCAGTCCCTTTTGCCATGTGGTGCAACATATTGACAGGTTCCAGGGCTTTTTCTTCTTTAGGGGGACATTCTTCAACCTATCACACCTATCGTCAGCTGGTTTGAGTTGATATTATGTCACTTTTGTTCAGAAGAATCTTGATTAAGACACACTGATTCTGCCTTGAAGTTCCCTTAGAAGTCAAATGCTCTGTTATAACATACCCCATCATGTATTTAGTGAGTGTTGTAAATTCTAAGAAGTAGAGATATTTAGAAGACATGGCATTAGAATGTGAGTTATCTGTATTTTAATCCTCACTAGAGCAAGTTATATATTTTGTTCCAGGCTTAGTTAATCCATTCATAATGTGCAGATAATAACTCCTGATTTGCCTCATTCACAAGGTTATTGAGAAAATCAAAAAAGTTAAAAGCACGAAATTCATGCCCCAGGCCTATAGATGGTACTTCTATTTTATCTCACATAGGAGTTATCTTTCAGGATAATGATCCATTCACTCACCAATATTAACTATAGATTTTGAACATGGATTTTGCTAGAATTGTTTTCCCATATTTCTCTTGCCTAGTTTAAAAAAGATATGCAAGTGTTTTCAGGTTAAGGAGGGTAGAGAATAGGATATTTCCTCCTTTCCTCTGCCTCAAAGTCCATTGGGGGAAAAAAAAGGAAAACAAGATGAAATAGAGGAAAAGGCCACTTTTATGGAAACAAGAAAAGGGCCCATATCCCAACACTACAAACCGAGAGGAAGATACGTTGAAGGTGGTGAAATCTGTTTAAAGACAAGCGAGGATATGAAGAGCTAATACATTTCTCTTCAGAGCTCACGCAGGTTAAAGAACCTCCTGAAATCCTGCGACCCAGCCCAGGACAACCCCCTTTGTTAAAGGTGGAGAGACAGGATACAGGAATGTTAGCAGGCCACAGGTGAAGTGGGAAATATCTCTGTAGAGATCAGCACCTCAGAATGCCAGAGGAGATGCTGCTGAAGAAAGAATGCTGCAGAACATTTTTATAATCTGCAACTTAGCCTCCAGTCAGAGGGGGGCTGCTTGATCTAACGAATGTGGGAAGGGAAATAACAATTGCCAGGTCAAAAATTAGTATGCAGAAATTTGCTCCGAGCCCACTGGCTTCATGGATACTGCAACTCAAGGGAGATATACCCTAAAGACAGAAGAGACAACAATTTTGATGAGCGTGTACTTGACATAGGACACTCACATTTAAGCTATGGACACCTCCACAAGATATTTAAACAAGAAATGGCCTGGTGAGAATGAATCAGAAAAGAACCAGCAAGAGATCTGAGTATAATTACCACCCCAACCACAAATCAAAGGAGGAAAGGGATTAAACATAGAGAAAAACCATATACCTCATAAGGAGAATTGCCCAGGGAAAGAAAGGGAAAAGTCAATAAAGTAATTAACATAAACAAAATCTCTCCACACAAATTCCTCAGAGAAGAGATACAAGTATTTAGAGAAAAGATTATATGACAAAAGAAGAAAGTAGAGTGAGGAAAATCAAGAAATTGCAGAGGTTAAATTATACATAAAAACCCATTGCCGTATTCTGACTCATAGGGACCCTATAGGACACAGTAGAACTGCCTCATAGAGTTTTTGA
Source organism: Trichechus manatus latirostris (assembly GCF_000243295.1). Classification (NCBI taxonomy): domain Eukaryota; kingdom Metazoa; phylum Chordata; class Mammalia; order Sirenia; family Trichechidae; genus Trichechus; species Trichechus manatus. The sequence continues at coordinate 4,122,550 of NW_004444130.1, forward strand.
GGAGTGGCTGGTGGATTCAAACTGCTGACCTTTTGGTTAGCAGCCGAGCTCTTAACCACTGTGCAACCAGGACTCCAAATTATATATGCAATAATATATACATATGTAAGTAATTCTCAAATATAAAATTGAGAAATTCCCCCACCCCACCCCCAAATCTGTATTGTGAAAAGGCACATTATGCCCCAGGAAAAAATGAAAACATTCAGCATGAGGACATATCATAATGAAATTACTGTAATTACATATACAGAAATAATCATGAAGCATCCATTCACATTTATCCATTTATCAAGGGGACAGATTCAGGTTGGCCTGCAAATATTTTTTAAACTAACAACAATAAATTATGCTAGAAAACTTAACTGTGTAAAAGATACAGAGGGCTGTGCTTGTTCAATAACAGCAGTTGACTTATCAAGTGGTTCCTTTGGTCAATGATTGAAATATATATTTGACCCCTGATCATTACTACAATATGGCAACTTTTTAGTTAAAAACAAAAATTAGAAACTGGATGTACCATTAGACAAAATAGACTACTAAAGAGGAGGTAATGTGCTTTCTGGTAAAACCCAGGAGAAAAAATTATGTCTTAAAAGATAACCACTATTTATGTTTAATTCAGCTTTATAAATATTTATCAAAAGACTTGATTATGTCCAGGGTTCTAGCACCTGAGGAATATATAAATGCACCAGTAAAGTGGGTTTCGGTATTGCCCGTCAGTTTACCATTATTAAGTCTACAGGAGTCTTTTTTTCTAGTTGATCAGAATATAGAGAATCTCACTTATAAACCTTAACTTTCTAGACTTTTCACAGAAGATTTCTGACGTTTTGCACAACTACAAGTCTAAGCTGCTTAATCCATTAATCTGCATGCAAAATAGCTGGTTAATTGTTATACTTGTTATCATCTTAAAATAAATCTGTCAAGAAAAAAAAAAGATTTACTTTTTTTTTTAATCTTCCTTTGGCCTTTGATTTTGTGGACAAGAATGAGTTAAGGGCTAAGCAGTGAAAGCGCATTATAGAACTTGATCCTTATATGGAATATAGAATAAGAAGTGATAAGAGTGGTCTTTTAATTGTCAAGATATTTAATTCTAAGTGGATGAAAATAAATATATTTCAAACTAGTATATTAATAATTTTTCCCACTTCTGGATGCATTCCAATATTACATATTCAATTTCTTCCTCTTGAAGTAGAAAGTGCAGAAAGAGAGGGACTTCTCTTCCAGTCAATGCCAAGTTTTATTGGTATGTACTGAGAGCTCATAATAGATGAATAATTGCCATAATGGACTAAAAAATGCCAAAATTGTACACATAATGTAATAGTTATTTAACTAAAGCTTAATATAATGTACAATATTATATGTCAGATTATTGAGTTACAGGGGAATATGCTTTTGACAGTTTTACATTGTAGTGTTCATAAGGAAGTTGTTTTTCCTTAAAATTAGAGTCTATCAATGCTCTAAGAGAATTTTTACATTTTGAAGGAGAACATTGGCAATGCCAGCTTTGAAAATCTGTATTTCACTCTATGTAAATTAATACATAGATGGACGTCAGAAAAGACTCTGAAACTTGCTTTTGAACATAGAGTAGCTAAAGCGAATGGAAGATATGATGAAGTAAAGGAGCTGAACAGATTTTAAAGGGCACCTGAAAAAGATAAATTATTATAATGAAATGTGCAAAGACCTGGAGTTAGAAAACCAAAAAGGAAGAACACGCTTGGCATTTCTAAAGCTGAAAGAACTGAAGAAAAAAATTCAAGCCTCCAGTTGCAATTTTGAAGGATTCTATGGGCAAAATATTGAACGATGCAGGAAGCATCAAAAGAAGATGGAAGGAATACACAGAGTCACTGTACCAAAAAGAATTGGTTGACATTCAACCATTTCAGGAGGTAGCATATGATCAAGAACCGATGGTATTGAAGGAAGAAGTCCAAGCTGCACTGAAGGCATTGGTGAAAAACAAGGTTCCAGGAATTGACGGAATACCAAATGAGATGTTTCAACAAATAGATGAGGCACTGGAGGTACTCCTTCGTCTATGCCAAGAAATTTGGAAGAAAACTACCTGGCCAACTGACTGAAAGAGATACATATTTGTGCCCATTCCAAAGAAAGGTGATCCAACAAAATGTGGAAATTATTGAATAATATCATTACTATCACATGCAAGTAAAATTTTGCTGAAGATAATTCAGCCGGATTCAGAAGAGGACGTGGAACGAAGGATATTGCTGATGTCGGATAGATCTTGGCTGAAAGCAGAGAATACTAGAAGGGTGTTTATCTGTGTTTTATTGCCTATGCAAAGGCATTCGATTGTGTGGATCATAACAAATTATGGATAACAGTGTGAAGAATAGGAATTCCAGAGCACTTAATTATGCTCGTGCACTGCCTTGTACATAAACCAAGAGAAAGTTGTTTGAACAGAACAAGGGGGTGCTCCATAGTTTAAAATCAGGAAAGGTGTGTGTTAGTGTTATATTCTTTCACCATACTTATTCAATCTGTATGCTGATAAAATAATCTTAGAAGCTGGACTATATCAAGAAGAACGCGGCATCAGGATTGGAGAAAGACTTGTTAATAACCAGCACTATGCAGGTGACACAACCTTGCTTGCTGAAAGCTAAGAGGACTTGAAGCACTTACTGATGAAGATCAAACACCACAGCCTTCAGTATGGATTACACCTCAACATAAAGAAAACAAAATCTTCACAACTGGACCAATAAGCAGGATCGTGATGAACAGAGAAAAGATTGAAGTTGTCAAGGATTTCATTTTACTTGGATCCACAATAACACCCATGGAAGCAACAGTTAAGATATCAAATGACTATTGCTCTGGGCAAATCTGCTGCAAAAGACCTCTTTAAAGTGTTGAAAAGCAAAGCTTGTCACTTTGAGGACAAAGGTGCGCTTGACCCAAGCTATGGTATTTTCAATCGCCTCATATACGTGAGAGCTGGACGATGAGTAAGGAAGACCAAAGAAGAATTGACGCATTTGAATTATGGTGTTGGCAAAGAATATTGAATAAACCAGAAGAATGAACAAGTCTGTCTTGGAAGAAGTACAGCCAGAGTGCTCCTTGGAAGTGAGGATGGTGAGACTTCGTCTCACATACTTTAGATATTTTATCAGGAGAGACTAGTCCCCGGAGAAGGACATCATGCTTGTAAGGCAGAAAGTCATAGATAAAAAGGAAGACCCTCAGTGAGATGGATTGACACAGTGGCAGCAACAAGGGGCTCAAACATAGCAATGATTGTGAGGATGGCGCAGGACCACACAGTGTTTAGTTCCATTGTATGTAGGGTCACTATGAGTTGGAACTGACTCGACAGCACCTAAGACAACAACAACAAATTAATACTTCAACAAAAAAGTAAACCTAATAAATTTTAATAGCAAAATGTACTAATAGAAATACACAGATGGATATATTTTTCTATATATGCCCACAGAGACTCCAGAATCATAAAAGTTTGCAAGTAATTGGAACCTGGGATATGGTGAAAATCTACCTCCAAGCTTGAGGAAAAAAAAGGAGTTAATAACTCCAGGCAAAAAAGGTGTAAGAGGAAGAGAAAAAATATTAAATAAATCAGAGGGAGAACTTTTCATCTAGGCTCAGTAATGTAAACAATTGCACTTAATTCTGAAAAATGGATTTTTTTCTTTTAAGATAAATATCTTGGAACAGATCATATACAGTTAGAGAAGGGATAATGAGAATCAAAATTCATTTATTCTGCAGAAATGATTGGTCACTTCAAATCCCCATATAGACCGTATAACTATGAGGTAACTCTTCAACAGGCTAATGAGCTCATTCAGGTAATTGTCAGTGGGCGGTGGGTGGAGTGGGGGAGAATCTCTGGTGCTGTTCTACAGAGGGCAAGTATTATTTTAAAATATGTATCAGTGACTTGAAGGAAATCATTGGGAATATTTCACATTAAAATAACAAATGGTACCAGATCAGGTATGAGGACATACACTCTGGAATATGCAAATCCTTTATAAACTGGAGAAATGAAATGAAATGACCTATCAAGATACAATGAAATTGCAGAAGGAGACCATCGGCTCATTGACTGAGCACTTCCATCATTACAGTTTGCCATCTAAAATATCTGCATATAATCCCTGTAAACAAACAAAGGACGAAATCCCTGGTCATGACATGGTTACTAGTTACATGAAAAATTTTGGTATAAAATCAATACACCCTTGACTGACTTCTGAATGCCATGTACACTAAATTCTCTAAAAACTCCATAAACTAAGTTTCAACTATTTAATTAAGATCTCTGTATTTTTAACAACTCACAACAACTTTAAGGCAATTAATATTTCTTACTTTTAGATCTGTGCATTTGTTTTTGGAGATGGAAGGAAAAAGGGAATTCAAACGTTTAAAGTATTTCATTGCAAGCACTTGGTTTTTCATGTATTCCAGTGTACTCTCTGTGTTTATTTTGGTGAGATCTCAATTCCATCTAATTACACTGAAATCCAGTTAATAAATTAGTTTACACTGGAACGTTGGGAATGTTCTTAAAAAGGAATTGATAGGTTAGAAATATATGCCACGTTGGGCAGAACATATATTTCCGTGAACATTTTGACCACAGGCCTTAATGAGCATTTATTAAGTAGCTAAATAGCTTCCAGACATTATCTCATTTGCTCATTGTAGAAATCAAGTGAGGAAGACAGGGTGGGTATTGATGTTTGTTTAAAAATGAGGAATTTGGAGCTTAGAGGGAAACTGTGGTACAAAAGAGTCAGGAGAGCATTAACAAAAGCACTACATAATAAACTAGGATAGGCTCTCACAGAAGTTTTGACACCAACTAGATGGAGGCCTATCACTTGATATCCCTGGGCATTACCATTTGCTAATGTCATTTTTAAAACCAAAATCAAACCAGTTGCCATCCAGTTGACTCTGACTTATGGCACCGCCATGTGTGTCAGAGTAGAACTGTGCTCCATAGGGTTTTCAATGGCAAAT
>NW_004444130.1:4129814-4131084 GCF_000243295.1 Trichechus manatus latirostris
ACTAAAAAGAAAAGAAAATAAAAAAATGGGATGTTGATAATAAAATGATGAACTTTATACATATAACAAGATGTTGATGAAGGTCAGTTTTGAAAAAATGGGAAGTTACGCATAGTATTAAAGTGAATACTTATTATTCATTAACTCATTAATGCAAATTTATTAATAGCCTCTGAGCAGTGACAAGAAACAGGTTTTCATACAAGTATAAAACGCTGTTGCCGCCGAGTCGATTCTGATTCATAGGACAGAGTAGAACTGACCCATAGGGTTTCCAAGGAGCAGCTGGTGAATTCGAACTGCCAGCCTTTGGGTTAGCAGCCGAGTTCTTAACCACTGCACCACCAGGGCTCCTCATACAAATAAGAACTTACATTGTTTGATTGTTTAATTTTAGTTCTTTTAAGGGAATTTATATCCTGAACACTGTTAATAAATGTTAATATAGGTCACTCATCTGTTTAATTTTCACATTGCTATTACATTGTTTCTAGTTCAGCCTAATGCTGAATAAAGTTGCTTAGAGTATCATGACATAGTCTGTCTTAAAATGATCCTGTAGAATTTTACAAGGGGAAGGAGTAGGCAGGATATTTGTGGAGAGAAGCATGATCAGCAGAGGTAAAAACTGGAATCCCTGTGCCTTAAAGACAGAATGAGCCGATTATGGAGAGCTTGGATGGCTGGGATGGACTTTAATAACAGGGAAACAGACAGGAACTTATTTTAGAAGCTTAAGCAAGCAGACGAAAGGTATGACAACAGGACCATTAACTGAAAAGCATAAGGCAGAAGAGAGATAGGAGACTGGAAGATGTAAGGTTAATGAAGGAATTGGTCAGTGAGGACATGGGCTGTTTTCTATGAGTGAGAAACACAGGGAGGAGAGAGGCAGGACAAGCCACTCGAAGAATCTGCAGAACTTATTGACATTTTGGATAAAGGGGAATGAAGAAAGATAACTCAAACATTTCTCCTGGATTTTGAAAGTAGATGGTTGAGGAAAAATATGAAAGAGAAAAAAAATTATGAAGACAAAATGTGGCAAGGTAAAAAAGACGAATGTGAACTTCCAAATCGAAATATTCAGTGAGTAAACAATCAGAAAGTTCCTTAGAAGTGAGGATGTCAAGACTTTGGCTCCAGTACTTTGGACATGTCATCAGGAAAGACCAATGGCTAGAAAAGGGCATTATGCTTGGTAAAGTAGAGGGTCAGCAAAAATGAGTGAAACCCTCAATAAGATGGATTGACACAATAGCCGCAATAA
>NW_004444130.1:4132298-4134102 GCF_000243295.1 Trichechus manatus latirostris
TATTAAAATCCCTAGTTTTGATCATTGCACTGTGGTTATGTAAGAGAATGTATTTACTTTTAAGCCATACACATCAAAGTATTCAAAGTATGCAACATATATTCAAGTGGTTCAGAAAAAAAAATAAGTGCACATACATGCATACATACATATCCTACCCCACCCCCCACCACACACACACACAAGGGGAGAGAGAGATGGATGACAGTGAGGAACCAAGCCATATTGGAGCCTAATGCAAGTGGAAAAATCAGTAATACTGATTTTGTCTTTATTTAACATTTTTACATTTTGCTCATCATTGGTTTTTTGCATTAATTTTGATTTTAAATAAAAATTGCACTAAAATAGTGTTTGATTACTGAGTTGTTTGATGTTTCTTTAAATTTTGTTCCTCAGGTAACTCCCTTCAGCCTAGTCAAAACCCTGCTAATAAAGCAAAGATGGCAAAATTTAAAAAATGGATCAATCTAATTACATGTATATGATAATTTCTTGTGCAATTTTTGCAACTCTTCAGGGAGGTTAAAATTCTTTCAAAATTATATGTATGTGTGTGTGTACGTATGTGTGTGTCCATGGAGAGAGAGAGAGAATGCGTGTGCACAATAAGATAGTTCCAGAAGAAGTCCTGAAAAATAAAGAAGCTAAAATTGTAATACAATCATTTTTCAATGATTTTAGCCTTTGGTATAATAACCTATTATAAAAATAATCAACGAGATGTATAACATAATTTAAAATAATGTGATAACAAAAGGGTTGTTAATCAAATCCAGATTTTCCTGATAGTAACACAGTGGGAGGCATCCATACTCCCAATTTAGGTGACTTTACAGTCTACGGTCTCATCTGTTTTGCTGATAGTGTTAATTCCTCTGTGGCTCACTGACTTGTAGCGTGGGAGATGGACAAATGAGACTCATGGCGCATGGCTTTGGTGAAGTGTTTTATTGACCCATAGATGAGAAACAATTCTGCCAAGCTGATCTGGAGACACAATAGAGATAACTGTCTACAACTGATGTGAGGGATAAAGTTTTTAATGGCATAATTCATTAGCAGCAGTATCTGAAAAGGAACTACAGTAAGATTATTTGATCATGGAGGTATGACTTCAATGTTAGTGGCAACCCTGGATGGTCAAAGACCATGGGATGGCGCTGAAGTTGAAATCCCAGTGCTTCACTTACAAAGCAAGGCAAAACAAAACAAAACAAAAACCTGTTGCCGTCAAGTTGATTCTGACTCATAGCAACCCTATAGGACAGAATAGAACTGTCTCATAGAGTTTCCAAGGAGTGGCTGGTAGATTTGAACTGCCAACCTTTTGGTTAGCAGCTGAGCTCTTAACCACTGCGCCACCAGGGCTCTGCTTTGCTTACAAGGTGAGAATATTGTGCAAGATACTTAACCCTTCTGAATCTCAGTTCCCTCATCTGTAAAAATGAATAATATTTTCTTCATATGGATATTGTGAAGACACTGTATTCCCACAGTGAACAAACAATGTGAAAATGTCTAGCGCAGTGCCTGGCTCATTATAGGTATTCAATAGAAGTTAATTCCATTCTTTACACCCTACCCATCTCCCACATACACAGAAGGAGAAAAAATAGGTAATTTCTTTTATAAACAAAAACTTCAATCAATGTATAGGTAATAAAACTCTATCTTCAAGCTTATATTGTTGTACCTTTGAATCCTATAGTATTATAGGAGCATTTCTCAGGATTTAGATTACATAAAGATAAAAAGATTAAGAAAAAATGCACTGCAAAGCTGTGGAGTTTTATTTGGAAAT
>NW_004444130.1:4134987-4136040 GCF_000243295.1 Trichechus manatus latirostris
TCATTGGGAAACTAAGGCCAAGTATGGAACACAGGCACAGCTTTAACAAATGCAACATGAGGCATATTTTTAATTTTTAGTTGGAAATGAAAAATACATGTGCCATTTTTTGGAAACAAATTCTATGTTTTTTTTAACCTGAAACCAAACCAGTTGCTGTCGAGTTGATCCCGACTCATGGCGATCCCATGTGCGTGAGAGTAGAACTGTGCTCCGTAGGGTTTTCAACAGCTGATTTTTTGAAAGCAGATCACCAGGTCTTTCTTCCAAGGCCATCTGTGTGGACTCCAACTGTCAACCTTTTGGTAAGCAATCGAGCTTGTTAACTATTTGCACCACCCAGGGACTCCAACCGAAGGAAGGGTAAAGCACATCTCACCGTCAGTGGCCACTTTGAGTTTGTTATTTAAACATAATAAAATAAAAAATGTCAGACTAGCCTCCAGCGCAGTCTTGGAAGAGAGCTCTAGGAGAGCACAATCAAGAGAGATTCAAATTTCTCCACGAATTCAGCATTTGAAATGCTGAACGGAGAAAACCACCTGAAATTAGGTAAACTGGCCACATTTTTAACAGAGGGTGGTAATACCACTCATTATGACAGACCGTTAAGTCAGCAATGCCGTGCTCTGAGCATTTCTTTGGGCTTGTATCTTTTCATAAGCTAATCGCTGCTTTGCAGTAATTTAATTTATTTTTCTATAAACCGATACAGTAAACCAGCCTATGTACAAATAATGATGAATCAATGTGTCCTGTCATATACTCCTTCCTCACTTCAGAAAGAAACTGAGGCACTGAGACATCAAATTTTTGAAGAAATAAAAGGCCAAATCTAAGCAAAAAACCTGTGGTCAGTTTAGGAAGTGCTTCTATCTCAGAGCACCAGCAAAATCTCCTCTTGTATTGAAGTGATTTTTTTATCCTTTTGATTTGTATTTCTCTTCATAATCTGTCTTTTCACATATATTCATTCTTTACATATAAAATACTGTGAATTAAAACTCAAAGAGACTTATTCTTTAAACTGTCTTCCAGTTGTAACTACTGGCT
>NW_004444130.1:4139092-4140260 GCF_000243295.1 Trichechus manatus latirostris
TTCTGGCTGTACTTTTTCCAAGACAGATTTTTTTGTTCTTCTAGCAATCCATGGAATATTCAATATTCTTCACCAACACCATAATTCAAAGAGTCAATTCTTCTTTGGTCTTCCTTATTCATTGTCCAGCTTTTGCATGCATATGAGCAATAGAAAATATCATGGCTTGGGTCAGGTGCACCTTAGTCCTCAAAGTGACATTTTTGCTTTTTAACACCTTAAAGGTCTTTTGCAGCAGATTTGCCCAATGCAATATATTGTTTGATTTCTAGACTGCTGCTTCCATGGGTGTTGATTGTCAATCCAAGTGAAAGGCTCCTTCCTCATCACTTAATGAACTATATAATTCATTAGAGTGTCCCTTATGCCAAACACTGCAACAGCTAAGACACAGTCCCTGCTTCCCAAAGGTCTCTCTTCTCTGGTTACAGGAAGGCTCAGGTCTTTATTTCTTAAAGGTAACTCCAACTACAGAAGTGAATGGTATAATCCATTGTCCAGCCACCTGATTGCAGCCGGGGCAGGTGTACACATAATTGAGAAGAGTATACAAACCAGTGGTGCATTCCTTTGCCTGTTGAGTATCTTCCAGCACATAAAGAGTCTACAGTGGAGATACATATGCATATTTCTCTTCTACATTGTTTAGCTTGTTCCAAACTCCTCATAGCCTGGAAAATCTTTGTTCAAAACTCTGGAGCTGCACTGTCCAATGCAGTAGCCACTAGATACATGTGTCTATGAGCACCTGAAATGTGGCTGGTCCAAACTGAGGTGTGCTGTCGTTGTAAGATACACACTGGATTTCAGAAACTCACTATAATAAAAAATATAAATTATCTCTAATAATTTTTATATTGATTGTTAAAATTGCAGTGTTTTGTATATATTGGATTAAATAAAAGATATTATTAAATTAATTTCAGCTGCTCTATTTTTCCAATACAGCTACTATTTTTTCAATACGTCTGTCAGTTTATTATGATGTGGTGGCTTGTGCGTTGTTGTGATGCTGGAAGCTATGCCACTGGAGTTTCAAATACCAGCTGAGTCACCCATGGTGGACAGGTTTCAGCTGAGCTTCCAGACTAAGACAGACTAGAAGAAGGACCTAGTGGGCTACTTCTGAAAAATTAGCCAGTGAAAACCTTATGAATAGCAGTGGAAC
>NW_004444130.1:4140654-4142697 GCF_000243295.1 Trichechus manatus latirostris
AAGAGGAACCGTGTGGCATTCACTGTCAAAAAGAACATTTCAAGATCTATCCTGAAGTACAATGCTATCAGTGATAGGAAAATATCCATACCCCTACAAGGATGAGCAGTTAATATGACTATTATTCAAATTTGTGCGCCAACCACTAAGGCCAAAGATGGAGAAATTGAAGATTTTTACCAACTTCTGCAGTCTGAAATTGATCAAACATGCAATCAAGATACATTGACAATTACTGGTGATTGGAATGAGGAGGTTGGAAACAGAGAAAGATCGGTAGTTGCAAAATATGGCCTTGGTGATAGAAACGATGCTGGAGATCACATGATAGAATTTTCCAAGACCAATGACTTCTTCATTGCAAATACCTTTTTTCAACAACACAAACGGAGACTATACACGTGAACCTCACTGGATGGAATACACAAGAATCAAATCAACTACATATGTGGAAAGAGACCATGGAAAAGCTCAATATCATCAGTCAGAACAAGGCCGGGGGCCGACTGCTGAACAGACCATCAATTACTCATATGTAAGTTTAAAAGTTGAAGCTGAAGAAAATTGAAACAAACTCATTACTCCTGGGTAATATTGTTTATTTTATGAGCCGATATCTTATTTAGCTAAAAGACGACCTCAAGGGATAATTTCAGTTTAAAGTTTAAAGCGTATCTCAGGGTGATAGTCTCGGGAGTAAGTCTGGACTTTTTAAGAATTTGAATTCTGTTCCACATTTGTCTCCCATTCTATAGGGATCCATCTATTGTGGCCCTGATCAGAACGATCAGTGGTGGTAGCTGGGGACCATCTAGTTCCCTGGTCTCACGGTAGATGAGGCCATGGTTCGTGTCGACTGTTAGCCTTGTAGACTACTTTCTTCTATGAGTTTTTGGTTTTCTTCTTTCTCTTTTGGTCTAGATAAGTAGAGACCAATAGATGTATCTTAAATGGCTGCTCACAAGCTTTTAAGGACCCAGATACTGCTCATCACATTGGGATGTATAACCTACACTTTATGAACTATATTATGCCAAATACCTGAATTGTCCCACGAGACTATGGCCCTAAGTTTTCAAACCCAGAAAACCAATCTCGTGAGGTATTTGGTTATGTTTAAGGAGTATCCATATCTGTGTCCCTTATGTGGTTTATTATATATATGGATATACATGCATGCACACATATACCTGTATGTACAGATGCATATAGATACTTCTATCTGTGCACACATATGTACCCACATATTCATACTCATATACTTATATGTCTGTATACATATTTGTGTAGCCATACACATATTTTTGCTTGTTGTTGGTATTTGGCTCATTTCATTTCCATCTGCCCTTCTTATTGTTCAAATCCCAGCTAAAATGCCACTTCCTCCCTATAATAGTGAGCCACTGAACTCTTATTTATTATTTATAATGGTCACATATGTATCATTTTATTCTTAGCACTTAAACATTCTCCTTTTTGTATCTGGAAACTTTGGTGGTATAGTGGTTAAGAGCTATGGCTGCTAACCAAAAGTTTGGCAGTTCGAATCCACCAGGCACTCCTTGGAAACCCTATGGTGCAGTTCTACTCTGTCCCATAGGGTCGCTATGAGTTGGAATCAACTCGATGGCAATGAGTTTTTTGTATGCACCTCCATGGAGTTTATTATTAAGCTCATAGTACATATTATTAAAGACATAGCTCAATAGACTCAGACATACCAACGATCATGAAGATGGCACAGGACCAGGTAATGTCTTTTTCTGTTGTACATAAGATCTCCATGTCGGGGCTATCGAGTTGGGGCTGACAAGATGATAACTAACAACACAGCTCAATAAATATCCATCTGATCAGACAGCTAGCTGAAAACCCACTGTCTTCATTTTATTATCACATTCTTGTCATTTCAATAGAGTAGAGGAGGATGTAAGTAAGACCTGTAAATGAGCTGTTGCTCTGAGTTCACAAAGCTTGAGAAAAGCAACCTCCCCCCATTCATTAGGTGGCAATCGAAGGGCTAGAGCAAGTTAAAAGATAGGG
>NW_004444130.1:4149750-4151219 GCF_000243295.1 Trichechus manatus latirostris
TAATACTTCTGCTCGAGAGATTGGAGGTTGGAGGTCAAAAGAGAGACTTTATTTTTTACTCGATAGCCTTCAGTACAGTTTGGATGACTTAGCTTTTGAATTTGTCACTTTTACATATACATTTAACCAAGCATTACTAAATTAATAGGTTAAGAAAACACAATGGTTGCATTTTGACTACTCAGAAAAGAATGTGTAACAATGTCACTAGCTTCCATTCATGGTACATAAAAGAGAGAATCTTTAGAAGCAACACAAGCTTAGAGCAATTTCACTTGTTCTCTTTCTTGAGCCTAAGATTGTTCAATGAATTCAAACCCCGACTGGCATTTTGACCATCAATTATCATTGTGTATTTTTAGATATGCTCTTCCCCAGCAATTTCAGAAGGTTAAAGCAAATGAATGTAATCAGGCTATTATTTGCTAGGAGATAAAGTGCCATTGAGGCTTGTGTGATCAAAGGAAAATTGTTCCGATGATAACATTAGCACTGGCTGGTGTTAAGATGTTGAAAGAGCTTTTCAAATATGAGATAAATATACGTTTTTACTTTCAAATCTAGCCAGGCAAGATCTTTAAAAAGTACAGCTTTTCATGCATGAACATGATTCTACTGCTATGTCATTGTTGTTGTCAGTGCTGTCTAGTGGGTTTCAACTCACAGCGACCCAATGTACAACAGAATGAAACGCTGCCCCCTAAGGTTTCTATCTAATCTTTCCATTTGCCATTCTCACAATTGTTGCTATGTTTGAGCCCATTGTTGCAGCCACTGGTTCAATTCATCTTGGATATGTTATTACAGGCCCATGGATTTGGAACTATGTTTTGTAGGACCGATAGCTTTGTCTTGAGGCAGTCTCATGGTGCTTAGTGCACTCTGGAGCAGTTTTAAGCTTTAAGAGATGCTTTCACTGGTTCACAATGTTTCCTCTTTCATCTAATCAATACATGTGCTTCAGACAGAAATTCAGAATCACTTCCTCAGGGTCACCTTCTCTGACCCCCGAGACTGGGTCAGATCCCCTGGCTGGGCAACCTCAATGTGCTTTGCAACTCCCTTGCACTGTAATTATCACACTGTCCAGTTAAAGAATTGTGTTTGGCATGACTTGTTGTCTGCTTCACTTGACTGTAAGCTACAAGTCTGCTTTGCTCACCATTGTAAACATATTTCTGATCACAGTGGCTACCACATTTTGATCTCAAAAGATACTTGAGAATGAATGAATGTAAGCAAATACACGTGTTTGTGTGTGTGTGTATGCACATGGTCTTTCCAGAGTAGCTACAAGAAGAGGTTAGGGTACTGCAGGAAGAATAGAGTCATGTCTTCCTCTCTTATGTGAAAATTCCTCCAAGACGATGATGTAGTATGTTGGAGCCTGTTTTCAACCATCTTGCAGGACTTGGAGATCCAAGACAAACCTAGTGTTGCCCTCCCCAAGTCCAACTGTGGTGCAATTT
>NW_004444130.1:4152409-4153447 GCF_000243295.1 Trichechus manatus latirostris
ATGTTAACTGTTTGCACTACCCCGGGACTACTTTGTAACATTAGAAAATAGAAAAATAATTTGCACAGGCTTTGGGCCTCTGGCAAAGAAATATTCATGCATTTCATCCATTAGTCAACATACACTGCACAGCTAGGTCAACTGGACTCATGAAAAAAGATATATTTGTGTGTTTACAGAATTAGGCTTTATTATACCACTGCAGAATATGTGTATATATTAATCTTATCTGTTATGTCCACCAAACTCATTCTCTCACCAGAGATTTTTCAAATCTAAATACTGTAGCAATGTTAATTTTATTATCTGACATAACGTCTTTTCCCAATAATGGCTCTGCAAGAACTAAATGCTAAATCAGCAAACTTCTAGAGTATTCAGTCGATCAGCTATTATGCAAGATTATGCAATTTCTGTTAAGTGGTTCCCAGAGGCTCACAAAACAGGTTAAGTTTGTCTTGAATGTGGATTAATTTCTTCACTATTTCCCAACTTTTTTTTTTTTGGTTTCTTTCTTTCTTCTTTTTTGATTGTGCTTATAGGTGAAAGTTTACAGCTCAAGTTAATTTCTCATACAAAAATTTATACACATATTGTTTTTTGACATTATTTGCAATCCCCACAAGGTGACAGTACACTCCCCCTTTCCACCCTGGGTTTCCTGTGTCCATTTGACCAGTTCCTGTCCCTTCCTCCCATCTCATCTTGCCTCCGGACAGGAGCCGCCTATTTGGTCTTGTGTATCTGATTGAACTAAGAAGTACACTCTTTATGTGTGTTATTTTTTGTTTTATAGTCCAGTCTAATCTTTGTCTGAAGAGTGGGCTTCAGGAATGGTTTCAGTTCTGGCTTAACAGAGCATCCAGGGGCTGTAGTTTGGGGGGTTCCTCCAGTCTCTGTCAGACCATTAAGTCTGGTCTTTTTATGTGAATTTGAGTTCTGCTCCACACTTTTCTCCTGCTCTATCAGGGACTCTCTGTTGTATTCCCTGTTAGGGCTGTCATTGATGGTAGCTGGGCACCATCTAGTTCTTCTGGT
>NW_004444130.1:4155883-4157004 GCF_000243295.1 Trichechus manatus latirostris
ACTGCCAACCTTTAGGTTAGTAGATGAGTGTAAAACCATTTGCTCCATCCAAAACCAAAAAACTAAACCCACTGACATTGAGTCGATTCTGATTCATAGCGACCCTATAGGACAGAGTAGAACTGCCCTATAAGGTTTCCAAGGAGTGGCTGGTGGATTCGAACTGCTAACTTTTTCATTAGCAGCCAAGTTCTTAACCACTGGACCTTCAATTCATGTTTAAAGATTGTTAAATATGTCTACATATTGCCTAACATGACATATATTATTGCATGATATGACAAATATATATTACATGAACTCTTAGGATAGGGGAGAATTTCAGTCTTGTATATATGCATAATAATAAGTTTAATAGTCTGTTCTTAATAATAATTTGGTAAAGCTTAAGAAAACATGAATTGTATCAGTTATATATATATATATACACACATATATATATATATTCATCAAAATACTGTTTTGGATTTTATTATCAAGCAGAAGAATAAAGCAATAGGCTGGCAAACCATGAAAAACTAGACCAGTGGTTCTCAAAGTATCGTCCCTACTCCAGTAGCATCAGCATCACCTGAGAACTTGTTGGAAATGCAAATTTGGGGCCCCCCTCAAACTTACAAATCAGAATCTGGATGTGGGGCCCCAGCAATCTGTGTTTTAACAAGCCCTCCAATGATTCTGATGTACCACGGTAAAGTCTGAGGACCACTAGACCATATCAAAAATGAGGAACCCCAGATAAGATGCTGCTCGAGTCACCTGTTACCCACTTCCACTTCCTCAGTGTGTCACTACGCACATTTTCTGATTCTCTCTCTTTGTGTTTTTATCCCTTAATTCTTCCCAGATAATAGCTTCACTAATGCATTGCTACATGTGGAGAATCTATTAACTTTTAAGATAAAAAGTTCATTTGTTAAATATTCTCCATATGTTCTGACTCATAAAGTGCCTCTTCTGATTGCTATGACTCGAACAAGAAGGATATCTCTCATTTTTGGCATAACTTTAGGAAAACTTTGTGGTCTTGTATTAGCACTATTTTTGAAACATGCTCTATTAAATCTAAAATTTTCTATACTAGAATGTCTTCATGATAGCCACGATGTATGTCAAAATTT
>NW_004444130.1:4158802-4160228 GCF_000243295.1 Trichechus manatus latirostris
TGGAGCAGTTCTACTCTGCACACATGAGGTCACCATGAGTTGGAATAGACTCAACGGCAACTAAGAATAACATATTCAGAAGAATTTTCTCTATTGGAAATGTAATGTGAGATAAAGTATATACAAGTTATTGGGCAGTCAAATTTGTAATTTTTTTGCCTACTTAAAATTTACTCCCATCCTGGTTGGGTACATTCCCCAGTAGGTTGACTGGTGAGAAACAAAGTGTTGTGTGCCAGTATGGAAGCCAGAAGAGCCACAACCTCCCTTATTGACTCCCTGGTGACCCGTGTCTGAACATACATCTAAGATTTGACTGGTCACTTGCTCCCACTCAGGTGTGATATGGGTGAGGTAAAGACATGGGGACAGCTAGGTCCTACTTATTTTTTTTCTTTTTTCTTCCAGAAAGGGACTCTGTGGTGACCTTTGCTGGGACAGTTCGACAAGTATTGCTGTCCTGAAGCCCCACCAGGGGGCCTTTCCCTCACACCTTCCAGAAACCCAGCATGCCTTCTCTTGCTGTAGAGCAGAACGAGAGCCCTACGTCCTCTGGGAAAGCCCTCTGTAAATAGAAAAGGATGACCCCAAAGCTGGGCCATTAGTGGGTGCTCTTCCAGCCTAGGGGACACTGCCTGGCTTGCTCCTGGGTCCTGCCACAGCAGCCATCCTTGGTCTTCCCCTAAAGCTCCACTGACCCCCTGAGGCTGAGATTTCTAGTTAGGCCACCTGGCTTGCCTGTGGTTGGTGTGGGAGGGCTGGGGCTAGGGCACAGTAGGTGGAGGGGAAAGGATTCATTTTGAGTGAAACTTTGGTCTTTCGTTAAAGCTGGGTTTTATGGAGAGGTTTAACAGATCTGGAGTTGGGTTTGCATCCGGGCTCCCCCTCTTTCTGGGGGAGATTACATGAGTTTCTTTCTTTCTTTTTTTTTTTTTTTCTGTTGGGAAGTTTTTTTGTTTGTTTGTTTTAGGTGAAAGTTTACAGCTCAAGTTATTTTTTCGTACAAAAATTTATACACATATTGTTATGTGACATTAGTTGCAATCTCTGCAATATGATAGCACACTCCCCCTTTCCACCCCAGGTTTCTTGTGTCCCTTCTACCAGCTCCTGTCCCTTTCTGCTTTCTCATCCTGCCTCCGGACAGGAGCTACCTGTTTGGTCTCAGGTATCTGATTGACCTAAGAAGCACACTCCTCACGTATATTATTTTTTTGTTTTATAGTCCAGTCTAATCTTTGTCTGAAGGGTTGGCTTCAGGAATAATTTTAGTTCTGGGTTAACAGAGCATACAGGGGCCATGTCTTCTGGGGTTCCTCAAGGCTCAGTCAGACCATTAAGTCTGGTCTTTTTATGTGAATTTGAATTCTGCACCAAAGTTTTTTCCTGCTCTGTCGGGGACTCTCTGTTGTGTTCCCTGTCAGGG
>NW_004444130.1:4161527-4162315 GCF_000243295.1 Trichechus manatus latirostris
AGATGAGCACAAAACTGTTTGTGCCACCCAGTGATCTCCCAGTCATAACTAATTGTGGTTGTTTAAGAATGCTTTTTTTAAAACAACAATTTTGTATACTACTTACTTAAATGGCCACTTAGCTGATGTTGTGGATTGAATTGTCTCCCAGAAATGTCTGTCAACTTGGCTAGGCCATGATTCCCAGTATTATGTGACTGTCCAACATTTTGTCATCTGATGTGATTTTCCTATGTGTTGTAAATCCTACCTCTATGATGTTAATGAGGGGGGATTAGTGGGCAGTTATGTTAATGAGGCAGGACTCAGTCTACAAGATTAGTTTGTTTTAAGTCAATCTCTTTTGACATATAAGACAGGAGCGAGTAGAAAGACATGGGGACCTCATTACCACCAAGCAAGAAGAGCCAGGAGCGTGTGCGTCTTTTGGACCTAGGGTTTCTGCGCTGAGAAGCCCCTAAGCCAGGGGAAGATTGATGACAAGGACCTTCCCCCAGAGCTGACAGACAGAGAAAACCTTCCCCTAGAGCTGGCACCCTGAATTAGAACTTCTAGCCTCCTAGACTGTGAGAGAATAAATTTCTCTTTTTTAAAGCCATCCACTTGTGGTATTTCTGTTATAGCAGCACTAGATAACTTAAACAGGTGATAAGGATATAAATGCTTATTACATTGTTTGGACCCAACTACTTAAAAGGATTGTTTGGTATTTCTGTTGCCTAGGGGCACCATGAAAATAATCTCAGAGATGCCAATGGAGCTGTGGACTGAGGAAGTTTAGGACCCTG
>NW_004444130.1:4164760-4168260 GCF_000243295.1 Trichechus manatus latirostris
TTTTGTTATGTATATTTGCACAATAAAAACTTTTTAAAAAAGTGATACATCAAGAACTACCAGTTATAATTGCATTGTTTAAATATATGGAGGTAAATGTCAGGGGAAAAAAATTGATCATGGCTGTCTGGAGAATCAGGACAGGGAAGGATGGGGGTAATAATAGCTAATATTTTTTATTTTGCCCTTAATGTGATCCAGGCATTGTTCACATTGTTTTACACTTATTTATTCATTTGATTTTCGCAATCACCTCATCAGGTAGGTACTTCTTAATCTCTTCATTTTACAGATGAAGAAACTGGAGCAGAAAGAGATGAAATGACTTGCCTTAGTTCATACAGCTGATCAAGAGAGGAGACGGGAGAAGTCGGAGATTGCTGTTGTTCATTGCACACTTTTTAGTGAGATTGCACTTTGCTGGTCAGCACCTTTATTAATGTAATGAATATAAAACTCATTGAAAAGATTCCAACTGCTACAGATATATTTGCTTTTATTTATTTTTTGGAAAGGAATTAAGTATGGCACACACTACCCTTGAATTGTTATGTTGCAATATTATGCTCTAAAAATTTAACAGTGAAAACATTGGAGCTGAAGAGACTACACAATAATTTAAACTGGTGTTTGTACTGTCAGGCAACACTTTTGAAGTGAGTTTTGTGTTGCTTAGAACTCCTCATAGTAAACACAATTCAGAAAGGTCAGGCATCTTGAAAGAGAATCATGAGGGGAGGTTTTTTGGCAAATCTTGCATTTACACATGATTTAGCTAATGTTTAAATTCAATTGAGCACTGCATATCCAAACACACTGTTCATTTTAAATTAAAGTAAGATTAGACAAAACTAGGAACAATGTGAAATAAATTAACTTCTCTTTTGTTTTTACCCCCCGAGAAAACAATATTATTTCCCTTAAATTCAGTTCTCATTTTTTCTTAAGAGTAATTAAGGACATATATACTTGTAAAGACATACTTTTATTCACACCATAAAAGTCTAGAACCTTGGACTAATGAGGCTTTAATTCATTTAATTCAACTTAGATCTAAAAACTTCTCTACAAACTCCCAGAAAATGAACAACCAGTACCTGTTAAATATATTCAGTGATGAAGAAATTAAACCTCCTGAAGTGATCCATTCAAATGTTGTGTTAGAGACTCTTATATTGGAATTATATTTGAGAATTAATAACCTTGATTAAAAAATAATAGCCTTGATTAATAAATATCAAATTAATATTTATTGAACTAACATATAAAAAAGATTGAGGGAAAGGCAAGATGGGATTTTGTCAGGCTCTTTCCTTTCACATTAGAATTAATTCAAATTAAAGTTGCTGCTAGGTACCAGTTGCTGTCGAGTCGATCCCAACTCACAGTGACCCCATGTGTGTCAGAGTAGAACTATGCTCCATAGGGGTTTCAGTGGCTGGTTTTTCGGAAGATTACCAGGCTTTTCTTCTGAAGTGCCTCTGGGTAGACTCGAACCTCCAATCTTTCAGTTAGCAGCTGAGAATGTTAACTGTTTGCATCACCCAGGGAATCCTTAGAGTTAGTCACAAAAAGAAAACAAAAAACTCTCTTGGGGAGATGGAAAGGAACACCAAACGCTCCATTTTTTGTTTTTGTTATTGTTGTTGTTCATGTAGGGAATAATTTAATTCTGCCTTAATGAAAATATAAATCCCAGTAATTTGTTTTATCTATGACAACAAACTTGGTTTACATGCATTTGAAAATATAATCATCAAGCCAATCCCTATATCTAATAGTACCTTCTAAATCAGGAACACTTTTTAGTCATACTTCCCATTTGGAGTACTGCATAATTTATTGTAATTTTTAAAAATAAAATATCTTTAAAAGTGATGAAGCCATCATATTTCCACTTCATTATTGAACACGTTTGTTGCTTTCCCCAGCTTTATATGGTTATGTACTTCACATTCATTAATCTAAGAGGATGTAAAGGAAGGAAGAAAGGATGAATTTTACAAGTTATATAAGGAACAAAACTTACATTTTTGGAAATTGGTGGTTATATGTTAGGGAAGATTATCTTGCACTGATTTTACATGGACATGAATGTTTTTAGTGATTAACTGATGGGGTAGTATGAAAGTATTAGGAAGAGAACATTTGGATATGAAGATATATTTCTATTTTCAAATTTATTTCTCAAGGAGTATAATTATTGTTGTCAAATGTAGTCTGATAGGATTTCACTAATATAAACAATATATGGCTTTATTTTCTATGTGGGGTTTTACTTACTAAGAATTGTATTTATTTTCTCAGAAATAGCTCTTATTTGAGGGCAGGTATTGAAAATGGACGATGATAGAAAAGACTCAATATGTAAAAAGTAAATTTATTGAGTTGCATTTTTCCCTGGTTCACCTTTAAATTGCCTCATTTGATTGTGTGTAACTTTATCTAAAATGAAATAAGAAAACAAATCTAGCTTGTCTGATGTGGAGATTTAACTTTTATGCATATGTATGAATAATTTTATGTTTGCTGTCTCTCTATGGATTCTTGCAGCCTGTTAAATTTTCATTGTGCTCTTCTAAAATCTTAAATTCCTCTGTTGCTTTGTCTATGTGTTCCTTGGATTGTTCTGCATTTTGCATGATCTCCTTCCAAATATCTTGAAGAGTTCTGTATATTAATCTTTTGTATTCTACCTCTGGTAATTCCAAAGAAGTTCTCTTCCTTCAGAAGATTTCTTGATTCTTTGTTTTGGGAGCTTGCTGAAGCCATCATAGTCTGCCTCTTCATGTGATTTGATATTGACTGTCGTTTCCGAGCCATCAGTAAGTTATTACATTTATGTTTGCTTACTGTGTCCTAGCTTCTTGTTTTTTGTTTTGATATGCCCAAATAGGCTGCTCTTGTGAGCTAGTTTGACTACTGCTGCCTTTGAAGCTCTAACGTCCTGTCACCAGGTTGTTAGATCTGTTACTAGGTATGTAAGCCCAGGAGTCCATTTACTTTTATAGATTCAGCTCAGGTGTCCAGGTAGTTGGTCACCAAGTGTGTAGTGCAGGCTCTCACCTACAGTCCTAGATGGGCAGGGGTGACTGGAGTAGGCACAGGTATCCAGCTGCAGTAGGAGGTCACACAAGGGTCTGACAGCTGCCCCTGAATGTCTGGGAGGAAAGCATGTCCCTGTTCCCTAGAGTGCATAGGTGGGTAGGTTTTGCAGCCAGACTATGGGCACCCAATGCTGTTGGCTGTAAGGACTGGGAGGCAACACTTATTCTTGGACCGCTGTTGCAGGTGGCTAGGTGGCATGGGTGGAGCCACCAGTCCTCAGGCCCCTGATATGGGTAGGTGAGGACCCTACGTATGGGCAGAGTGGTGTCAAATGTCATGAACCTGCCACTCCACCATATAGCTGATACAGTGAAGTTAGGCTTCAGGTATACACCCTGCTGTACTGTGCTAATGAAAGCCTATGCTGTTGAAATGGGGCCACACAGGTCTAT
>NW_004444130.1:4179401-4190396 GCF_000243295.1 Trichechus manatus latirostris
TCTTGTACGCAGCATATAGCAGTGTGGCCCTTTCTATAACTTCAAACACAAGTATAACTACGGCTAGTCATTGGCTATTTATTACAGTTATTATCTTATATTCAATTATTTTTCAAAATTAAGAAACAGATTAAAAATAAATGAAATTAAAGAGGGGTCACACATGATCTTGTGGTGATAGGGGTTGTGAACTAAAGATTATGATTAATCCCATTCCATAGATCTGATAAAAAAGAAATTAAAGATCAAAGAAATTAATCTATTTTTCCAACTTCGTACAAAAATGAAGATGCAGAGACTGCAGTTAGTAAGTGGCATTTTAAAGCCAGTATCTTTCCACCATACCAACGTGCCCCAGAGAATAAGGCAATTGAGAAAGTAATCCTTTTAAATAGCTTTGCACTAAAGTACAGTACTAAAATTATAGAAGACATTCATTCCTTACAACAGTTTAGCAACATGAGTTTCTAAGACTGGTATGTTCCTTAATTTTTTTCTCTTCTAATATTTTTGTAGCCTCTCTTTGAAAATACTAAGAAAATAGATAACCCAGGAGAGAGGATGATTTGAGATTTCAGGTAACCTAAAAAACACAGAGAACCGTACTGACATTTTAAATATTTAAATAAACTGGAAGCGCATTTTTTAATGAATTATCTCATGCACTTTGACTTGAATACCTTTTAAAACATTTTCATAACATTTTACCTTAACAGAATGGAAAGAAGCATTTGAGATCATCTATTCAAATCTTCTTATTTTACAGATGAAACTCCTGAGGGTATAGTGTTCATAGCCAGTCCTGGTTCAAGGTCACGTCTCCTGGTGTCTAAATCCCATGGTGGTTTCTAGCCCCGATCCAGTGACCTGGGGGATTTCTGTCATTCTGGACAGAATAATGCTTTTAGAAGCAATTTGAGAAAGAGAAAGCAAATGCCAAATATTCCAGTGTATTCCTCACAAGGGAGATAGCTCTACCACAAATTTATTATGCTTCTGCAAAGCTGCTCCCCACCGAGCCAGTCCCTTTGCTGCTCAAGTAAACTTTCTTGAAAGTTAGGCAGGTCAGGGAAGTAAATTAGTAATAGTTTAATGTATAAGGAGATGAAATTGGTGTAATAACAGGGAAATGTGTTTAGTTCTTATTACCAGTTGCCGTTGAGTTGACTTTGACTCATGGCGACCCCATGTGCATTAGATAGAACTGTTCTCCATAAGGGTATTGGTGGCTGATTTTTCAAAAGCAGATCTCCAGGCCTTTCTTCTGAGGTGCCTCTGGGTGCACTCGAACCTTCAACATTTTGGGTAGCATCCAAGCACTTTAATCGGTTGCACCATCAATACTTACATAGAGAAGAGGTTTAAAATGTTTTGTTGATGCATTTGAAAAAAGATGCCACTTTTAAGGAAACCGAAATTAAATCTAGTTTCAGTTTCTTATCAAAATATTTATTTCTATTATTAAAACGTAAGCCCTATGAATGCTGTTCAATCCAAAAAACAATCATCTTTCAAATCTACACTTTAGGCTCATACAAAAACAAACCAAATCATTTTCTCTACCTGGAAATCCTTTCTCCTGCCGAGTGACCTATCAGATTGCTGTCTAATATTTAAATTCCAGTTTGTTTTACCTTCTTTCATCTCCTAATTTATTATGCCACTTTCCTAGAAATAGTCGGAGACCGCTTCGCTTCTGTCTTGTCAAAGTACTCATTACAGTATGACTTGATTGAGCGTTATTTTCATACGTGACCACCATCACATTATGACTCCACGAAGGTAGGTACCACAGCTTATTCACTGTGCAGGTCAGTCGCCATTTTGATCTGAACCTCAGGGAAACCCTTAGACTAACCTCTACCGGTTGCCGTAGACTCCATCCACTCGTGGCGGCCCCATGCTGTCAGAGCAGAACTTCCGTAGGGTTTTCAGTGGTTGATTTTTTAGATGTAGATGGTCAGGCATTTTTTGCCTGACGCGTCTGGGGTGGACGAGAGCCGCCAACCTTTCCTTTAGCAGCCGAGCATATTAACTGTTAGAATCACCCAGGGACTCCCCCTTAAACTCTAGTTCCTGTTAATGAAGGTAATGGGAGGTTGAAAGAGGGGAGAATCTACTCCTTTCTTGGACTTGCTGGTAAGGGCAGTGGGGTTGTGCATAGCAACAGTGTGCTGGGGAGGGCAGGGTTCTGGGTGCCTGTTCCAGCTGCGCTATCTCAGCAGCACAGTGCCTCTGGGCTGCAGGTAACATTATTGATGCCTGTGCTTCTCCTGCCCAGGGGTAATAATGTTTTCCTGCAGTTGTTAATGGTTGGAAAACCTTACCTTCTGTTCCCACAACCCTTTCAATACCCGGCTAAGAAAATTCTGTATTAAATCCCCTCTGGTTGAAATTCACAGTGATTCTGTTTCCCTAATCAGACCCCGAATGGTACGTTCGTATTTGGACCTTATACAGTGTTGGATACAAAATAAAGAATAAAAATAATAATAATAATTTGTGTTCTAACTAAATACGTAAGGACACAAAACTGTTAAAAGTCATTAATGAATTGGTTACATATAAAATCAGGCCCTTCAACTATCATTCCTGCTTAACAGTAGCATGGAACCCCTTACTGTGTTGGGTCATTTGTAGGTTAGTTTATTATTGAGTATAATATGTTATCAACATTAAATATACAAAGTAAATTAAATGCAAATTTATTCCCAACTTCAAAAGACAATTATTTGAATATCAAAAGATTAAGAAAGGGCTCTTAGAAAAATTAATGGTAGACCCCAGATATTTTTGCAAAATTTGCCGTTTGTATTGGTGTTGCTAAAGTCAGACAGATGTGAACAATGTCTTATCATGCTGTCATATGGTTTTGCCAGACAAATAATGCAAAGATAAAGAAAAAGAAGACTCGGCATGAGTTAGATGGTTTTAATGGCCACATATTCTTCTCATCCCAGTACGTACTCCTCTTTGCAGTGTGGCATTGCTACTCCTCCTGTACTGAAGTGGAATTGATTTCTCTACCCCTGTAAATCTGGGCTGTACTTACAACTTGCTTTGACAAGTAGAATGTGGTGGAAGTGACATTGTGTGACCTCCAGAGCCTAGGCCTCAAGATGCCTTGCAGTATTAATCCTTATCCTGAGTGTGCCCTGAGACCTTCATGTAAGGAAGCCAGCATAGCTGCATGGAGGAGAACTGAGATGCTCCATCTGGCACCCAGGACCAACTGCCAAACATGAGAGGCCATCTTGGATCTTCTAGCCCAGGTAACTGTCAGAAATAATAAATCATTATTGTTTTCAGTCACCAAGTTTTGGGGTGATTGCTGTATAGTAAAGGTTGACTGAAACATGAAACTTGCCTCAGGTTTGCTTTATTTTCATAATTTGCAAAGAGTTTCAGTATTTTCATAATTGTTATTTTTATTTTTAAGATAATGCCTTTTCCCCTGTAAAACAATAAACAGATAGTTAATAAATCCAAAATATTTTTATAGCCAATTTCTTATATTTTTTGGACAATATTACATTAGTAATTAGATATTTACTATTTGGCATAAACCTCACTTTCTGAGAGGCATGGGGAAGGTACAGTTTATTCAAGAAGTTGCAACTTCATCATTTATATATTTCTTCTTTTGAGGGGGTTTCTGTGGCCCTAAAATTTTCTTGAAAATAAAACAAGTGAAGAGAAGGTACCTATGAAACTGCACACCCAAGATTTGATGTCATTGAAATATCAGTAAATATATAACAATACATTTGTGTGTGTGCACATGTATATATTTATAAATGTCTTTTACTTCTTGTTGTAAAAAGAGACGTTAATGAAAAGCACCAAAAACAAAACAAAACAAAACAAAAAACAAACAAACCCATTGCCATCGAGTTGATTCCAACTCATAGCAACCCTATAGGACAGAGTAGAACTGCCCCATAGAGTTTCCAAGGAGCACCTGGTGGATTTGAACTGCCGACCTTTTGGTTAGCAGCCATAGCTCTTAACCACTATGCCACCAGGGTCAGTCACAAAAAATAAAGTACATAATAATCCTAACCTGACAATCTATCCTTATGCAGGAAAATTTAATTCAACCTGGGCATTCAATGGAGTAAAACAATTGTGCAAGAACTTAGTAACCTGAAAAGACTCACGTTATGTTTTGTTTGTTGGCAGTTAAGAGAGCATGAATAGAATTAACTTCAATGATCTAAAAAAATTTTTTTCATGTAACAATTGATCTTGGGTAAGAGCATCCTAAAATACAACGGGTAACCAACTCAGGGGTCAACTAACATTCAACCACACTGTTCTCTGCCAAATATCATACTTGTGTTTTAAAATCTAAGGCTAAGTATATTGAATGTTTGGTTTGGACTAAACGATGACATCAAAACATGTATAATTATGATAATTAGGTTGCTTTTGAAAGTGTTTAATAGTTCCTTGGGTTTATTTTTATATTAATAAAGATAGGAATCATTTATTGAAACTTCACTGTGTGACAGGAACTGAAGTAGATACCTTACATTAATTATTCTCATATAATATTCACAACCAACCTGGAAAGCAGACATAGATACCAAGGTTTAGAGAGATTTGGTGACTGGCCCTAGTGGATGAAAGGAGTGGAAATGTAAAGTTCTTGCTCTTGGTCTCTTTCCCTTCACCATTTTATTTCTCCGGGTCACCCAAACCTGTTGCCGTCCAGTCAAATTTTGACTCACAGCAACCCTGTAGGACAGAGTAGAACTGCCACATAGGGTTTCCAAGGAGCAGCTGGTGGATTCAAACTGCCGACCTTTGGATTAGCAGCCGTAGCTCTTAACCACTGTGCCACCAGGGCTCCACAGTGCTTAACTACAATCAATTTTATCCTATTATTAGGCCTTGTTTTGTTAGTGTTGTCTGGTCTTTTTTCCTTTTGTTTCTCACATTCAAGACACTTTATTTTAAAATTTAAACCAGACTGTGCCCACTGATTTCTATTAGAAGACTGCTGTAAGAAGTTACCATGCAGGTAATCTTTCTCTTTTATTTTTCACCTTGGTAGGAGTATTCAGTGGACACCACCACATCTATGAGTGGTCTGGGTGCTTATTTCGGTCAGCTGAGTTCACTTTGTATTCATAAAGAGCACAGAGTCATTTTTTCCTCTTTTGAGACTAATCTGAAATCTTAATGTGCATATTTTCAGTAAGATTGGAAATAAATTTGTTTTTTAAATGCTTTTTATGGAAAATTTAGATACTGAAGCCTTGGCATAGTCTAAAAACTTTGCAGCCACCCAGAGTAGCACTGTCCAGTAGAGTTTTGGGCTTTGATGAAAATGTTCTATTATCTGCATTGTCTAATATGGTAGCCACTGGCTACATGTACCTATCAAACACTTGAAGTGGGACTAGCGTGACTGAGCAACTGAGCTAAATTTTAATATGGCTAGTGGCTACTCTATTGGACAGCAGATCTAGATAAAATGACTTTGTGTCTCCATCTGCTTCCTAGTGCTGAACCCCTAGGACTGCTCACACAGCACACAGCGTGCAGAAAGGGAGCTAGTATCTGTAAGAAAACAAGTAGCACTTTCCCTGCTACTGTAAAGATGGCACCCTTACTGTGTTTGCAAAAAATGACCAGTTTTACTTGTAAGAGATTAACCCCAGCTATCCTCACTCTTCTGTAACAATAGTTTTCTACCTGAGAGTTGGACAATTGCTCCCTTAAGGCACACTTTGAGGCTGCCAGGCATGAAACTTGCTGTGTGTTGTGGATCTGAAGATCTAGGTAGTGGGTGGATTTGATTTCCTTGGACCTGCCCGAGGCCAAAATTGTTTCTGCTTCATTATTCTGAGGAACGGAAACTTTCCATGAGGCAGTCTAGAGTTCTAAAACATAAACGCCAGTAGATATAAAAAAATTTTCAAAGTCCTTATGTACAGAATTCTTTGTGTTCTGTAGTAACTGTGCACCTGTATGTTTAAATCAGTTCACTGTAAATACATCACAAATCTAAGCATGACATTTTCTAACACTATGCATTCCTACTGGGTAAGCTTTTTCTATCAGGAAAATGAAATTCTGAATGCTGCAGTCACCTGATTCACCGAGACTAAACTGTACAGGAGGCAAGTCCATCTTTAACATCCTAAGTATCCCTTTCTTTATCCTCTCCTTTCCCCATTGCACTCCACTCTCTATTATTTATTTACTTATTTATTCTGCCCAGTCCTCTTGAATCAGGTGCCCATTGCCTGTCCCCAAATCATGGTCAGGTCCTAGGAAAAGTGCTGAAATTCATGAGGTTCAGTTGAGGCTGAATCTAAGACAGTTGCATCTTTTTAGTGCATTTGAATTTTAATTTGATTTCTGTTTAAGGAATTAAGTGTTTTGTCTTATGCTAAATATACTTAAAGCAATTTGATGGAGTTGAAGATTTTCTTTTTAGCTCCTGAAATGTCACCCTAATTTTGTGTACCCATTGTTCTTATGTGTAAAGTTAACTCTGATATAGAATCAGACTTATCTTTCCTTATCCAAAGAAAACATCTAAATAGAGATCATACAAGGAAACATATATTAGTGAATATTAGTGTTAAAAAACCTTGTGATATGATTAGAGATGAAAGCATCTACCTAGTATTCGCCATAAAGAAACAATCAAACAAATTGTTTAGAAAAGAGTCTTTAAAGAAAAAGCCCCCTAACTTTTTCCTCCTTTAATATTTCCAATTCCTCATGGATAGTTAACTTTTGTTCAGAAGCATAGTTTAAAACAAAGATTTTTTTTAATAGAATAGCTTGTTCATCTCACAAATAACAGAAGTGTATAACACTACCATTTTTTATTCTTCTACCCAACATGGAGTAACAGGGATCAGATTTATCTTCTTAGTTGAAACAGCCAAAATACACACACAAAATATATAACACAGTGGGTTTTAAGATACTGGATATCAGGTGACAAAGGACAATAATCTCTGAAATATGAGAAACAAACAAGATGAGCCCTAAGATTGCCCCACCTTACGGCCTTGAGAAAGCTTCCAGGCTGCAGGGCTGGAAGGGGAAACCCAGGCAGAGTCTTGAAGATTCCCTGAATTGAGGAGATGGAGCTGTGAGTTTGTGGCAACAGAGGCTGCTGGAGTTCACAGGAAAGAGTATCAGAGAGGACAGAGCTGTGTAGAAACAGAACCTCAGAGAACCTCAGAGATCTGTGTGTGTGTGTGTGGCGGGGGGTGGTTCCTTTTGAGTATTCAGCAGAGTACATGTGTGGGGAAACTATTCAAAACTAAGTGTTAGAGAGAAGAAGTTTTGGCACTCTCATAGAGCCGGGAATACTGCCTATTCCTACCAGCCAAACAACAAAAAACTCATAATTCACAGGCTATTGGAAAGATAAGATACCCAGAAATGTCTTGCCTCATTCCAAAATGAAAAAAAAACCCAAACCCCATTGCTGTCGAGTCGATTCCGACTCACGGTGACCCTACAGAACAGAGCAGAACTGCCCCGTAGGGTTTCAAAGGAGCTGCCGGTGGTTTCAAACTGCCAGCCTTTTGGTTGGAAGCCGAATGCTAACTACTGCCCCACCAGGGCTCCCTTGCCTCATTAATGGGGAATGACTAGCCACTGAATGAGGGCCACTTCCAGACCTACCAAAAAAAAAAAAAAAAAAGTCATAAAAGCAAGACCTAACAGGATCAGATTATTTCAAAATAACTGCATTCTAGAACAATGCTCAAGTATTTATGGAAATACAAGGCTATCCAGCACTTAACAAGGTAATTTTCCTGTAAATCTAAAACTTTTCTAAAGTGAAAATTTAAAAAAAACCAAGTCATTAAAGACACACACTCACCGTATAATATATGACATTTTTATTAGAATGACATCTAAAATCATAAGTATGTGCTATTAAAAACTAAATTATATTTCCTTTTAAATTTTGTTGAATTATGTAAAGTATGTATATATGCATATATGTATATACATAGGAGCCCTGGTAGCATAGTGGTTAAGAGCTTGGCTGATAACCAAAAGGTTGGCAATTCGGATCCACTGGCCACTCCTTGGAAACCCTATGAGGCAGTTCTACTCTGTCCTTTAGGGTTGCTGTGAGTTGGAATCGACGTGATGGCAATGGGTTTGGTTTGGTATATGCATAAGGTATATAATATGGTGGTGTTGTTAGGTGTTGTGAAGTCGGCGCCAAACCACAGAGATCCTGTGTACAACAGAATGAAACCTGCCTGTCTCTGCGCCATCCTCACAATTGTTGTTATGCTTGAGCCCATTGTTACAGTCACTGTGTCAGTCCATCTCGTTGAGGGTCTTCCTCTTTTTCACTGACCCTCTACTCTACCAAGCGTGATGTCCTTCTCCAGGGACTGGTCCCTCCTTATGCATATGTATATGAACAAGGTATTATAATATACATATGTATAATATATGCATGCGTATTATCTATCTGTCTATACTTACAGATAGATACATATATATGTGTATAATTTTTGTAAGGTAAACATGAGTTCCAAAGTTTCTTTAACAAAGTTAAGGAAAAACAAGAAAGTGAAGGTGCAATGCAGCATAAGAAACAGGCATATCTTTTGTTATTATTGTTTTCCTGAAGAGAACATCTGGTGTCGCTTATAATTTTTATCTTTATTTGCCAATTAAATCTGTGTTATGGAAGGTTTGTGTCAGGTGAGATGTGACAGATTGCTAGGGCTTTAGTATATGTATTGTTATCAAAGTTATCCCTTACACTATTTGTAACGATACAGATAAAAAAGAAAAAACGGTAGTACTTAGGGCACTATAAAATTCATTTTGGAGAAACAGTTTTGTGTATTACAGAATGTCAAGGCCCTTATCCAAAAATAAAAATACAAAATACCAGTAAATACCATTAATAAGATATTAACCCCACAAGCATTCAAATTCAACAATGACAACAATGCCTGTGACTATTTTTGCATGTTTACTGTCTATAGCACAGAAAACATTGTTCAAAATCAGTATAAATATATTTGGGAGAGAGCTTTTGAGGAAAAAAAAAGTGTTGCTTCTGCTATAGTTTACCCATTGTCATGGAGTCGATGCCGACTCATTGTGCCCCTATAGGACAGAGTATGATTATAATTTTTACGGAAGCAGACTGCCCATCTCTCTCCCCAGCAGCAGCTGGTGGGTTCACACCACAGACCTTTTGGTTAGCAGCAGAGCACTTAACCAGTGCACCACCAAGGCTCCTGAGGTAGCTCATAAAACCTCCACAATGGCCAGAAATCAATCTTGGAGGCCATATACACAGGAAAATTGAATGCTTGAAGAAAAAAATTGGTACGAAAATCAGGATGAACAGTTGAAAAAAAGAAGCAGCTCATACTGGGCTTTTGTTCTTTGAAAATATTTCTTCATTGGATAAATTTTTAAGAGTGAGAAAAGGAAGTAGCTTAGAGACAGAATCTCCTCTGCCCCACAGACATTGAGGCATTAGACAGCATGGGAATGGACTGTGATACCAAAACCAAACCCACTGCCACGGAGTACATGCCGACTCATAGCAACCCTATAGGACAGAGTAGAACTGCCCCATAGGGTTTCGAAGGCTGTAATCTTTACCGAAGCAGACTGCCACATCTGTCTCCCATGGAGTGGCTGGTGGGTTCAAACCGCAGACCTTTTGGTTAGTAGCTGAGCGCTTTAACCACTGTACCACCAGTGCTCCTTCTGCTATAGTTTAGTTTTAAAAATACCAATTTCATTTTGAGGATATAAAGACAAATCAAACTTAGGTGTAAAAGTAACAATGAAATGATTACTTGAATTTGAAAAGATGCTAATGTGGAAATGTAGATAAAAAATCACTGATACATCAATAAAGGAAACAAAGGAGTTGTATGTTAACCTCTTTCCAGTCTTTCTTTTTTAAATTTTATTTGTTGTTTTTGAGAACATACACAGCAAAACATACACCAATTCAACAGTTTCTACATGTACCATTCAGTGACATTGATTACATTCTTTGAGTTGTGCACCCATTCTTACCCTCTTTTTCTGAGTCGTTCCCCCACATTAACATAAACTCACTGCTTCCTAAATTTCCTATCTAATATTTTGAGTTGCTGTTGTCAGTTTGATCCCGTATAGACAGTTCTTAAAAGAGCGTAATGCTCATGGCAGATTTTTTTTTTTTACTAGTTAAGCTAAACTGTTGTTTGGTTTTGTTCCACTATGGCCTGATGGTCCCTTTCTCCTCTAAAGTACAAGGAGCCTCCATGTAGCACAGTGGTGGGACACACTGTTCTCTGGCAAGTTATATCAAAAGGAAATGGAAAGTCTGATTTTTACAAATTTCAACATTTTGATTTGATTAAAAATGCTTTTCCGACAGGGTTTGACCCATAATCTGTATATATCAAACCCTAAGCACCAGCAGTTTTTAATTTTTTTTTTTCTAAATCAGTGGAAAGTATAACCACAAATCCATACGCAGGGAAAAGTGATTGGTGGCATCTGAGTCAGCAACACAGAAATGTGCAAAATTAGGTCTCCATACTTTTCTAATTTTTCCCATCAGACTTGTTTTTTCTGATGCTAAGCACCACTCTATACTTTGCCATTTCTGGAGAAATGAACCACAAGTCGGTTGGTTTTGGTGCCCAGCCCTTTTCTACCACCAATGGGTCAGTCATGACCCTATGGCAAGTCACAATTCCTCTGCTCAACGTATTTCTTACTTATGCAAAGTATGCTGTAGTGATATAATTACTACAACAACCTTGATCTTGTGCCTCCTGGGAGTGTTTACCTTATAGACGATGTCTGTGGCTTGAGGTTGGTGCTGTACTTATCCTTAGTGCACAGATGAGGAAACTGAGGGTCCAGGTGGGATGATAAGCAGTGGAGGTGGAGTAGAAACTAAACCCGGGCTGCCAGACTCTAGGATGGCCTGCTGTTATGGATTGAATTGTGTCCCCCAAAAAG
>NW_004444130.1:4192391-4194912 GCF_000243295.1 Trichechus manatus latirostris
TTTAATAAGAAAATGAAAAAAAATTTATTTTTGTTGTTGTTGAAAATATACACAGGAGAATACACACAAATTCAAGAATTTCTACATGTACAATTCAGTGACATTGATTATATTCTTCAAGTTATCCCACCATTCTCACCCTTCTTTTCGGAGTTGTTCTTCTGCCATTAACATAAACTCACTGCCACCTAAGTTTCCTATCTAGTCTTTGAGTTGCTCTTGTCAGTTTGATCCCATATCGATATATCTTAAAAGGGCACAATGCTCAAGGCAGACATTCTTTACTAATTAAGCTAAACTATTGAGAAAAACAACTTTTCTCTTCCAGGGAGCTCGAGACCATTCCTTGGTGTGGAGTCGTTAAAGATAATGGCCTTAGAGCTTTGCAGACCAGAAGGCCAATCCCAGCCCCATCTGCTAACTCAGTGTAGCACTTTGGATGTGAGGCTTAACTTCAAGGAGGTCCTGTCTCTTCACTTGTTAAATAGGCCCAATGATATTTTCCTCAAGGGATTACTTTAATAACTTAATTAGGTAACAGGTGGCTTGTAGTATGTGTTCAATGAAATTTAATCCCCTTCAACAGTTTGTTGTTGTTGTTAAGTGCTATTGAGTCAGTTCTGACTCATAGTGACCCTATGTACAACAGAAGGAAACGCTGCCGGGTCCTGCGCCATCCTCACAACCGTTGTGCCTGAGCCCATAGTTGGAGCCACTGTGTTAGTCCATCTCCTTGGGGTCTTCCTCTCTTTTGCTGACCCTGTACTTTACCAAGCATGATGTCCTCCTCCAGTGCCTGGTCCCTCCTGATAACACATCCACAGTATGGGAGACAAGTCTTGCCGTCGTCCCTTCTAAAGATCATTCTGGCTATCCTTCTTCCAAGACAGATTTGTTTGTTCTTCTGGAACTCCATGGTATATTCAATATTCTTTGCCAACACCATAATTCAAAGGTATCAATTCTTCTTACTTAACATAAATTGTCAGTTTATATCTACTTTGCTTAACTGGAGCCCTGGTGGTGCAGTGGTTAAGAGCTCGTCTACTAACCAAAAGGTCGGCAGTTTGAATCCACCAGCTGCTCCTTGGAAACCCTGTAGGGCAGTTCTACTCTGTACTATAGGGTCGCTATGAGTCGGAATCAGCTAGACGGCAGTGGGTTTGGTTTTGGTTTGCTTAACTTACTATGTTTGCAAATAACAAAATTGGGTATGTAGATCTAGGAACACAGAGTAGGCACTCAAGCAGTGTCCTTTGCAACTGCTGCTTTTTTCTGGGATGTCAGTTTTCACTGCCATTGGCAGGGGCTAGGGAGGGGGGTACTCTGATCTGAGGGGCAGCAAGACCTAGGAAAGAGCAGAAAAACAGAGTCCAGTTCTCAGCACTTTTATTTATTAAATCTACGACCTCGTCACATCATTTAAATTCTTGTTTCCTCATCTGTAAAACAGGAACAGCAAAAATATCTGTTCTGCTTTATTCGCAGGCAAGAGCTAAACGAATGTATTTAGCTCTTATGGTTATACAGGAAGATGCTTCTGTCATTCCCCCTCCCCCTTATTCACTCCATAGCAAGGATGCTGGTGCTAAAGGTTTCTTCTAATTTGTAATTACAAGGAGGTACTTGAGAACTCTAGGATTCCCATTCTTATAAAATCTAGTATATTATCAGTTAGAAATCTTGACATTTGAAGGGATTATTTATCCTCTATGAGACCATGTGATACACTTCTCTTTATGTGATATTAACCCCATCATTTAAATATTTTAATATTCTATTTGAGAAACGGTACTATCCATGGATCAGCCATTAAACCAAACCCATAGCCATTGAGTCAATTTTTTATGGAAGCTGACTGCCACATCTTTCCCCTATGGAGCTGCTAGTGGGTTCGAACTGCCAGCCTTTTGGTTAACAGATGAGCTCTTAACCACTGCACCACCAGGGCCCCTCAGCCATTAGTGGAGTTATTTTCTAGTCGTTGATCTTCAGAATTCAAGCTTACTCCTCTCTTCACCAGACCATTTAAATTACATCTTTGCATTGTTTAGGGTTGGTGTGAATGTGTTGGGTGGGGTTCTCTTTCTTCAATACTAACATCGTTTTTCATTTTGGGCCTTTTAGGGATTGTTATTAAATAATTTGATTGTAGAATGCTACCGTGTATTCACAATGTGATGTATTTGTCAAAAGAAACCCATCCAGTGCATTTAATTTGCCCAGTTGTACTTCTAATGCACTGAAATAAGAAATGTTAATTTATTGCAGACTATTATCAGATGATTTTAAATATCTGCCAAACAGGAATGCCTGTTCCCATGTTAGGAATTTCCATAGTAAGTGCTGGCACCATAGCTGAGGAGGATGGTTTTATATAAACAGAGAAAAACAACAGCAGCTAGTATTCTCCCTGAGGACAGTTTTAGCTACGGTTTACCAATGCTGCTTAGTTATTTCTGTCTTATTTTATGCTTTTGTTTTGAAACATAACGCAATTTTACCTGGATGCACTCCTGGA
>NW_004444130.1:4195306-4202231 GCF_000243295.1 Trichechus manatus latirostris
AGAGAGAGAGAGAGAGAGGCAGGAGGAGGGGGAGAGAGAGAGGGAGAGACATAGTGACAGAGGGACAGGTGCTAAAGAGCCAGACAGAGCTGGAAGAGAGACTGAGAACAGAGCTGGAGCTCGGAGAGCCACTCAGTCTTTTTGGAGTCCAGTGAACGTGAACATGGGGTCTGTCACTGGAGTGGTCCTCAAGACGCTACTTCTGTTATCTACTCAAAACTGGAACAGGGTCCTGGCTGGGAATTCCTGTAAGTATACAGCAAATGATTGAAAACTCGCGGGGGGGCTGTCTGCAAAACTTTGATTCTGTCGTTTTAATGATTATTATTTGCAGCTGGACTTGCTGCAAAGCACATTGCTGTAAATGAAGCATCGTTTAACAATCCAGAAAATATGACTGAGTTAACACTTGTCTTTCCTCTTGGTCTGGTCAAAATATGCAAAGTATCATTTCCCTTTTTGCCTATTAGCAGCATCCTATCCTCTTTTCTTTGCATATTCATTGAGAAAGCTCAAGCTTTAGTAAAACACTGAATTAACACCACCAGGGAATAACCTGCGAATGTCTTCATTTCTACCTTTTTTAGGATTACTGAATTGTGTTGGAATTATGTCTAACGAGAAACAACGGGCAGACTTTACATTTTGCTGTATTAGCTCAGATTTTTGAAGTTTGCAATTTGGCAGACTAGTAGCTGGCTACATCTTTAAGATGAAGACGCCAGGCTAATCACTGAAATGTACTGCAGAATTCAGGAGCAGAACTGGTGGAAGCGAACTCAATATTAAGAGTTGTGGCCTCACTGTTAAGAGAATAAGGCTTGACCACTCCTGAAAGAGGGGGACTGATCCTACATCTTATTGAAAGGAAAACATTCAGGTGATTTTGCAAAAGTAGTCTTCTGTCGTGGCTAAATTTTTAACTTTATAAAATTGTCATTGAATGTTCTGATTCTGAGTCTAGTTGATTCAGTAAATATTAATTCAAACCTTATTTCTCATTTAAGGATCATCCTGAATAATCTGGCAGAAAGTTCTTCATCTACTTTTTGTTAGAGATAGAAAAAGTTTAAAAAGTTTTAGATTAAAATCTCTAAAAAGGAGAATTTTCCCTTCCTTGATGAATGATTAACATGCTCTGCATATGCAACTTTTAATCTTTTGGGTTTTAAAGGAAAAGCTCATTTGCTTTTCAAGAAAGAGCTGGCAGGCCTATTTAGGAATTTATGTCACTGCTTTATAACCAGGTTTTCAGTTGAGGGGCACAAAGAAACCAGCACCCAGGCTTTTGTTGTAGCACATCACTTGACTATACTCAGGCTCTGATGTGGGAAAAACATTACAAATGAACTAACCTTTGTCAGTCAGAGTTCATTCACACTGCAGGGCTACTGTGGAAAGAAGAGAACTTCACTCTAGATGATGCACTGTGTTTCAGATTCAATTTTAATTCGGGTGTATGAGCATCCTATGAGGCAATAAGATTTTTGTATTTTTACCTAGTGGAAATCATGGGATCCTGTAATGGTAGCATTTGACAAACATTGCAACAAACCACTACCACCACTGCCACCAACATACACACACACACACACACACACACAAAGTTTTGTAGAAAAGTCACAATGAGGTAATTCATCATCCAACTACTGAAGTTCAACGAAGAAGGAAGGCACTAGAGGTCACTCTTACAATGTAAAGCACACCACTTCAAACATCCTGCCCTAAGAACAGCAGAGTGAAGTCTGGCCCAAATGTAGTCTTGTCTTTCCAATGCGCTGCCTGCAGTTGAGTTTATAATATATTGATAGGATTACTTGGTCTAATAATGGTTTGTTTTGTTTTCTTGAAGTTTATAATAGGCATACAATGCAGATAGTCAGTAAATCGTTGTCCTTTATTATGCATCTCTTTAGTAAAGCTGCTGAGAGGAATTGAGGAGAGCACAATATTCATGTCTGCTTAGCTCTGGCTGGGCCTCTGGCTGACCATCTAAAATTTCAGTCCTCTTTCTGTATTCTTTCAGCCTTGATTTGTTCCGGAAGCAAGTTTAGTGCTCTTCTAAATGCTTAATAAACTTAAAAGAATTTGTAGAATTTTAAACTTTTAGGAATGCTTAGATATTAGAGTTCTTGTTTATATATATGTTAGGAGTTGACTGTTCCTCAAGTGTCAAAAAGTCATTTAAATGACTTTATAAATTAAAATTGCATTAGTAATTTCTTGTTAATATCACTTTGACAGTATAATTGTTAGCAGTAGATACAATAGAAAAAAATTCTTCTCCCAATTTTTATTTTATTCCTCATTATTTGGGGAGTATTTTCTTTTTGAAGGAAACAAGACCTAAAAGTATGACATCTCTTATTAGCAACTCACGGTAGAGAGTACTCCATATGTTTTATCCTTTTAAGAAGAACAAGTATGTATGTTTGCCAGCAGGGTTGGCCTTCAGTGCATGAACAAGAAACCAGCAGCATAAGTGTCCTAAAGTGTTATAATAACTCCAGTAATTCTGCTGGACAAGACATTATATTAACAAAAAAGATGAATCAATCTTGAGCACCAATATTAAAGTCAGGGAAAAATGAATATAAATACCGAAAATTAAAGGTCTCTGTCTCAGATGTATACAAAGACCTTCTCCCTTTATTTACAACTGATTGACCAGGAGCAAATCTGTTCATCCACTCAGTCTGCCCAACGCTGCCAGTGTGAAAGCTTTCATGGGACAGAACTTTGCAAACCCAAGATAGCTCAGAGAATAGGTGCACTTTAAATGTCAGTTGACCTAATTAATCAATAGGGAATTTTTACATTAGAAGGATTCTGTATCTATCTGTCTACACACAGGTATATTATATGTGGGTGTAAATATATATAAGCTACTAGACTCATGTGCTTGCTCATTTTTGGGCCCTGCCTACTCCTCGTCTGCCTAAAGATGAAGTTTTTTGAATGGACCATGTTCTTTGCTTACTCATGTCCTGTCTGACATTTCAAAAGCAATGAGCAGGCTCCAGGTCTTTTCTCTTTGTGGTGGTAAAGGCAAGTATGTTATTATATCGAGGTGTCCTTTTGATGAAAGTCTGTAGACTGATCCTCATAGAAGGGCCTGCTTTTTGAGAAGTGGCATAGGCTGGTTGTTGGTTTCACCACTTGCTATTGAGAGACATCCACCAAGAAGGTGGGACCTCTCTTTATTTTATAATTACTCATATGAATCCATAGTTTCTTTCTGAACATTAAGACATTGGTGGGGAAGGGGTCAACTGTCAAAAAAAATGGGAACAAGTGTAAATAGTAAGGCTGGTAAGAGTTTTGCTTTTATTTTTACTCTTGTAGACCACGTAATGCAAACTATGGCCTAGGATATGCCGAACCTTACTCTGAGAATAATTAATGCTCACCAAAGAGCTTATGAATGACTTAATTAGAAGCTAACTTCTGGGTGCACTCTTTCTTTTATTTGAGATAAAGGATAACCTGGTATCTACCCTGAAAAAAGCCCTGAAGAATATATTAAAATAAGCAATAGATGAAGGTGATTGCCTGAGTAGATGATCACTCTTATGGGCTCTGGGATGTAACCCGAATGCAACTGGACTGATTGCAGATAGTTAAAGCTCAGTCTTTTAATTCTTTCTAGAAGCTTCCTTGTTTACGCTTTTTTATGCTACCTCCCCCAAATTTCCTTTCTGTAGCAAAAAAACTGGAATACAAGGTACTGATAAAATATGATTAGATCATAAAATGCATGAATGGTTGACCTTTGGATATAAAGATGAGCATGCACTTTGATTTATTTTTCTAATGGTAATACTGATTTGTTTTCCTCCATTGGTATATTTTCCCTACTCCCTGTTGTATCAAAATCATTTATAATAAGGGCTGCCCTCAGCTCTGGGGATAACACGGCTCATAGGCCAATATGGAGATCAAACACCTGACTTTCACATAATGCCTAGTGCTTACTCTAAGTAATAAACATTACTAGTGTCTTCTAAAATTAATTTCAGAATTTGCATCATATGTAAACACTTTCTTCATTGGAGCCAATCTGTGTATCTAGATTGAATTGCTTTACCTCTTCAATGAAGACAGATCAATAGACTTGCATAACATAAATTATAATGTAATCTTTAGTCTAGTTTTGGCAAACTATAGGCTCCTGAGCCAAATGTGGCCCACCAACCACCTATTTTTGTATAGCCCGTGAGCTAAGAATGGTATTTAAATTTTTTAAAGTTTGGAAAAAAAAAAAAGAATTCTTCATGATACATAAGAATTATGTGAAATTCAAATGTTAGTGTCATCCATTCTTCTCATTAGTAGACCTGTATGACAAAAATTTGTGCTTTATTATTATTATTATATTTTGAATTTTAGCAATAAAAAGTTGTGGAAGTTGTTTTTCCTCTTATTATGTAAGTACCTACATAATACTATATTCCTGATATTAGCTAAGTATTTACTCTCTGGCCCTTTACAGAAAAAGTTTGTTGACCCCTGATTTAACTAATAAACATATAATGACGAGGCATTGATAGTGTATAAATTATGCTGCTATGGTAAAATTTAGTCTTAATTATTTTGCACATAAATATATACTTGCAGAGTTGGGGTACTGAAAAGTAATACTGCTTTTGCCTGGACTACAACAGAAGAAACTTTGAAGTTAGTATCTTTGTCGTATGTTTCTTCTTAAGTCTTTACTATTCAGAAATCTTGCTGTTTCAGTGGGCATGGATATTTGTAATTATCGGTAAAATTTCAACAGTTTTGGTTGCTATAGGAGTACATTCAATCTCAAGCAATCCTATTATATAGGAAGTCCAATAAAGGGAATAAGTAATTATATCTTAGATATTTTGAATAAAAATTCTGCTTCTATTTTATATTTCCATGACTGTAAAATATTACACTTCATACCAATCAGAAACTTGTATTT
The DNA here is from genome assembly GCF_000243295.1 of Trichechus manatus latirostris. Taxonomy (NCBI): domain Eukaryota; kingdom Metazoa; phylum Chordata; class Mammalia; order Sirenia; family Trichechidae; genus Trichechus; species Trichechus manatus. Next base: position 4,200,258 of record NW_004444130.1, read on the forward strand.
GGAATCAGGGATTGTGTGAAGGAAATAATCTTATAAAAGTGTTCTTGCCTCTATGACTGACTTTTAAAGCAGCAGCGTCCTATAAATTCTGAAATCAGCAAACTTTCTAGAATAAATAGAAAGATTTCCATTTAAATACATTCCACTGAGAATTCATAATAATTAAGCAAGTGCCTTTCACCGACTCATGCCATTACAATTAATTTTTATGTAAATGCCTTGTCCATTTGGAATTGTATTTACTTTTCATTTCTAAGATTTAATCACTGACCTCATTTTATTTACATCGTACTGTTTACGATAGTTTTTTTTTTTTAAGTTAAAAATATGATGGGGGTAATATTTTTAAAATTATTTCCATTGACATTTCATTGTAGCATTTTTTTTCAAAATGGCCATATGTTAAAATATTCTGTTTTTGATAGTACCGTTTTTAATGGCTAAGCTCTAATGAAGATTTCTAAGTCTTGTCAAAAAACCGCTTTCCAAATCAAAGACAACTTAGGGCATTCTCATAGAGCTTACTGAAATGGGACTTATTCTAGGTGTCTAAGCAAGAGTTGTGATGGGGCTGATGAGTTTATGATTAGAGATAATGATATTGACATTTACATGACTTAGAAATTTTTTGCAGTAGATTGTCAGTCTTGCTTTACAAATGCCCATTTTCTCAATTCAGTGCTATGTTTAGAATTTGAATACCCTTTACCTAAGATTAAACAATATTGGAGCCTTAATATTGCAAAACATTGACGTATACGACCTTTAGGTTGCCAATTAGTCATAAGTTACCTAAGAATTTTTTCACTCTCCTTTTTAAAGTTGTTTCCTTTCTTCCTTAGTGATTGAAAGTTTACAGAGTGCCCCAGCCTTGAAGATAGTAGGAAGAATAACAAACAAATATCTATGTAACATTGTCAAATAAATCCCAGAATGCATATTTAGACGGATTGGTAGGTAAATATTTCTGATGAAATATTAAAACCTGCAGATTTTGATCTGATTTTTCAGTGACTTAATGTTTCAGTTATAGCTTAGCTTTAAAAAATTTTTGTTCATTTTTGTAGATTCAGAATTTTTGGCTGGCTGAAATAGCTTGTTTAATATTTGTTTAGAGCCATTGCTATTTTTCAAATAAACCAGTATGGTAGGGGAAACCCTGGTGGCGTAGTGGTTAAGTGCTGTGGCTGCTAACCAAACACTGGCAGTTCGAATCCACTAGGCGCTCCTTGGAAACTCTATGGGGCAGTTCAACTCTGTCCTATAGAGTCACTATGAGTCGGAATCCACTCAATGGCAATGGGAGTATGGTAGGCAAGGGTGAACCCGTCATAGAATATGTGCCTAAAATATATGTTTCAGGAATAAACCACATCTATGTGGTAAAATGAGCTATGGCATGGTGTGGTGGTGGTGGTGGGGGCACTGAATTCTCAGATTATATAGATAATTGTTTTAATGGGTATGTCCGTTTGGAGTTTTTAGAAATACCCTTTAGCAAACAGATCTTCAAAAACAGATCCTGAGTTGTAGCATCAAACACTAAGTTCAGTTTGATTTTGGTCACTTTATGGTGAAGAAAAATTGCAAAAAAAGAAGTAATTTCCCCAAACTAAATGCAGACAGAAATTATTGAGCTTTTCTAGACCCTGTGGACTATCACTGAAAGTCCTTCTTAAAGGAAGAATGAACTCATCAAAAAGCTTCATGTAGCTGAATGAATTTATGAGGAATAATTTGCCCTTAAGATAAATATTGTAAGTTGAAGATGTTGAGGTTTAAAAATTCTTGAGAAATAGAACTTCTGGGCAAGATGGCACTATAGTCAGAAGCACCACGCCGTCCCTGCACAGCAAAGATCAGAAAAACTAAGTCAAACAGAGTCACACGTCAGTCCTGAAACCCTAACCGTCAAATGAACAGATAAAGAACTCAGCCAAGCACTGAATGGAATAAGAAACTGACCGAGAACAA
>NW_004444130.1:4206365-4207530 GCF_000243295.1 Trichechus manatus latirostris
TACATGTAGAAACTTCTGAAATGGTGTAACTTTGGCTATGTATATTTTCATCCTCCAAGGTCGACAAGGGAGAGTGTTGACATGTTGTGGGGTTGTTAACCAATGTCATAAATCGGTATGTGTACTGACCTTTAATGAGAAACTATTTGTTCTGTAAACCTTCATCTAAAGTACAATAAAAAAAAATTAAAAAAAGATTCATGAGAAATAAGAAATAGTTCAGTCATGACTCTAAGTTAAAACGCGTTGCATTTCTAAATAACATAGATGTCATTGACCATTGGATTGTGTTCTTAATTGTATTTTTGGGGAAACTTAGAGATTTCAACATTCAGATTTTTTAAATAAGTTCTAAAGCTGTAATATCTGATTGCTTCAATTATGTATGTTTGTATGTATGTATATGTTTGTATTTATTTGGTTGACTTCTGGTACTGATTTTCCTTCCTTTTATCTATGATTTTAGACCTTCCAAAGAACCATCACCCAGCCCAGGGCCTGGTTGGTCTCTGTTGGTAAAGAGCAGATCTGATAAGCTATTGGACAAATAAAGATGTGCTTGTTTCTCAGTTGTTTGGATTATAAAGTTTTTGCCTAAACGTTTTTGTCAAAATATTTACATATTATGGTACCTACAACAACAGTCTTGGGTAATGGTAAACAATATACGTGCAAAATCGATCACAAGTTATCATTACTGCTTAGGTTTGGCCCTGGAAAATTGGTATTCTGAAGAGTAAGAGTATGTGCTTGGTTTGGTATTTTTTTTCTTCCAGTGAATTTTTGTCATGGTTCATGGCAAAGTGGTACTTTGCCAATAAAATTGAGGAAATAGCATAACAGGAGGTGAAAACGAGCCTGTTTATGTTACAGTTAATGAGTCATTCCAATGTAATAATTGGAAAAGTGAGTGAAGCCTGAAAACATTTGACATTTTAAGTAGTTTAAAATTCGTAACTATAAAATTTTTAGTGCCATATGTATTTATTAGAGCAGTGATGAAATTTACCTCTAAGGTTTTTAAATCACAAAAGAAAAAAAAAATGGTATGCTGTGTATCAGTTGACCTGTAGCTCTAATTACTTTTTTTATTAAGTGCCTCTCATTACTGGCAGTGCTCTGGAATAACATACCATGTGCTTCTAAATAGTTAAGGATGTATTTG
>NW_004444130.1:4209139-4219410 GCF_000243295.1 Trichechus manatus latirostris
GGTGTATGATTTCAGTCTTTTAATATTTATTGTGACTTATTTTGTGACCTAGCATATGGTCTATCCTGGAGAATAGTATATGTGCTCTGAAAAAGAAAGTATTCTGTTGTTGTTGGGTGAAGTGTTCTATAAATGTCTGTTAGGTCTAGTTGGTTTATAGTGTTCACGTTCTCTATTTCCTTACTGGTCTTCTGCCTAGATGTTCTATCTGTTTTAAAAGTTTCGTATTGAAGTATCCAACTATTATTTTAAAACCATCTATTTCTCTATTCAATTCTGTCAATGTTTGCTTATATATTTTAGGTTTGTTGTTAGGTGCATATATATTTATAATTGTTGTATCTCCCTGACGAATTGACCCTTTTATCATTGTATAATGCCTTCTTTGTCTTTTGTAACAGTTTTTGTCTTAAAGTATGTTTTGTCTGATATTACTATAGCCACCTAGCTCTCTTTTGATAACTATTTGTGTGGAATGTTTTTTCCACCTGTCCTGTTCACTTTCAACATATTTGTGTGTTTGGGACTAAGATGCGTCTCTTGTAGATAGCATATAGGTGGGTCATTTAAAAATTTTTTTTAATCCATTCTTCTAATCTCTGCCTTTTGATAGGAATTTTTAATTCATTTACATTTAAAGTAATTACCAATAAGGAAGGATGTACTTCTGTCGTTTGTTATTTGGGGTGTGTGTGTGTATGTGTGTGTGCGTGTATGTATCTTATACCCTTTCTGGCCCTCTGTTCCTCAAATACTGCCTTCTTTTGTGTTTAGTTAATTTGTTTTAGTGAACTATTTTGTCTCTATTCTTGCTTCCTTTGTGTATATTTTTTTAGATATTTTCTTTGTGGTTACTACGGGGATTACATTTAACTTCCTAAATGTATAACAGTGTAATTTGAATCAATATCATCAACTTCAGTAGTATACGAAAACCCTGTTCCTATATAGCTCCATCCAGTATCCCACTTTGCTGTTTTTGTCACAAATTACTTCTTTATACATTGTGAGCCCAATAATATAATTATTTTTATGCATTTGTCTTTTAAATTATATAGGCTATAACAACTAAAATCACAAACTAAAAGTATAGTAAACTGGCCTTTATCTTTTCCCATGAGATCTTTATTTCTTCCTACAACTTTAAGTTATTTATTGTCTGATGTTCTTTCATTTCAACTGGAAGGATTCTCTTTACCTTTTCTTGTAGGGAAAGTCTGTGGTAATGAGCTCCTTCAGCTTTTGTTTGTCTGGGCATGTCTTAATTTAGCCCTCGTATTTGAAGGACAGAATTCTTGGTGACAATTTTTTTTTCCCTTTTCAGCACTTTAAATGTTTCATCCTACTCCTATCTGGCTTTCATGGTTTCTCATGAGAATTTGGCTGTTAATCTTATTGAGGGTTCCTTGTATGTGATGATTCACTTCTCATTGCTTTCAAGATTCTCTGTGTTTTGTTTTCAGCAATTTGATTATAAAGTGTCTTAGTGTGAATCTCTTTGAGTATATCCTGTTGGAGTTATTTAAGCTTCTTGGATGTGTAGATTAATGTTTTTCATCAGTTTAGAAAGTTTTCAGTGATTATTTCTTCAAGTATTCTTTCTGCCCCCTTTTTTTATCTCCTTGTCCTGAGACTCCCATAATGTATATGTTGGTCCACTTGATGGTGTCTCACATGTCCCTTAGGGTCTATTCACTTCCTTCTTTTTGCTCTGCAGACTCAAAAATTTCAATTTTCCTATCTTTAAGTTCATTGATTGTTTCTTCTGCCAGCTCGGATCTACTATGGAACCCCTCCAGTGAAAATCTCATTTTAGTTATTGTACTTTTTCAGCTCTAGTATTTCTGTTTGATTCTTTTTTATAATTTCTAACTCTTTATTAATGTTTTCATTTTGTTCATGCATTGGTTTCCTGATATCCTTTAATTCTTTACCCATATTTCTTGTAGCTCAGAAATATAGGCTTCCACAGATTAAGACTACTGCTGAGCTAGGGAGGGAGTAGGGCACACCATATACAAAACCAAAGCTTTTCTACAATTGTGAAGTCACTTTTTTTTAAACTCAGCATATACTTAGTTGCTGTAAACCTTTGACTAATTTCTGTCATTCTGATAAGGTTGGTTTTGTCAGTTCCTGCTTGTTTTTTGGTATTTCTTTGGGGAAGGGTAGAACTGCTTATGCCACCGTCTTGGTGACATCACCTTTTCCAGTGTGGTTTTAAAACTGTATGTGGGATTAAAAAATAGCAAGTGGTCTTCCTGGATCTAATTTAAATTAATCCCAAACAGAGGTACAATATTGCCCTTTTGTGACTCCAGAGTACTTTATTCTCTATGGTATGGCATGCAAACCTCAGGATTCCCAACATTTAACTCAGCTTCTTGATGACTACTGGGTGCTAATCTTTCTAAACATGGCAATGAAAACAAAAGATGACTGGAGAGATTTTGGCTTAAAAGCCACTAGATAAATTGAAGCATGATTTAAGTCTAAAAGACAATGCAGTAAAGTGATACTGATACCAAGAGAAGGGCATTAATAAATAAAAGTTTAACATTTTTCACATCATTCATTTTTATCTTTCAATTTTGGCTGATTTTAAACAAAAAAAGTCTATCTCCAAGACAGAGAGCTGCATAAATGCTTAGTGATCCTCATAATTAAGCATTTATAATACATATTTACATTTGCCATGGTTTGGATATTTAGGATTTAATTAAAGGGATACTGCTAGAATAAAAGCAATTCTATCTAAAGTGGTGGTGAGGGAATTCTGTGTTACAAAGGTGCTCAGTTAGGCTCTTGTTTAATCACGTGTATGATTTCAGTGCTTATTTGAACTGTTGCACTTTTAACATGAAAGCTGTATTACATTCCTACTAAGAAAGCTTTACCAGCCTGTAAAATGTTACAACACAATCTTTTAAGTATCATAAGATATGAAACCTTAGCTAAAATAAGAGGATAATAATTTGGGAAGGGTACTAGGATACATTTAAGAAAACAAAATGTAAACTCTGAAGATAACGTTTGGTTTCTTAAACTCGTAGCTACCTACAGGATCTCATCACAGAACAGCATGATAAAACAAAACAGGTTGTAATAAAAAATCTACTAGAGGAATGGAAAAAGTAGGCTAATAAAATATGATGTAGAGTTTTAGGTACTAATAATAAAGTTATGATCACAGTAATTTGCTATGCTTAACATGTAAAACTGAGCCAACTCATTTTTTTACTGGTTCTTCTAAATGAACACATTAATTTGTTCACTATATGATTGCCTTTGGAATGGTATGTATACCTTTAACATTTCTTGTAGGGAAGGTCTGTGGTAGCGAGCTCCTTCAGCTTTTGTTTGTATGGGCATGCCCTCATATTTGAAGGATGGTTTTGCTGGATGTAGAATTTCATATATGGGGTGTGTGTATTTAAATTACCATTGAACTGATCACGACTCATGTCAACCCTGTGTGTGTCAGAGTAGAACTGTGCTTCATAGGGTTTTTAGTGGCTGATTTTCTAGACATAGGTGGCCAGGCCTTTCTTCTGAGGTGCCTCTGGGTGGACTTGAATCTCTAACCGTTCAGTTTACAGCTGAGCACATTAACCGTTTGCACCACCCAGGGGCTCCAATATATATATATGTATGTGTGTGTGTGTGTATATATATGTATGTATACATACCTACACACACATATATATGTATACACACACACATATGTTTTTTCCCCCCAACATGAAATAGATTAGCATGAATAGAATGTATGTATGAAACATTCTCTAGAGAAGATGTCAGGCAGTTCTCTGAGTTAGCAAAATTGAGTCTCCCGTGCTCATTTTCCTCTTTCATTTTCCTGGATGTGAGGATGATCTGGCTGTGACATCTGTCATCTTAGTGACTGCCAGGGTTCATTTGGCTGGTATGGCTGGCAAGGCAGCTGTCCCCTTCCTCACTGTTCTCAGTGACTTCTACCCCTCCATACCATATCCATATCATGAAATATTTAAAAAAAATGCTACACATATTATTGTAGTTAGGTAAGCCTCGTAATACTTTGGTTTAATTGATCTTAAGATTTTTTTTTTTTTTAAAAGCAAGTCTTGCCTTGCAGCTGTATTTCATTGTTAGGTGTTTTTAGCATTACTTTCCAGCATAGCAAACAAATACCTTCATATTTTGTATTCCCTGATCTTTCCACTTTGTCCTCTCTGTACTGCTTTCTCTCTTTCATAATCCTGGCTCCACAATGTCCTCTGGCTTCCATCGCCTGGCCTTCTCATTTGCCCTTGCTTGGATTGTCCCAATCACTTCCCTCTAAATCCTCCTGGAAAACTTCTACTCCCAGTGAACCTCACCTCCTTCCTCTGTGGAGTCTTATCAGATCACCTGAACTTTGATCATTTCCTTAACAGAAATTCCATAGAACCTTGAGTGTTTGGCTATTCCTGCCCTGATCATAGATTATTGTAACTGATTCTATACATGTGTGTGTATCTGCTTTATAAGACATTCAGATCTTTGAAAGGCAAAGGAGTTATTTTAATGATTTCTGTGCCTAGCATAAAGAAGATATTCAGTAAATATGGAAGGAAATACCTTGATAAATGCTTTGTATTATTATTTCAGCTTAACACCAAGGAAGTGGAGATGAACAGAACCAGTCTAGATAAGTTCGAGCATTGTGTGTTATTTTAATGATAAAGCCTGGAAAGTAATTTTTATTTAGGAGACCATTTATTTTTGTCATTGCTTTTTTGAACTTAATTTGACTTTATATTTAACTCTATTCCATCTCATTTAGTTGAGTACTTCATCCCTTCCCGTCATAATCTGTTAGGATCTGTATTCTCGTGGTCAGCCCATTCTTAAACTGTTTCTTGTTGTCTCTCTCTTCCCCTTCACTTTTTTATTTATAGCAACTCTAATTTAATAGGCAGCTGTATCAGATCACATTTAGAATGAGGACTTTATTAGACAAGCAAACAAAAAATATTTCCGAGTAAAAAGGAAAGTTGGAAGAGCATCTTTCCCCTTCCAGGCCATTCTTGTGTCTCTCCTTCTCCATAGTGCCTCCCATCCATTTGGTAGTTGTACTGCAAAGTTCTCTCCACTTTCTGGGAAGAAATTTACAATTCCTTCATCTGTCTTGGCTTTCAGTTCCTTTGCGTTGGCATTTATTTTCCATTTTCCCTTTATAGATGGTTGAAGCAAAATAAAATTACAATTTTCTATTTTTTCTTTTCATCATTAACTTTAGCAAAAGAGAGGACCTGCAACTTCCTTGCTCTTCTTTGGCCTAAACAATACTCAAAACTTTTCTTTTCCTTGCCTTTAGTAATTTTTACAAGCATTAACTAGTCTTGAACTTTTATTTTCCTTTTAATTGCACATATGTTCTTTTTAATGAGTTTCCTGTAAAACTCCTTCATATTTTTAGATTCCCTTCATGTTTCTCCCTCCTCATTGTACACATTTATGATTTTTATTTGCAGAATTTAGTAGTTTGCAACTTTCCACACATGTTGACATATGTTATCATGAATAATAACCCGTATTCCTTTTGCATTGGGTTCTGTGGACTCTGAGGTGCAGAGTGTATTTTTTTCATTTCATTCTCATGAAAGCCTGTGTCTCGGCATGCATCAGTGATGTGAAATTTGTCTCCAAAAATGGAGGGTGCCGAGAGACCACAGAAAGAGGTGGACAACTCCAGCAGTAAAGGAGTATATTAGGGAGACTTACATATGAGACGAGTCCTAGGTGACTGCAGGACCAGAATAGATCTCCACACCCAGCAGTGGGGGGCGGGGGTGGGGGCAGACGTTTTATAGTGGTCAAGGACAAAGTGGCTACATGCCAGAAATTTGCATAAGACTGTCTAAGCAAGGTCACATAACAGGATTGGAAAACAGTAGTGAACTAACAGAATCAGCAGTGAACTAACGGAAAGCATGAGGACAGCCATGGTTGGCCTTGCAAAACCTGTTTTCCCCTTCAGTCCACCCTTTAAGGCCAGCTCTTACAGTCTGACACATTCCCCCTCTTCTGCAAAGCCCGTGAGGGCCCGGAGAGGAGGTGTCACTGTAGGGACAGACAGCTGTAGTTGGAGGCACAGACCACACCAGCAGCATAGACAAACAGCAGACAATCCCTGTACCCATGAAAAGACCAAGACCCATTAAAACACCATGCCAGCTAGAGGGGAAAGAGGAAAGCCAGGCGGCCACAGCAGCCTAGCCATCAGGTGTGTCCAGAGCTTCTGTTTGTTTCTTCATGTGGCCTAACAAATTCGTGATGTTCTGGTGGTAGTCTGTATATACAGGTACAACATTAAGTCTTTACTGTGGCACATGTTGCAACTTGAGAGGTTGTTAGAATGTCCATAGCCATTCAGTTCTGAAGGACTACCTTCCTCATTTGGGTAGTTTTGGCAGTTAATAACCACAAGCTTTCTCTGTTGTCTTTCAGGGCATGTTTAATAAAATTAATTAAAGCCTCAATTTGTCCCATTACTTCTAAGACGCCCACTGTGGGGCAGGCAAAAACAGTTAAAGGCAGTCATACCAGTGGAAAAGACTACGTTTGGTTCCCCTGGCCTTCACCATGGAATAATTCAGAGGTTTTGGTATAATCTTCTTGACAGTCCCTGCAGCGTAGGATAACCCCAAAGTGCAGCACCCTATCCAGTCATAGGGCAACCAGGGCCACAGGTAGTAGCCACATGGCCATCGGGTGCTGTTAGGAGTGAGAGATGCATCTCCCTTCTGGTTGGGGTGTTACTTATGTTGTAACCAGTCAGTGGTATTAGGTATTATCACCAGTTGGCAGTGGGACACAGAAGTCCAGCCCACTATGTGGGTGGAAGACAGAGGGAGATGGGGTTGGGAACTTGAGGGAAGGCAGGAGAACCCTTGGGGCTTTCCTTGGTTAAAAACAGACTGAAGCAGGTTTCCCTAGTACATCCTGTTCAGGTATCAACCAACCTAAATCATCCCAGAGGAGGTAAACACCCTCTTGTGGACATACCTGAGAGGTGCTGCAGTCTCTTACCAATATGTGGGTGTCTGCGACAGCCTGAGTCCAGGAAAAGGTGATATTGTGCCCCCTTCCTGTTATGCCCACTTAGTCGAAGAGGCTTTTATGCTTACCCTCACCACCCCTGGCAATGTCTGTCAAAGCTGCCCAGTTCATCTAGGTCAGGAGCTCCATGCTCCAAGGCATGCGTTTGGCGCCTGGGAAGAGGAGTTGTCCATAGACCCAGCAGCTGCTTTTCTTATAGACTACGGCAAAGCTGTGAGCCCACTCTAGGAAGAGGTTGGCAGCCCCAAAGGGAAGAAAGCAGAATAGGTCATACCTATGGCTGGAAAGACAGGTGTTTAATAGGTACCAAGAGGGGTAAATCTTCTCCTTCTATTAGGATCACACTAGTGGCTTCCCTACAAGTAATGAGAACAGTGGCTGCTTTAAGCATTTTCTCTGGCAAAGTGTACCATATATGCTGCCCCGGGGAGGTCACCTGAGGGGTTATGAGTAAAGTCACCTGTTTTGCTGTATGCCAGAAAAGGAGAGGCACTTCCGTCCCTTGTGATATTGTGGTTGTTCCTTTCCATGTGAAGCGTGACTGCCGATACACTCCGTGCAGTAGGATGGAGGGCTCCCACGTTAGACTGATCAGTTCCTCTGCCTCCAGAGGTTCAAAGTAACCAACCCACCCAGGTGGAGTGACCCACGACAGGTGCCAATAGATGGTTTCACTTCCCAGTGCCAGGTCTTGGGGTGGCTGGAAGACCATGCTGTTCTGTTCTGGCAACAACCTTTGTGGATATTCTTCCAGAGCCTGTGACATCACTTGGATCATTGCTGGAGGGTCACTTGGGGCTCCTAGTCTGGCATACAGGGCTAAAGCCCCAGTGGGAGCCGAATTTATCTGCCTCAGAGCCTCAGGCAGCATGTTAGTCCACTCTGTCAGGGAAGCCTTGCCTATAATGTTCATATTTGTTGTTTCAGGAGACCATTCTTCCTTTTTACCGTGCCTGCGGCCTGGGGGTTGTAGGGCAGGTGGTAATGCCATTGTACCTTATTCTCAGACACTCATTCACGCACATCGTGACCTGTAAAGTGTGTCCCCTTGTCACTGTCAACCCTTCGGCATATCCCATACATAACACTCAATTTTTGTAATCCCTTTATTATAGCAGCCTGGTTTGCTCATTTACACAGGAACGCCTGTGTCAAGCTGGTGACAGTGGCCACAAAAACGAGAGTGTACTGAGGGGTAGAGGGCCCTATATAATCTACCTGCCAGTCCACCCCTGGCTGTGTTCCCTTGTGTACCTGCCCAGGATCATGTGGCAGATGGCTTGGGCATTGGCATGAGCACACAGGACAATTTTGTACGGCACCCACCAAATCACTATACTTTACTGCTATTCCTGCCTCTTTGGCCATTTTCCAACCAACACGGGCACTATGGTATCTGCTTTTCTGGTGAATCCAATGGGCAGCTTCATCCCCGCGATGTGGGATTCTAACTTGTGCTGTAACATTGATTTCTTGTTTTCCTGGTGTGGAAAGGGGTGAATGGGCTGCTACATGAAAAATAGGTCAGCATCCGGGGTTTGGAGGTGATCCCAGATGTCCTGCCACAAGGCTTTCCCCCACAGGACTTACCCATTATTGTCCACTGCTCCTTATGCCATTGGCCTGTCCACACAGTCAGCCTACAGGTCACCGCCCAGCTGTCCGTACCCAGGATGAAGGGCCAGGGTTCATGGGTGATGACCATCCATGCAGCCTTGAATTTGGCCCATTGACTGCTTTGCCCTCAGCCGGTTTCAAACCAAATTGTATGACTGGAAGCTTGCACAGCCACTGCCATCCACAGTGGTATCATACCTTGGCTAGAGCCATCTGTGTACCAGGTGTCTGTCAGTAGTGGGCTGTCCGCTCTCTTGGAGGAGAGGGAAGGTGGCTCCAGTGGCGCGCTAGCCTGTGCTGGAGGGAATCATCTTGCTATGTCATTGGACCCAGTACAGACTGTAACTCTTGGGACAGTGGATTGCAGAAAGGGCACTGTGCTGTTGCAGGTACACATGCCATTTGGTCATTGTAGCTATCTGGGTGATAGCTGATGACAGCTTGGAAAATAGCCCATTGGCCCATCCATTTATGGGCAAAACTGCGTGAAGGGTGACAGCTCCTGTCTCTGTTAATGGCTCTACCTGGTGGAGAGCGTCATAGGCTGCTAAATTCTTTCTCCATGTGACTACATCGGTTTTCTGCCCCTCTCCGCAGTTGGGACCAAAAACTTGGGGAGACTTTAGTTCCATCCTGATCTTGCCACAAGGCCCAACCAAAGCCGTCCTCGGTGTTGCTCACGTGTAACCAGAAGGGTCACCCTTCCCATACTGTGCCCAGCGCTTTCACCTGTGCAGCCAACACGTTTGCTTTCTCAAAAGCTTGCTGCTGTTCATTACTCCCGTCCTTCGAGGCACCCATTCTCCCAGTCGATAGAGTGGTCTCAAGCGCTGGGCCAAGTAAGGAATAAATATTCTCCAGTACCCTAAAAAACCAACAAAGGCCTGCACCTCCTTTGGCATCCTAGGGGTGGGGTAAGCTTGCATCTTATCAACTATGGCTTCAGGCAACACATGGGTCTTACCCGACCAGATGACCCCTAGGAATTTTACCGACATTCCCGGCCCCTGCACCTTGGGGGGATTCACAGCCCATCCTCTCCCCTGTAGGTGGATGATTAGGGCTTCTAGACACTCCTGTAACAGAGAAACATCTTTAGCAGTTAACATGATGTCATCAATGTAATGAAACCAATGGACAGCAGCAGGGAAGGGGAAAAAAGTCAGATCTCTAGCCACCATACCATGGCAGATAGTGGGAATATGTAAATATCCTTAGGGGAGCACTTGTAATGTCCATTGCTGCCCCCCACCCCAAGGCAAACTGGGGTGGACAGGGCTAGACGATGCTAAAGAACGCATTGGCCAGATCTAACACAGCGTGATACGTGCCCAGATCCCTACTAAGGGTTTCTAACAAAGAAGTTACATTTGGGACTGCAGCATATATAGAAGGGATTACTTTGTTCAGTTCCCTGTAGTCCCTAGTCATAAGCCAGGACCCATCTGGTTTCTTCACAGGCTACACAGGGCTATTAAAAGCACTGTTGGCTCCCAGGTGGATATCTACTCTTTTTAATTCCAAAATAGTTTCACTAATTTCCTTATTAAGGAGCCCTGGTGGTGCAA
>NW_004444130.1:4220118-4222133 GCF_000243295.1 Trichechus manatus latirostris
AGGCTCATCCAGCTGCAAGGGACACTTCCTCACAAGGGGCGGTAGGACTCAGAGGGTGATACTGTTGCTCCAGCTTCAGATCCTTCCAAAGACTAACCGAAACTGCATTCGGTTGCTTATCTGTTTTGTGCACTGCCATTCCAGCAGCCACTAAGACCACCCACATCTGTCTTCAGGTCACTTTCAAGGGGCCTTTGGACGATCTCACAGGTTTCTCAGTCTTTCTTTTCTCTTTTCCCACCGCTTGCGCCCCCTCTCTCTAGCCTTCTCAGTTTCACCCAAATCAGCTACGCCTTGTCCCACATGATACATTGTCTGGCCCACTAAGGGACTAACAATACCCACCAGCATGCCCTACTAGGAGGGAGGAGCAGCTGCCAGATCTTCGCTTTCATTCGTGCAGTAAAAAGTTCATTGTCTGCCCCCCAGAAGTGCTTGGCATAAATGGCATGGTGCATACCTAACTCCTGAATTAACTGCTATAACTTCTCTGTGGAAGACCACTTCCTGACCATGTTGGGAAGATCTCCCTCATTCAGCCATGCTCTTATGCAACACAAGATGATCCAATCTGTGAGGGAGTGTATGCCTTCTGTTCTGAGCTGCATGTAAGCACTGTTGGAGGGTGGGGTGGGTGGTTATACTGCTCATTTTCTCAGTCTCATCTCCATTTAAAGAGACATCATCTCCCCAGATATCCCACAGCTAACCAAGCTACAATAGTTCCTTCCCTTTCTGCTGGAATTTCCCACACAACTCAGTCAGCTCAGTAGGGGCGTACTCCTGCATTGTCATGGAACTGGCTGGCGAGATTTCATGTCTGGGGTCATTGGGTTCCTGGGTTGCTTTCATCTTATGAGTAATGAGCAGCTATGCCCACGTGTCCACTCTGCACTGTCAGACTCCTCTTCCACTATCACTTCTACATCTGATTCACTACTTGATCTGGATTCCACGTTTTTGTGTTCCAGTTACTTCTCATCAGCACTGTACTAATCCTTGCTTTTGGCATTTTCCGTCCCCTCATCTTTACAAACCTGCAGGTGAGCTTCTCTAATTGCTCGTCCTGCTCTCGGACATGGCTACTTAAGACATCAGTTGTTGCCACACAGGACTGGCATACATCTTTTTCTAACTGCAGCTCTTCCTGCAGGGCTCTTAGGCGTGCTTCAGCAGCTACCTGGGCCTCAGTGGCCAGCTGAACAGCCCAGAGCAGCGGCCATCCACAGCTGCTGCTGCTCTCCTAGCTTCTTTCCACACTTATGAAGGCATGCATATTCCCACAACTGTACTATGCTGCTTGGTGTTTTCAGAGTATCCCCGTACTCATGTGGTAGACTGCATACATCAAGCATACGGGCCAGACCTCCGCACATGGAGGTTGCTGGCCAACCTGGAATTTCCCCTGCGGATGCCTCACTCCCACTCCCTTTTCTTTGATCTCCTGACTGGTTCACCAGTTGTCCAGGCATGGATTGGTAATGTGAAATTTGTCTCCAAAAATGGAGGATGCTGAGAGATCAGTGAAAGAGGTGAGCAACTCCAGTGTGGCAGCAAGGGAGTATATTAGGGAGACTTACATATGAGGTGAATCCTGGGCAGTTGCAGGACCAGGGCAGATCTCCACACCCAGCAGTAGGGGTGGGGGGGTGGTTTTATAGTGGTCAAAGACAAAGGTGGCTACATGCCAGGGTGTTACATAAGACTGCCTTAGCAAGGTCACATAACAGGGGATTGGAAGACAGCAGTGAACTAACAGAAACTGCTGTGAACTAATGGAAAGCATGAGGGCAGCCATGTTGAGCTTCACAAAGCCTGTTTTCCTCTTCAGCCTGTGAGGCAGATTTTATTATGACTATTTACAAGCTAGAATGGAGCCCTGGTGGCACAATGGTTAAGCACTCAACTGTTAACGGAAAGGTCAGCGGTTTGAACCCACCAGCAGCTCTGTAGGAAAAGATCTGGCGATCTGCTCCTGTAAAGATTACAGCGTAGGAAGCCCTCTGGGACAGTTC
>NW_004444130.1:4223252-4248600 GCF_000243295.1 Trichechus manatus latirostris
CAGTTTACCGCCCTTTATTAAAATCACCTCTTTATTTATCACTACATTCCCATTGCTGTTATTGCAAATACTGTTTTGCCCCCCAACTTTAATTACTTTCTCCTTGACGTTACTGGGCTCCAGTTGTGTTGTGATTTTGCTCTGTGTGTTTCTCATGTCCTCTTCCCAACAGTTGATTTTGCATTTTGTTTTCTCCTGGCACTTTCCTACTTCCTAATCCATAAATCTCAGAGCACACAGATTCTCCTTCTCCTTCCTGTGTTACATTCTGTGCCTAGCCAAAAGCAAACAAAAAAGAAATAAACAAAACCCATCATTCTAATAACTTTTTAAAAGTCGATTTAAAATTTGTCTAATTTCAGATTGGAAGAATGCCCTCCAAGTATTGGAAACTGAGCCAGATGTTTGCCGTACATTACTTCTCTCCATCTTAACACAGCATTTGCTCATGACCAGCCTTTTCTCATATATATGTTTGTTTTTTCATTCTCTCAGTGCATTTCTCTTGTGGCTAAATCGTCTTTGTATTTGTCTTTTTTTTTTTGTTTGTTCATTGTTGAAGTTTAAATGAAAGTTTACATTTCAAGTTAGTCTCTTACACGAAAATTTATACATACATTGTTACGTGACCCTAATTACTCTCCCTATACTGTGACAGCACACTTCTCCTTTCCACTCCAGATTTCCCATGTCCGTTCAACCAGCTCCTAACCCTCTCTGCCTTCTCATCTCACCTCTGGACAGGAGCTGCCCATTTAGTCTCATGTATCTACTTAAGCTAAGAAGCACGCTTTTCACGAGTATCATTTAATGTTCCACAGTCCAGTTTAATTGTATTTGTCTTTTTAAATGGTTGCATAGTAATCCATGAAGTGGGTATATGCTTATTTAAATTTTTCTCTATTTTGAACCATTTGGTTGTTCATTGATTTATTTTTGAATTTTCCCAGTCTACCAGTATCTACTTCAAGTAGTATCTTACTATTACTACCTTAAGATTCTTGTAATTCTCCAAGATCACAGTATGTTAAGCTGTTTACAAATGTCAGTGTCATAAAGTATTCAATTGCTTTGTTCCACTTTCGTCCTACAAAACTCTAGATTTCTCTTGGAAGAGGAAATTTAAAATAACAGTTGTCTCCTTATAGCCTTCCCCTTCCTGCTCAAGAATTTATAACACTTAAAGATGGCTCTCTGTCTCTTCCAGGCATATCTTTTGTTCAGACAGGAATTAGTGGTGGTGGGTAGAGATTGCCAGCTTTGACAGATCTGGGGAGCACATCTGTCACCCTCCGGGAACCAGCTCCCTCATCAGCTGGTCTTGTCAGTTACATGCATAGCCATCTCTGCAGCCCTCAGCAGCATCACCGATCATCCCTACGTGTGTCCTTCTCCGGAGCTCGGTGCCTTTGGCCTCTGATGGGCTGTTGCAATTGCAGGTTTTCTGTTGTAATCATGAGTTGGAGTATCTTCTCCAGGAGGCATAGAGTCACTGTTTATGGGAACAACCTCTCAACTGCCATATCACTCCTCCCTTGATACTGATTTTGATCTCCTTCTGGTGTCTTAGAGTTTTCTGCCTTCCTTTTTTTTAAAAAAAAAAAAAATTATAATTTCTTCCATCTTTTTGAGAAAAACTTGAACATCTCAGTGTAACAGACTAAGATCCCTCAATACTTGTATTCTCTTCTTAACCAGGGAAAGCAACCTGTATTTAATAAACATCAAAATGAAAAAGAAAAACTTCATATTTACAGTTTTGAATGCTCAACCAGCACCAGTACTACTTGAGCTAGTCTTCCAGAGAATGGATAAAACTGTGAAATATCTCGTCCGCCGTTAGCTGGTGTTTCTCGTTAATGTTAACTCCTTTCTAATAAAGAAAAATATCAGAGACCCTGAGGGCACTATGTGCCTCATTCTTTCCTGACTTTTGCCCCTTATGCATCTAGCCCAGCTCTCTCCACAGTTATGCCGGAGGCTGTTAATGTTTCCTCCTTACTATTCACCAGGATACACACCACACTTTTAAATATTTGCTGTACCCAACAAAGCAATGAGGTTACCATTTTGATAATATTTTCTTTGATATAACAACATTGATGAGCTGCTTTGTAGCTTTCTTCCAGTCTCCCTGATTACACAAATAAGAAATATTAAAGGAAAGGCTTTAATAGGCTGTTGATTAATTGGTTTAGAATGAATTTCTTCTTAATTTATGTAATAAACTTTTTTAAGCTGGACTTGTTAGGCTCTACACTTAAGGTACTTCCTCACAAAGTGCCCTTTCATACTTTGATAGCTGTTTGCTTGGAACTAATTGGATAGTGTTGAGAATATTTGTATTTAATCATAAATTTCAGATGCTAGGCAAAATACCAGGTGAAGTAGTACAAGCAAATGACTAATCGTAGAGTTGAAGTTCATTGCATCTCCTAGAACAATTTTTTAAAAAATTTTAATTAAAGGATACAGTTGATGCCCAGAGCAATGTGTAGTGTTTTTAGTGAAGTGGTTTGAACTGAGAGTTGTGATCAGCTTTTGTTCTTTATGTTCTGCAGTCGTTTCCCAAGCCACACATTCTTCTAAAATCAGGAGATGCAAACAGAATAAGTTCCTGTCTGTCTACCCAGCTACCATTTCAGAGGATCTGGTTATTTTATGAGTGAGCTTCCAGTGTGACGTACAGAAAAACAAACATTGGAGTTACCCTGCAGTTTCTTGATTTCAGGGTTGGGCTTGGTTAAGGAAATTATCCATCCATCCACTCCCTCTTTAAAACAGCTAAATGTGAGTTCTTGTTCTAGTTGGAATATTGGGGTAAAGTCATGGGCATATCACAATCCCTGCCATTTAGGGACCCAAAACCAAATGGGGAAGACAGAAAGACATATCTTAAATTACCTGTAGCCAAAGGCCAGAAAACCAGTTACCGCTGAGTTGACTCTGACTCATGGCAGCCGCGTGAGTGTCAGAGTAGAACTGTGCACGTAGGGTATTCAGTGGCTGATTTTTCGGAAGTAGATTGCCAGGCCTTTCTTCTGAGGTAAGGGATGACTCAAACCTTCAGCCTTTTGGTTAGCAATGAGCACGTTAACTGTTTGCACCACTTGGAACTCCCTAATAAAAGACTGTGGTAAATACTACACTTCAGTCTAAATTCCTGATGTAATACCATTCTGATTCATTTGACAGCCCATCCGTTTTCTCTCGTTTCCTGTAAAAATCAATAAATAACTAGTGCTATTCTTACTAGACCTGATATCAGATGAGTTTTTATATTTTTGGTCGGACTGTGAGTTGATAGTTTGGAAATTTATTCCCGAGAATTACACTGGGTGAATATGTTACAATGCTGCACGAACTCTGTAACGGCACACGTTGAGACCCTGGTGATTTTTTAGTCAGCACTGACGATTCAGAGAATTATACCTCAGAAAGAAAGAAAGATCAGATAAGTATGTTATAAAAATTTGTATTGGATTATACTTTGTTTAGTATAAGCAATTACTTTTCACTGAGTTGGGCTAGGATCCATTCAGTCTGTGTAAGCATTTTTATCTCAGGTAATTTCTGAGCGTTGTGCAATTTCACCACTTTCCTCATTTGATTCATTTATTCACTCAACAAATATTTAGTAAGCCCCTGCAGTGTGGTACCTATCATTATACATGTCTTCAGCATCAGTGGTTCTGAAATGATTAATGGCCTGAATCAGTAACTTCTTCCTAGCCAATTGAGAATCAATGTTTTTACTCTCAGGTACATAATGCTTTTGTGGTCATATTTTATGCCTAAAGGTTTTGCTTTCCTTTAAAACCAAATGTACAGTATTATTCAGCGTGCTTTCAGGGTGATCAGCGTTATTACAGGCAATATGCTTAGTGGCTGTACTAGCTAGTGCTTAACCAGCCTGCCCTGGGCTTAAAGCTACTTCTTGGTTCTGTAGAAAAGCCCAGCACAGTGTGATAAGCATCATGAGAGAGGAGTTCAAAACGCACGGAGCATTCAAATGCACTGCAAGTAATTCCGACAACCTAGCCAAAGAAGGAAGATTTTTACCCAGAATCACAAAGGGAAAGGGTCAGTTTAACATTATAAGGGGTGTATGTGTGTGTGTGTATGCATGACATTGATCAGATTTACTTTTTGTAAAGTTAACAGCAACAGTTAACACTGTTGGCAATGTGAAGGATGAGAATGATGGATAGTGAATGGGGTCTAGTAGGGGAACATGGTGGTGGCGGTGGTGGTGGTGCCGCGAGTTGATTGCAACTCATAGCGACCCCGTGTGACAGAGTAGAACTGCCCCATAGGTTTTTCTTGGCTGTAATCTTTACAGAAGCAGATCTCCAGGTCTTTCTCCCACAGAGCTG
Organism: Trichechus manatus latirostris; assembly: GCF_000243295.1. Classification (NCBI taxonomy): domain Eukaryota; kingdom Metazoa; phylum Chordata; class Mammalia; order Sirenia; family Trichechidae; genus Trichechus; species Trichechus manatus. The sequence goes on from NW_004444130.1 coordinate 4,227,629, forward strand.
CTGGGTGAATTTGAACCTCCAGTCTTTCAGTCCAGATATTGAGCTGGTGAAGTAATTCATGTAAAAAGTAATAAGTTGTTGTTGTTGTTAGGTGCCCTCAAGTTGCTTCTGGCTCATAGTGACACTACGTACATAAGAACAAAAAACTGCCTGATCCTGGGCCAGCCCCACAATTGTTGCTATGTTTGAGCCCATTGTTGCAGCAACTTTGTCAGTTCATCTCCCCATCTCGTCGAGGGTCCTCCTCTTTTTCGCTAACCTTCTACTTTACCAAGCATAATATCCTTCTCCAGGGACTGGTCCCCTCTGATAACATGTCCAAAGTACATGAGATGAAGTCTTGCCATCCTTGCTTCCAAGGAGCACTCTGGCTGTACTTCTTCCGAGGCAGACTTGTTTGTTCTACTGGCAGTCCTTAGTGTATTCTATATTCTTGGCCAACACTGTAATTCAAAGGCATCAAGTCTTCTTCGGTCTTCCTTATTCATTGTCCAACTCTTGCATGCATATGAAGCAATTGAAAACACCATGGCTTGGACCAGGTGCACCTTAGTCTTCAAAGTGACATCTTTGCTTTTCAACACTTTAAAGAGATCTTTTGCAGCAAACGTGCTAAATGCAATACGTTATTTGATTTCTTAACTGCTGCTTCCACGGGCATTGATTGTGGATCCAAGTAAAATGAAATCCTTGACAACTTCAGTCTTTTTTGGTTTATCATGATGTTGCTTATTGGCTCAGTTGTGAGGATTTTTATTTTCTTTATGTTGAGGTGTAATCATACTGAAGGCTGAGGTCTTTGATCTTCATTAATAAGTGCTTCAAGTCTTCTTAGCTTTCAGCAAGCAAAGTCTTGCAGGTTGTTAATGAATCTTCCTCCAATCCTGATGCCACGTTGTTCTGCACATAGCCCAGCTTCTCAGATTATTTGCTCAGTATACGGATTGAATAAGCGTGGTCAAAGGATTCAACCCTGATGCACACCTTTCCTGATTTTAAACCATGCAGTATCCCCTTGTTCTGTTCGAACAACTGCATCTTGGTCTATGTACAGTTTCCTCATGAGCACAATTAAGTGTTCTGAAATTCCCATTCTTCACAATGTTATCCATAATTTGTTACAATCCACAAAGAGAAATGCCTTTACATAGTCAATAAAACACAGGTAAATATCTTTTTGATATTCTCTGCTTTTAGCCAAGATCCATCTGATATCAGTAATGATATCCCTTGTTCCATGTCCTTTTCTGAATCTGACTTGAATTTCAGCCAGTTGCCTGTTGATGTGCTTGCTGCTACAACCGTTTTTGAATTATCTTCAGCAAAATTTTCCTTTTGTGTGATATTAATGGTATTATTTGATAATTTCTGCATTCTTTTGGATCACCTTTCTTTGGAATGGGCACAGATATGGATCTTTTCCAGTTGGTTGGCCAGGTGGGTAGCTGTCTTCAAAATTTCTTAGCATAGATATATGAACACCTACAGTGCTGCATCCATTTGTTGAAACATCTCAATTGGTATTCCATCAATTCCTGGAGCCTTGTTTCTCGCCAATGCCTTCAGTGCAGCTTGGACTTCTTCCCTTCAGTACCATCGGTTCTTGATCATATGCTACCTCCTCCTGAAATGGTTGAACGTCGACCAATTCTTTTTGGTACAGTGACTCTGCGTATTCCTTCCATCTTCTTTTGATGCTTCCTGTGTCATTCAATATTTTGCCCATAGAATCCTTCAAACTTGCAACTAAAGATTAAACTATTTCTTCAGTTCTTTCAGCTTAAGAAATGCTGAGTGTGTTCTTCCCTTTTGATTTTCTAATTCCAGGTCATTGCACATTTCATTGTAATACTTTACTTTGTCTTCTGGAGCTGCCCTTTGAAATCTGTTCAGCTCTTTTACTTCATCATTTCTACCATTCACTTTAGCTACTCTACGTTCAAGAGCAAGTTTCAGAGTCTCTTCTGACATCCGTTTTGGTCTTATCTTTCTTTCTTGTGTTTTTAATGACCTTCTGCTTTCTTCTTGTATGATGTCCTTGATGTCATCCCACAATCATCTGGTCTTCGGTCATTTGTGTTTAGTGCATCAAATCTATTCTTGGGATACAAATTCAGGTAGAGTATGATCAAGGTCATATTTTGGTTCTCATGGACTTGTTTTAATTTTCCTCAGCTTCAGCTTAAACTTTCATAGGAGCAGTTGATGGTCTGTTCCACAGTCAGCTCCTGGCCTCCTTCTGACTGATGATATTGAACTTTTCCAGTGTCTCTTTCCATAGATGCAGTCTATTTGATTCCTGTGTTTTCCTTCTGGTGAGGTCCACATGTATAGTCACCGTTTATGTGGTTGAAAAAAGGTATTGGCAATGAAGAAGTTGTTGGTCTTGCAAAATTCCATCATGTGATCTCTGGCATCATTTCTATCACCAAGGCCATATTTTCCAACCACTGATCCTTCTTCTTTGTTTCCGACTTTCACATTCCAATCACCAGTAATTATCAGTCCATCTTGATTGCATGTTTGATCAATTTCAGACTGCAAAAGTTGGTAAAAATCTTCAATTTCTTCCTCTTTGGCATTAAAGTTTGGTGCGTAAATTTGAATAATAGTTATTTTAACTCGTCTTGCTGGTAGGTGTATGGATATTATCCTATCACTGTCAGTGTTGTACTTCAGGATAGATCTTGAAATGTTCTTTTTGATGATGGATGCAACACCATTCCTTTTCAATTTGTCATTCCTGGCATAGTATACCATACGATTGTCCAATTCAAAATGGCCAATACCAGTCCATTCAAGCTTACTCATGCCTAGGATATCGATATTTATGCATTCCATTTATTTTTTGATGACTTCCAGGAAGTAATAAGAGATACATAATAACCAAGGCAATGACAATGGTGATAAGGAGCAGTCACCGGACTTGTTCCATGTGGACATGTAGGACTGACAGAAAACCATGACTGAAAGCAGAGATGCATGAGAGCAAAGAGACACTAGTTCCAGTTGCTAGTTTTTGTTTCTGTTTAATTATGAATGTTTTTGTATCTTCTGAAAAGTTTAAAATAATTTTTGTATGTAACTGCTTTCTTTCTGAATAGGAACTTCTGAGTTCATTCATATTTTTTGTTTGTTTTTGTTTTGTTTCATTTTCTTCCCATACCTCTCTAAAAAAGATCATATTTAGATATTTTGAGATTGTGTGTGTTATGTATGATGCAATATTTTAGGAAGATTCATGCCATGGTGATGTATTGAGTAAAATCTTTCTGAAATAAAGCCCAAATGAAGTAACTTTCTGGCATTGTCTGTTGTTGAATTTTATTTGCATCCTTTGCATTCAGGAAGAGCAAGAATATATGCTGAGTTGAGGCTTCGTGGAGGATTCTTCCCCATCACTGAGAATTATGATGGTTTTTCTGTCCCTCACTCTCCACCTACCCCCACTCCGCCCATTTGGCTTAGATACCCATTGCCGTCCAGTCAAGTCTGACTCATAGCAACCCTAGAGGACAGAGTAAAACTGCCCCATTGAGTTCCAAGGAGCGCCTGGTGGATTTGAACTGCTGACCTTTTTGGTTAGCAGACATACTCTTAACCACTACGTGACCAGCTTAGATAGTAGAGACTAAATACCTGCCCCTTATTATAAAAAGTAGAATTCCTTTGGTTGGGTTGTTTAAATGCTTTAGACCCAATAAATTCAGGCTTGAAGTATCTATCACGTGATGTGTAGAAAGAGGGCATTGATAAAGTGGAAAAGCAAAAGCTGATTAAAATTTTACAATGTGCTCTTCAAATTATGTTCAGTTTAATTATCCAGACATTTACCAAGTGCCTGCCATGTATGAAGCATGTGCTAGAAGATAGGAATATAAAGCTGTGTAGTCCCTGCTCTCAAAATGGAGGAAAGAAGGACAAAGGAGAGGAGAGGGAGAGAAATGACATAGTCTTACTATGATGTTACTAATTGTACCTTTTGGAACTTCTCATCATTTTGAATCCATTTGTTTTTTGTGTCTAGGGATTCAACAACCATATGTGGATGCTATTAAGTTACTGACCTTGTATTTGAAACCCCAAACATTGAGAAGAGCCGAGGTAATTGCCCCTTCAGAGAGTTTGAATTCTCCAGTGTGTTCTGTAGCATTATACAATCTTAGGAGAATTAAAAATCTGTGGCAGGACAAATTTGAGCCTTCCAGTTGGCCTCTAGTGGCAACTGTTACATTTTTAAAATACACCCCTGGGCATAGTCAGTCCTGAAGAAAAGCCTGGAAGGTTTTATCTAAACAAAGTTGTAAAGAAATGACCTTTATTAGTTTATAAGTGAACTCAGAGGATTATGAAAAGTAAGAAACTTTTTGTTGTCGTTGTTGTTTATTTTTAAGTCTTTTACTATTTTCAGCATCAGAATTTCCAGTACCACAAAACCAGCAATTGGTCTTTAGAAAGCTCTTTTAACAGATGAGACTGTTTAGCCAACTCTTTTTGGCCATTTAGATTTCAGCATTTGGAATGAACTATTATTTAATTTAAAATTTACTTAAAATCAGCAAACTTTTATTCGGAATTCTGTTAACTAGGAATGAACCCTAACAATACAAATTCTCTATTGCAAAGTACTTGAGGTGTTGAATGAACTATAATAAGAAATGATTATTTATGTTCATTTTTATTGAACTACAATAATATGTTTATTATAATGGAGCTCCTAAAACAAAAAGGAACTGTTCCTTCAGATATACATATTATGACTTGATTTATAATGGAAATTAAATCCTTAATGCTAAGGGGTGACTAGTAACCAGTTGCTGTCAAGTCAGTTCCCACTTATGGCGACCTTATATGTTTGAATGTAGAAGTGCACTCCATAGGGTTTTCAGTGGCTGTTTTGCAGCAGTAGTTCTCCAGGCCTTTTTCTTGAGGTGCCTCCGGGTGGATTTGTACTGCCAACCTTTTGGTTAGTAGCCTATTGCTTAACTGTTTGCACCACCCAGGGGCTCCTAGTACTAAGGGATAAGATAGCGATTTTACAGGAAAATCTTAATTCAAATCTATCACTTAAACTTTCCCTAAATTAATTAAAACATGTATTCCTGGGCTATGAAAAAAATTACTGTTATCCTTTAAATTTGTCAACATTTACTATACAAAAATAAACCCAGAAGCTATAGGATCGTAGATACGTAGATATCTTACAGACGCATACACACACACACACACACACACACACACACATGGTAATCAGAATAATCTAACTGTTGATCCCACAAAACCTAGAGCATTCATTCTCAACTCATTTTAATTCTAGCTCCCCCACAGCATTAAACCTTCATATGGATGCTCTGGGACTTATATTCTGACTATTACATTTTGATTAAACTTGACCATTACATTTTGATGATTACATTTAGATTAAACTAACAGTACTATTTGGGCTCACAGGTCTGTGCTGCTGCTGAGGCTGTCAGCCTGGAAAACCTGCCAGACTCTTTATTTTATTTTGTTTATTCTCCAAGAAGCACTGGTTCACCTCCTCAGGTTTATTTAAATGTGCTTCTACGTCCTCGTCGGAAACCCTGGTGGTGTAGTGGTTAAGAACTACGTCTGCTAACCAAAAGGCTGGCAGTTTGAATCTACCAGATGCTCCTTGGAAACTCTATGGGACAGTTCTACTCTGTCCTATAGGGTCACTATAGTTGGAATCGACTCAACGGCAACAGCTTTGGGTTTTGGTTATGTCCTCCTGGCATCTTGTGTAAGATGCTTACACTGTAATTAAAATAATACACTGGGTCATGGAGGGAGTGTCTTTTATGATGGAGTGCCTAGGCAGTGACTAAGAGCACAAATACTTGGTCAGCTCAACAGCATTCCGTAGGAACTAACCTATAGACATGAAAACCAAGGAAAAGCTACATGACATTCTTTCTAATTACAAGGAAGTATGAGTAGGAGGCTATAAAAAGTAGCATAAAAAAGCAATATTTGAATGAGACTGTTGAGTTTTATCTTTTACTGTTGGAATTATCAGTTCTTAAGAATGGCATTTTGAAAAACAAAATGCGTAGCATGGCCACTTTTAATACCACTATCATATAAACAGCTTCAAGTATTATTTCAAACGAACTATTTTAAGTTCTAAAGTCAAATGACAAATATTCAAAGATTTTTTAAACTGGATTTTGAGGCCCCAGAGTAGATCAGGGCAGGATATGCAAAAGAATTGAAACATCTATTTTCTATTTTAAAAATAATTTATAATCTAATTTAACACCTAGTACATACATCTGTGATAATGTTAACAATCAATATAGCAGTATTTTCAAATAATGTGTGAAGTTATATATACTCAAAGAACTGGAAGTGAATGAGTCACCAGTATTTGTTTTAGATATAAAGGAATTTTATCTGGACATTCAGAGAGTTACAATAGTTTTCAAAAAGAGATGAAGGATCTAGAAACATTAAGGCACATCTTAAAGAATTAAAAGATTGAGCCAATAATTCTTCCTAATTCTTAAGCAGTTTCATCTTTCTGGTGTTTTTGCATTCTAAATAGAAGCTGATTTTAAGTTTTTAAAGTTACAGTCTTAAGTTGCAGTAGTGACATCAGAAGCAGTAATCCTTTGATAAATATAGTGTTCAGATAGCCAAAAATATTGAAGAGAATTTTGGATATTCCATGGAGGGTAAATTATTATATAGGAATGCATCATAACTTGTATCTAGTAATAAGAACCATCTTGATACTTTTGGTATTTAATTTTTCGTGTGTTCATTATTTACAAATACATTACAGTGCCTCAGATTTTGGTAAGTAGAATTCTTGCTCTTCCATTGCAATCCTAATTATTTGGTAAAAGTCATTTCTTTTAGTAAAAGTAGCTACTATCAATTTTGTCTCCTGAAGGTATAATATTAGCAATTCAAAATGGAATATTTCAAGGATGTGTTTCGTGTGAACAAGTTGACTAGTGTTGTGCAAAGGCATCGGGGACACAAACAATTGGTGTTATATAGGGCAAATAGGAAGGAGGTTTTCTGAAGAAAAATGTAGAGGCAGAGCAGTGGCAGATACACAGTATCTGTAAGTTCTCATGCGCCTTCAGGGAGGTGTGAGGAGGACTTCTGTTGCTTTTCTATTGCTGAGTCGCACATTACCGGACGATTAGCAGCTTAAAACAACACCCGTGTATTACTGTATTATCTCACAGTTTCTGTAGGTCAGGAATCTGGGCACAGCATAGCTAAATGAGTTTTTTGCTCAGGGTTTCACAAAGCTGCAGTCAGTCTTTCAGCTAGGGGAAGGTCTCATCTGAGGCTTGTGGTCCTCTGCAAGTTCACGTGTTTGTTAGAAGTTAGTTTCTTGCAGCTGAGGCTCTTGCTTTCTTGCTCGCTGGAGTTATTCTTAGCTCCCAGAGGCTGCCCACCATTCTCTGCCACACGGCCTCTTCACAACATGGCAGTTTTTTCCTTGAAGGACAGTAAGAAAAATTTCAGTGTTTCTCTCTGACTTTGTGTCTCTGACCCCTGTTGTGCTGTTAACTGCTGATGGGCCCATATACAATGGAACAAACCACAGCCTGGTCCTGTACCATCCCCATGACTGGTTGGGGATCCATGGGGTTTTCTTTATTTTATTTTATTGTTGTACTTTAAGTGAAGTTTACAATTCAAGTTAGTCTCTCATATAGAAATTTATACATACATTGTTATGTGACCCTAATTGCTCTCCCTATACTGTGACAGCACACTCCTCCTTTCCACCCCTGATTTCCCATGTCCGTTCAAACAGCTACTGACCCCTTCTGCCTTCTCATCTCACCTCCAGACAGGAGCTGCCCATTTAATCTCATGTATCTACTTGAGCTAAGGAGCACACTCTTCATGAATATCATTTTATGTCCAGTCTAATCTTTGACTGAAGAGTTGGCCTCGGGAATGGTTTTAGCGCTGGGTTGACAGAAAGTCCGGGGGCCATGTTTTCTGGGGTTCCTCCAGTCTCAGTCAGACCATTAAGTCTGGTCTTTTTCCTAGAATTTGAATTCTGCACCCCACTTTTCTCCTGCTCCAACAGGCATAGGGTTTTCATTGGCTAATTTTTGGGAAGTAGATTGCCAAGCCTTTCTTCCAAGTTCGTCTTAGTCTGGAAGCTCTGGTGAAACCGGTTCAGCATCGTAGCGACATACAAGCCACTGCTGACAGATGGGTGGTGGCCGCACATGAGGAATATTGGCCATGAATTGAACCGTGGGCTCCCGCATGGAAGGTGAGCCTTCTACCACTGAGCTACCACTGCCCTCCTCTGACCTCTAGACCTTTTTTAAAGGGCTCATCTGATCAGATCAAGCCCACCCAGTTTAATCTCCCTTTGTAATAACTAAAAGTCAACTAAATTGTTGTTATTGGATGTCATCAAATTGATTCTGACTCATAGCAACCTCATAGAACTGCCCCATAGGGTTTTCTGGGCTATAATCATTATGAAAGCAGATTACCAGGTCTTTATCCCATGGCGCCCCTGAGTGGGTTTGAACTGCTAACCTTTAGCAGTCAAATGCTTAACCTTTTGTGCCACTGTTGCTGTCGAGTCTATTCCAACTCATAGCAACCCTAAGGACAGAATAGAACTGCTCCATGGGATTTCCAAGGCTGTAATCTTTATGGAAGCTGATGGCACGTCTTTCTCCTGAGGAGCGACTGGTGGATTCGAACTGCTGATTTTAGTCTTAACCACTGTGCCACCAGGGCTCCTTAAATTAGAGACCTTAATTAATTATATCTGCACTCTTCTTTTTACCATATGATATAACATAATCACAGGATTGATATCCTATTACATTCACAAGTTCTGTCTGTACTCAAGGGGAGTGGATTATACAAGGCATGTACAATGAAGGGCTGTAATTTTGGGTGCCATTTTGGGATTCTTCCTATCACAGAGCCTCACACACCTGGCTATCTTTTTAGCAGAGAGGGACCTGTGGCATGATTCTCCCCATATTTAAGTGGATCAGTGGCAAGGAATACCCACATGTCTACATAACAGTGGTAATTCTCTCCAGGGATGTGACCTTGTTGCAAAGGGGAAGCTTCCAGTGCTCAGAACATATATCACCCTGTTGTACCACTGAGCTAACTCACACCTGCTCAGCCAGCTTTTAGCTAACCTGCCAAAAACAGAAAATGAACTTCCAAGGCGAGCCAGGCTTGTTCCTTGCTTGATGATGAAATCGAGCACGATAATCTCAGCCAATGAAATGGAAATCTCATCCATTCAATTTCATATATTTTTCATTTCTAGTTGACTTTTTTTCTTCTCCCCTTACTGAGAAATAGCCATTTGTTAAAATAGCTTTGTGGTCTCACCTATTAAAATGCATTTATCTGCAGAAAAACTTCTTAGTACTATGAAACATTTCAGTCGTCATCTTTAAGTGTGATATTTTGAGATACCAAATAACAACTCTCAAAAGAATTTGGTAATAAAATGGAGTATTTGCTCAGCAATGTTGGAATCATCTAATATGACCGGAATAAGAATTGACTTGAGGCTTACCATTTTTCCCTCCAGGAATTAAAGTCTAAAACATGGCAATTTCAGATTGAAAATATCGGTTAATGGAAATAGCACATACTTAGGCAAACATCATTGCTGTAACATTATGCACGTGTGACTTCTCCAGGCCCCGCGCTGATGCTCTGAGCATCCTATCATCAAAGGTATTGAAATAAAGAGATGCCCCGGTCTCTGATTTCCTTTTCACCTGCCTTATGAATTGGGGCTTCTTGAGTTCTCCATTATGTACAATCTTAAATTCTGTTATTCTGGAGTAAATGAAATGAATAACTCTAAAGCTTGAAAGATATGAAGAAAAATAACCCTTTCTGAACATCATAAAACTGTCCCTTAGTAGGAACATAATGCATCAAAAAGATGCTTTACTTCATTTTTAGGTAAATGATTGAGTGCCATCTTTTGTTAGAAGAATAACTATGTGGTTAGGAACATTAAGTACTCCCTTCTCTTTCTCCTTCTCAAGCAATAATTCTTATTAGAAGATCTTATAAGAGTTATCTAGCTAAATTGTATTCAATTCCAACTCTTGAATTTTCTGACTTTATAATAATACACGTTCATATTCTAATAAGGTAGCAATCACAGACACGTAGTACTTACTATACACCAGGTACCAAGTAGTCTTTATATGCTGACTCATTAATTCTCAGAAATTAGTACCATCATTATCCCCATTTAGATATGGGGTGAGGCAGTTTAAATAAAGTGCTTAAGATCAGTTAGTAATTAGCAGAGGCAGGACTCGAACTCATGCAGGATGGTTGCAGAAATCACACCACTGTGCTACACTGTATTCTAGCTTCTGTGCCAGGTAATGGGTAATACATGAAATTCATGATGCTGATCCTCCAGAAAGTTTTATCTGAGCAAGTAGAGGTTCAGACAGCCAGAAACGTGCTGTAATAGAAGCCTGTGCAGGTTAAGGAGGGACCTGACAGAGACGTGGGAGAGGTGGGGCTGTGGGGAGAGGGGTCATAGAGAGGGGGCACTGGGCTACGACTTGGAGAAGAAGCAGGTGCTTTAAAAAAAAGGAAAAACATTTCTCGAGTTTATTCGTTGATAATCTTCTAATGACTTTGGGAATGACATGGCATTGCCTGTCTCAAATTATAATTACAGATGTGGATTCCATTGTTAAGTCTAATGGCTTACTCAAAATATAGGATCTCACCATTAAACCAGAACAGACTCAAAAAACTGCTTTTCAACAATCATTGGTCAATACTTCGAACCACAAAATCTGAAAAGAAAAAAAAAATTCTTGGTTCTAAACCTACAGTTTGGCAACTGTGGCAGATGGCGTAATGCCCCCAAAGATGTCCATGTCCTAATCCCTGGAACCTGCATGTATGTTACCTTCCCTGAAAAAAAAGGGACTTTGCAGATGTGACCAAGTTAAGGATTTCAGGATGGGGAGATTGGCCTGGATTAACCAGGTGTACCCAGTATAATCACAAGGATCCTTTTAAGTGAAAGAGGGAGGCAGGAGAGTCAGAGGAGGAGATGTGGGGACAGAAGCAGAGGTCAGAGTGATGCAGGGCCACGGGCAAACGAATGCAAGTGGCCCCCAGAAGCTAGAAAAGGGAGGAAAAAGGATTCTCCCCTGGAGTCTCCAAAAGGGACGTCACTTTGCTGAAACCTTGATTTTAACTCTTTGAAACTGATTTTGGAATTAAAATCTCTGAAGAATATTGAATATACCATGGACTTCCAAAAAAAAGAACTAATCTGTCTTGGGAGAAATACAACTAGAATGCTCCTTAGAAGCAAGAATGGTGAGACTACATCTCACATACTTTGGACATGTTATCAGGAGGGATCAGTTCCTGGAGAAGGACATCATGCTTGATAAAGTAGAGTGCCAGCGAAAAAGAGGAAGGCCCTCAACAAGATGGATTGACACGGTGGCTGCAACAAAGGGCTGAAGCATAACAACAATTGTGAGGCTGGCACAGGACTAGGTAGTGTTTCGTTCTGTTGTGCATAGGGTCGCTATGAGTTAGAACTGACTCGAAGGCACCTAACAACAACCACAACAATCTCCAGAAACCTAAGATAATAAATGTCTGTTCTTTTAAACCACTGCGTTTTTAGTGATTTGTTAAAACAGCAGCAAGAGGCAATATAGCAGCCATTTATGTTTTTCTTCCGCTGCCTCTATCCTTGGGCTATGAAAGACAAGCACTTGTCTACAGTAATTCACTTAAGAATTACTGCATGAGTCTTTCAAAAAGAACTAAAAGAAGAAAAAAAATGTCCTGTCCTATCCATTTAAGCCTCTTATAAAGGCATATCTTCATTACCATTTTCTGTCATACATTTACAGTCGGTTTAATCTATGTTGTTTGCAGCAAACAGACTAGGAATCACATAAACACCTATGTGATACAGCACACACTATAGAGATTATAGAAAGAAGTGTATTCTGTGTATGAGCAAATGTAGATGGAACCTCACTGGATTCATTTCTACAAGTTATCTTCTGTCTTTCATCCTTTTCCTTGCTTGACTGTATGCTATTATGTGTTTAGATTATCAATGGCATGGATCCCAGGCTTGGTGAATGTCTATTTTATTTTTAAATTTTTAATATAATTTTATTTATTTTGTTGTTGTTGAGAATATACACAGCAAAACATACATGACTTCAGCAGTTTCTACACGTACTGTTATTTAATGACATTGATTACATTCTAGAGTTGTGTAACCATTCTCACTCTCCTTTTCTGAGTTGTTCCTCCCCCATTAACATGAATTTACTTCCCCCTAAGGTTCCTATCTAATCTTTCGAGTTGCTGTTGTCAAGTTGATCCCATATAGATAGTTCTTAAAGAGCGTAATGCTCAAGGCAGATGTTGTTTACTAGTTAAGCTAAACTATTGTTTGGTTTTAAGAAGACTTCAGGGAATATTTTTGGTTTCAGGTTTAAAGATTATCTCAGGACAATAGTTTTAGGGGTTCATCCAACCTTCGTGGCTCCAGGAAGTCTGGAGTCCATGAGAATTTGAAATTCTCTTCTGTGTTTTCCCCCTTTTGATCAGGATTCTTTTATGGAATCTTTGATCAAAATGTTTAGTAATGGTAGCTGGGCACCATCCAGTTCTTCTGTTCTCATGGCAAAAGAGGCAGTTGTTCATGGAAGTGAGCATCTATTTTAAAACATTATGATTGGAACAAATATTTTAATGCCATTAGTTATTTTTATTTGCATTTATTATCATTCTTATGTTAATAACAATGAGAGTTTTCTTTGGGTTGGACTTCATCTTTGTTAATTCAAAGTACATTCTACATCAGTTTGAGAACTATTTTTCTTTATTCCCTCTAAGTTGTTATTGCCAGCTGCCTTTAAGTCTGCCCCTGACTCATGGTGACGTCATGCACAACGGAACGAAATGCTACCTGGTCCTGTGCAATCCCCATGATCTGGCCATTGTGGTCCACAAGGTTTTCTGGGAGGTGAGAATTCTACTCCTGGGCTACCAGTGTCCTACTTACCTGTCCAATAAAGGACAGGTAAATTCCCCTGTGAAACCACCTGGTCTCAATGATTTGGGAGGGAATAGATCTTTAAACAACTTTTTTGATTTATTTTATGGAAATTGGTTTATTTTTAGTTTTTTTGGAGTTAATTTTACTTATACACACACACATTTATATACACACATGCATATTCTCAGATATTTATCCTTCTACATTTGTGAATTTATTTTCATATATTTGAGAAAAGTAATCATTTATAATTATTTTAATTTCCTCTATATCTGCTATTATTTCCTATTTTAATTCTCATTTTATATGTTTGTACCCTCTTCATACTTTATATTTTTCTCCATAAAAGTAGATAGGGGTTTTTGGGTTTTTTTTTTGTATACTTTATTGTTTGTTTGTTTTCCTAAAGACCCAGTTCTTAGATTTATTTAATTTTTTGTTTTAAATTCATTAGTTTCTGTTTTCATTTTTATTAATTCCTTCCTTGTGTTTATTTTATTGTTCTTTCTAAGTTGAGCGTTAAGTCATTTATCTTCATTGCTCGTGTTATAATTTATAATGAAAGTGTTTAGGGCTTGGAATTTCTTATCTTTGAGTTCCTCCTCCTTATTTTAGCATTATTATTAAGGACTGGGGCAGACCTGACCAGTGACAGTGGGTTTACCAGTTTCAGCAGTGGGAATGGTGGGCATAAAGAGGCTGGACATCGTACCAGGTCTGCCGTTCCTAATGAGGTTCAGAAGTTTACCTTGAAGCAGTTCATTGGCTTCTCTCCTATTTGTGAGGGCCTTTTACTTTTATTTCGAATCCATCAGGCATTTCTTGGAAACTCTGTGGGGCAGTTGTACTCTATCTATAGGGTCGCTATGAATCGGAATCAACTCGATGGCAATGGGTTTGGTCTTGGTTGGTTTACTTTTATAATTGTTTTCCAACTGCACACAGATAGTGGGTCCTTAAGGTGTGCTATAAGCAATATCTCTTCCTGACCCTCCTGTTCCCCATGAATACAAACAAGCAGAACCCTCAGTTAACTCAGTAAAACATGATGGGCTCCCATACAGTGAGACTGTGAAGTACCTAATTGGAATTGTCATAGAAGACAAAATGTTGAAAGCATAAATTAGAAACATAAGTGATGCTCAAGCCAAAGGATCTGAATGTAAGCTGTCCCAGGGCAGGGGTCAGTATTATTCTCATACTTCAGGTGGGTGGCATAGTACTTGGGACACATATTTTGTTTCCCATATCAATTTATCACACTAATTTTCAAGGCATATTAATGATAGGCATATGAATAGTACCTTATGAAAACACATTTTTCTTTACACAGGACTATTGAGAAAGAGAAGAATTATTTGGAGTACCTACTCTACTTTTTAGGTGTTGTGTATGCTGTCCCACAAAGTTCTCATAGTTCTCTTCTGAAGGGGATATATTTATCTGCACTCCATAGGTAAAGGGATTGTACATAAATTTGAAGCAATTTCTATCAGTCCATGGGAGGACAGACCTCAGGAGACAAAGCCTGAGTGCTTTCTACAATGCAAACTGCCTCCTATGCCATTTCTGCTTAAATAGATCACTAACAAAGAGACAAATATTTGATTACAATAGATAGTTAGGTACTTGTGAGCAGCCTAACAGTAGCAAAAATACTTCATTGAACAACAATAAAAAAGGCGTAAAATTAAAAACTAAATGTTTGGCCAACTGTGTGTGTGTATATATATATGTGTGTGTGTGTGTGTGTGTGTGTATGCACACACATATACTATGAGTCAAAACTGACTCAATGGCACATAACAACAACAGATATATATATATATATGTATATATATATCTCAAACTGTGATTAATTTAAATTATGTTTCCAAGTGGAAAAATGGAGGATAATGACAGGCAATTTACAGAAATTGGAAATGGATGACAACATATGGAATAATTGTTTGACTGCATTGATCAAAGCAACAGTATAAATACATAGTGGTTACAATCTTGTTCACCTATCAAAGGAGCATCTGTAGTTGGGGTGTGTGATGGAATGAATTGAGAATAAATTGATTATCATCATTGTGGAAAAAAATGGAAATAATTTCAACATCTGTATATACATTAAAAAATAAGCTTATCATCCACTAATTCTCCCATTGAATATCTATCCTAAATACATATATGCCAAACTATAGGAAAGCTTGCTCCATAACAATATTCTTTTCAGCATTATTCCTAATATCAAATTAGAAATCATGGGGTCACATGTGACCATATTATCTATCAAGTTTGTAGTGTGTGCAGATTCTGGTATTCTTTCTGCTTACCCTTTCATTAGTTCTACCACCCCTTTGCTTTGGTTGGTTTTGTTAGGTAGGTTTGTAGGTCTCCTTGTCCTAATGTCTGGACTTTCAATAGTTGCTATTAAACCTCTATAGTCAATCAGCCTCTGGCTATGCTGTCATTAAAAGTTATCTGCTTTCCCATTAATCCATTAATTGTAAAGATTAGTTGGGAAAGCTATTCAAACTAAGACTATAACTTGGAGTAGTAAGCCAGTATTTGCCTCCAAATGAAAACTTACACCATTAACATCACAAAGTGTTAGCAATTCTCTCTCTATATATATACACAAAGCTGTAAATCTTTACAGAAGCAGACTGCCATTATCTTTCTCCCATGGAGTGGCTGGTGGGTTTGAACCGCTGACTTTTTGGTTAGCAGCCAAGTGCTTTAACCACTGTGCCTCCAGTGCTCCTTACAAACACATACGTGTGTGTATACACGTATGGGATATGTGTGTGTATACACGTATGGGATATGTGTGTGTATACACGTATGGGATATGTGTGTGTATACACGTATGGGATGTGTGTGTGTGTGTGTGTGTGTGTGTACTGGGAGAAAGATGTCACAGTCTGCTTCTGTAGAGATTATAGCCTTGGAATTCCTATGCGGCAGTTCTACTCTGTCCTATAGGGTTGCTATGAATCAGAATCGACTCAATGGCAATGGGTTTATATATACGTGGGAGCCCAGGGGAGGCCCCCAAGCTTGCAGCTAGCGTGCTGAAGGAGTAGTGGGAAAACCCTGAATTTGTAGCCTGCAGGTCAGAAGTGAGAGTGTTGTGTGGACTCCCAAACTTGTGGCTGGCATCTGAAATCATGAGCCTACTTGGCAGTTTGGAAGACTGTGTCCTGTAACTTGTGAGGTCTGACCTAGCTCCAGGTGGATAGGGTCAGAGGGAGAAGTGCTGCATGGGTGGCTGTTGTCAGAACTGAACAGAGAAGTAAGTGTAAATTGGGGATTTTTTATATCCTCATGGTTGGTGTCAGAGAAAGTAGGTTTGATATTTGCTTTATCCACTCCTATTCTGTTCTGTTCCATTCTGTTCTGTTCTGTTCCATTCTGTTCTATTCTGTTCTATTTCATTTAGTTCTATTCTATTCCATCCAGTCCATTCCATTCTGCTTTCTGATCCTTATTTCTATGAAATACGATTTATTAGCAGGATTGTCGCAGGTCTTCCAAATAACAGAAGATGATTACTCACTGGCAAAGCAGCTGAATGCTACTGGAAATCAGCTATAGTTATGTTGTTGTCAAGTGTATTTTAGATTACCAGTACTTGTTTCAACATGGTACTAGCTCTGGATAGGAGCTCTCAGGCCATCTGGCCTGGGTACAAATCCTGTTTCCAGCGCCTATTAGTCATGTGTCCTTGGGCGAATTATTTAACCTTTGTATCTTTCTTTCCACAGCTATCAAATGGAGTTAATAATCAAACCAAAAAACTAAACCCGTTGCCATCAACTTGATTTCAACCCATAGTGACCCTAGAGGACAGAGTAGAACTGCCCCATAGGGTTTCCAAGGAGCATCTGGTGGATTTGAACTGTCGACCTTTTGGTTAGCAGCCGAACGCTTAATCACTGAGCCACCAGGGCTCCGGAGTTAATAAGTGTCTAGTATATAGGGTATTTGTCAGGATCAAATGAGTTAATACATTAATGCACACAATAAATATAATTATTCTCTTAGTAAAGGTAATATTACACAGAGATTAAGAAAATTGAATTACTTTTATTAAAAACTGAACAGCTTTTGCTTACTTGTGAGAATTATGCATTAAAGTCCTTTGTAAAATAAAATTAAATTATTTTCAATGGAGCTGTATTAAAATACTTTCAATCATAGTTCCCATCTTTATTTTTAAGAAGCTATTAAGTTTTTCTTTATACACACTTTGCTAGAGATCTAATTTATCATTGTCTTTTTAATGACAGTGGTAAGTTTTCTCACATGCGAAGAGTAGATTGAAATATTGACCTGAAAGCCATAAATATATCTGTGTGTGTGTGTAAATGTCTCAAAACAAATTAGGTATTTTTTTCCCTAAGACTATAGATATTTTAACAGAATTCATTAAAACTGTTCAAATGTAATCTGTGTAGAAATTTTTTTAAAAAATGACTAAAGGCCATAGTATCACTATTTCCAACTGTATATCAAGGTTAATGTGAAAATTCTAATATAACAGTGGAAAGGTCTAATAAAATGTAATCTAATTTTGGCAGAGCATAGTGTAGTGGCAGTGATATTCATTTCTCCTTCTAATAAAAGACAATAATAATTATGCAGGGTAACACACATGCCTTGTTACCATTTTTAATTGTACAAGCCTTCCACAAAATCTTTGGTGACCCTATTATTAAATTTCACTAGTGACTAAGAGTCTTCATGCTCTCCTGTGCCCTTTTTACCTCGAATGTTGACTGTGAACCAGTTGTGAAGAGGCCAGGATAGTTTAATGATCTGAAATAGTACTTAATTAAAAAAAATGCAATTATGTTTTGAGCTGAAAGAGCATGGTATTTAAGGTTTGAAAATCTGCTTACTTAAATGCCTATGTATCTGTGCATTCTGGATGATGACTATATGCACTCTGAAAAGCTACAGATTAAAGCTAATAATCATTGAAACTTTAGAGGAAGCCAAACAATTCTAGCTGAGAGATCACTTCAAGGTAAGATTAGTTCACTGGGTTGCTTTTACCATAGTCTAGAACAGGGTTTCTCAACCTCAGCACTATTGACATTTGGGGACAGATATATAATTCTTGTTGTTGAGGTCTACCCTGTGTGCTGTAGGATGTTTAGCAGAATCACTGGCCTCTGACTACAACTAGATGCCAGTAATGCTCTCAAGTGTGTCAACTAAAATTTTTTCAGACATTACTAAATGTCCCATATGGGGCATACCCGGTTGTGAACCTTTGAGGTAGAATCTGATCCCGAGCAGCCCAGAGTCTGCACTTTACTGGTGCAGTCAGAGAAAACTCTCAGAAACAAATTTTCAGGAATTAAAATCACAGGAGTCTAATACTTAATCTAGAATTGTTTCATTAGTGCGTAGAGGGAAATACCCCTTTTATTTACTCTAGATTCATTATTACTGTCCGAGGGCCCTCCTCCCCTTTCTGGTGTCAAGACTGTTGAAAGTTAAATTGCTAATAAACAAATAGCTTGGCAGACCTGGAGCTGGTGTACATAACTTCTTGCCAATGATGCCAATAATGCCAAAACAAATGTGCCATTATGGTGGTGTCTGATGAAATTCCTCCACTCCGCATGGTTAAGCACTTACTACTAGCTGAAAGGTTGGCAGTTTGAACCCACCAAGAGGCACCTCAGGAGACAGGCCTGGCGATCTTCTTCTGAAAGGTCACAGCCTTGAAAACCCTAAGGAGCCATTCTACTCTGCACACATAGGATCGCCGTGAGTCAGAATCAATCGGCTTGGCAGCAACTAACAACAACAACAAAAGCTGAAGAAACAGTTATAGTCACCATGTTCTTATATACTGGATTCTGGACCACAGCTCATTTTTTTATATATCTTGGTTTCAACTCATAGTGACACCATGTGACAGAGTAGAACTGCCCCATAGGTTTTCTAAGCTGTAATGTTTATGGAGCAGAGTGCCAGGTCTTTCTCCTAAACCTTCAGTTAGCAGCCGAGTGCTTAGCCATTTGTACCACCAGGGCTTCTTTTGAATTTCTTCCTATAAAACTCATTGCCGTTGAGTTGAATCCGACTCAGAGCGACCCTACAGGACAGAGTAGAACTGCCGCATAAGGTTTCCAAGGCTGTACATCTTATGGGAGCAGACTACCACATCTTTCTCCTGTAGAGCAGCTGATGAGTTCGAACCACTGACCTTTTGGTTAGCAGCTGAGCACTTAACCACTGTGCCACCAGGGCTCCTTACCATTTACTGGCAGAGAGAGAAAATTAACCAAACTATGTGCCTCAATTACCTCATCTGTAAGATAGCAGTGATATTAGTGCCTCAAGGAAGAGTAGTAAAGATTAAATTACTATGTGTGAAATGCTTTTCTTAGAGCAGAGTGCTCACTATATGAGTGTTACTTATTATTTTGTATAAGAAAAACTTTAAAACATTTTATTGCCAAAACAGATTGTGGAAAAATGTGCATGCTCATGTTAAAGAATAATAATGCCAGGTCACCACTCCTCAGGCCGAGGGTTATAGCTTTACCAAACACCAGAAGCCCCCTGTCTGCCCCTCTCTGATCCCATTTTCCAGATTACCTGTCTCTCTCCTTGTAAATGGAATCAATACAGCTTCTCTTATTTAAATTCCATTCTTCTAAAGCTAAAAGTAGAATGATCTTGATTCTCAAGTTATAGTTGGCAAAAACAAACGAGCAATAAATATATGCCCTCTGGAATGACTGCACCAGAGAGATGTTTTTACATCTGAAATATTGATTAGAATCTGCTCACATGATTGTGAACTGCAGTTAAACATCCTTTTTTTGTCACACTCAGAACTGCATACTGATCATGACTCAAAAATCACTATTTCTAGTATAGACACACCCACACCTGCACCCACCTCTTGCACACACATGTATCTGATACACTTATTTGTACCTGCAAACACACATACCATAGTTTCCACAGAGTTTTAAAGACTGTAGCATTTTGGTTACTGGTTGTAGTCAGGCATAGGCAGAATTTCCTTCAACACTCCATGTTTGCATGCCTTTTTATGTCTATGCTTCTTAATACTGGAGTTAAAACTAGAATGCTTGGTGTCAGTCCATAAGCCAATCAGTAGACACAGAGGAGCTGTGAGACAGATACCCAGTCTGTCTTAAGAGTTAGCTGAAGGATTTAAGGTGTAAAAAAAAGAAAAGACAGACTTCAAATGAAAACGAAACAGTCTTAAAAAATAAAATGCTACCTTAGTCGAATTCTTGTGAAAGTCCTTCAAGAACAAATGGTATTTAGTCAGAATGAATTTCATAAAATTCTAGATGAATTTAGATAATTCCTAGTTTTATTTTGAGTTAAATTATTATTAATTTAAGACATATGGAACAGTGACCCTGCATGATATTTAGTAACCAATGTATGTTAAATATTATGAGAGAAATATTGTTCTGATTAAAGCAAAATTGGTAACAACTTAATAATTGTAGAAAATAAAAAGATAGTTTAAAGATTACAAAGATTAGCTAAATAAATTAAGCAAGTATGCATATCATGATAAACATGAGATAATTCTTATACTTTCCTTCTCTCCTCATTATAGTCTTTATTTTTAAAAATAATATATGTAATATACACAGAAGGATATATGTATGTATCCTTATATATACATATTGATATATATGTACATATGTATATGCATGCATATGCATGTATGTGTTTATATATACGTATATATGTACATTTATATATAGCATAATAATAAAAACCTATGAGTGTGACACCGGTGCCCAGAATTAGCACATTACCACTTCCATCACATCTGCCTGTGTGCTTTTCTCATATCCTGATTCTGCCTTCCCTCAGAGAAGTAACT
>NW_004444130.1:4248723-4256522 GCF_000243295.1 Trichechus manatus latirostris
ACAATGTATTATATGGCATTCTACAACTTGCCTTTTTTCATTAAAATTTTTGTTTCTAAGCCATTTTGTTTTGTATTAGTTTCTTTTTACTGCTGTATAATATGTCATTGTGAAAACATGTACGATTTGGTTACCTATTGTTTGAACACTGGATGTGTGGATTGTTAATGATTTTTTTTTCTATTATGAATAGTGTTGCTAGAACTGTACGTGTCTCCTGGTACACAAATGCAAGGGCTTCCCTAGGCAGTGCTCCCCAACTTTTTTCTTTTCACGGGACACAGAAAATAGTAGTATTTGTACAGCACCCTTGGGTAAGAAGACAAAGCCGCTTAAGACCAGTGGTTTATCATAGGGAACCTCTGCCCACAGGGATACATAGCAGTGGAATTGGTGGACCATGGGGCATGTGAAAGTTCAAATTTATAAGCTAATGGCAAATTGTTCTCTAAAAGTAGTTGTTCAAGTTTATACTCCCACTAGTAGTATGTTGGAGCTTCTCTTGTTCTACATTCTTTGCAGGAGTTAGTGTCTCAGACTTCTTACATCTTGCTAATCTACTGTGTGTAAAATGATAACCAGTAGTAATACTGATCTGCATTTCTTTTTACTGATGAATTTGAGCATCAGTTTATATCGGTTCTGTCTGTGAAGTCTCTTGTCTTGCCTTGTGCCATTTTTTCTAGTGTACTTTCTAAATGACTTAAAGGTGGTTTTTGTTTTTGTTTATTTTTTTTTGTTTTGTTTTCCTTAATTTCGAATACTGATTGTATACTGGTTAATATATGTTGCAAGTACTTTCTGCGTTTTGTGATTTTTCTCTTCACTTTCTTTATGATGTCTTTTGACAACCATAGTTTCTTAACTTTAACAGAATTAAATTTATAAATCTTTCTTTTTTTGATGAAAGTTTTTTTGTCTTGTTTAAGAAAACCTTTTCTACTTCAAGGTCATATATTATTTTATTATTTCTATGCAGTTTTTCTTCTCCATTTCTTGAAGACTTTTGTCTCTGTGTTCTTTCCTTTTCTTGTTGAACAAACTAGAAACTATAGTTGTTGTCAGTTTCTGTGGAGTTGGCTCTGACTCATGGTGAGCCCCTGTATAACGGAATAAAACATTGCCCAGTCCTGCACCGTCTTCATGATCTTTGGTATGTTTAAACTCATTGCTGTGGCTGTTGTGTCAATCCATCTCATAAGAGTTTCCCTAGTTTTTGCTGACCCTCTCTACCTCACATAATGTCCGTTTTTAGTGATTGGTCTTTCCTAATGACATGTCCAAAGGAAGCAAGACAAAGTTTCACCATCCTCACTTCTAAGGAGCATTTTGGTTGAATTCTTCTAAGAAAGCTTTATGTATAACAATAGAATCTCTAGTAGAATACTGTATATAAGCAGCTAACATATTGTTAAAAATTCTAGATTGTGTTTTATTTTTGTTTTTGTTGTGTGCTTGTTTGTGTCTATTGATTCCAAGAAAGCTATCAACAGCGTCCTAAACTGAATATGGCATTTTCTCCCCTGGCAGATGATTGTAATGACCCTCTGGTGCCTGCCTTGCCTCAGGAATCATTCAGCAGTTCTTCTGAGCTCTCTAGCAGCCATGGTCCTGGATTTGCAAGGCTAAATCGAAGAGATGGTAAGTCTGCTTTCTTCCTCTGGTTGGTCCATGGTGAACCTCATTCATTTTCCATTTTCATTTAATAAAATCACTGTAAGTGATATGTTACAAAAGGAAGTAAAATCCTGAATAAGCAAATGACAGAAACTCTTGGCTATATTTGACATCTGCATCAGTTCTAGTATGGCAAGGGGATGAATCCTGTTGGAAAATCCTATATCATCGTTCAATATCCAAACGATTGAGTTTCTTCAATCTGGCAAGCTTTTTATATATCTCATAAAATACATTTTTCTACAGCAAGTATACACTAATTGTTGATATATTAGTCCCAAATATTTAAGTACCTCTGTCTTTCAACTTTAAACAAGGGAGTTTGCAAGAATAAGTAACTTTACAAAATGCTGGTTATTTAAAAATAATCCTTCAGTTTGTTTAATTCTCAGTGTGATTGACATGGTCTTCTCGCCTGTTGAGAAATGGGAATTCATTAAAGCTTTCATGCTGCTTTAGGAATACACAGTTTATATTTTTTACTATGTCTTAGGGTAGGTTGTATTTGATCACGTGAATATGTTTATAAGAAATTACAGAAGATTAAATGACAACTTGCTGTAGAAGAGAGAATTTCTCAACATCATCTGTTTAGAAACACAATATTGTACACTTAGAAACTGAGCATCACTGTGGTCCCTTTTCATAATAAGCTAAAGCAAAAATGATCTGTGCGTGCATTCTAGGGAAAGAGGGCTGACAGCACTAACACAGAAAACATTTCTAACAACTGTAAGAGATCATCACTAACATCATGTATTGTTAAAACTGGGCTTTGCCCATTTCTTATCACTTTCCCTCTTTCCATGATTGTCATTTCCTCCTTTTTACTTTACTCCTTGATGCCGTCCTTGGGGCTGTTGTTTGATGTTTGAGCACACTGAATGTTGGACTTAACATCACATTTGTGTGTATGTGTGTATCTGTGTTTTGCCGTCTGGTGGAGATTATACATATCACACAGTGCTAATTACAGTACAGATATTTATATAATACTTTAACATGATTTTAAATTTAAGTTTATTTTAAAATTTCATCTCATTATTTAAGTGAGATAACCACTTATGTGTGTCTCTCAGTTTGAGTCTATCGGTAGTGTGAACTGAGATTGTTGTATTAGGTAGGGAATGCTTGAGGGCTTGAATATATCTGTGTAGATAATGTTTGTCTGTTACTTTTAATTGACTTGTAGTGAGAGTCGTAACGGGTCACACGGGACTATCCCTCCCTACTTGCAATCCTGAAGCCTTGACTGGTCACAGGCTAATATACACTATTAGCCCCTCTGAAAGAAGTCCGTGGGTGAATGCTTGCCTATTAGTAGAAAGATTGGCGGTTTGAGTGTATCCAGAGGCACCTCGGAAGACAGACCTGGTGATCTGCTTCCGAAAGCTCACAGCCTTGAAAACCCTAAGGAGCAGCTGCACACAAGGGGTTGCCATGGTGGGAATCGACTCCAGGGCAACTAACAACAACAGCAAAGCCCTCTGAGGGCCGTCCCAATCCGTGCTCGATCTACTGTCCTCTCAGTAGAACCACTGTTTATCACAACGCTGGTCTTAGAATGAAGTCTCCATCCTGTACTCCTTTTAAAAAGTAAAACAGAGTTTACCTTTTACCTCTATTCCATTTGAGTAGTGAAAACTTTCACAGAATGTGACTCATGGAAAGAGATAAAATTTTTAATTCACCTATTTATCTTTATTTCGTCTTTTGAAGTTCAATAAATTACAAAAAATATATGTTATTAATTGGACTAAATCATATTTTTCATTAATTTACATACTCATCAGGAGTCTCCATCAGTGAGACTCATTTTCATTCTTAATTCATTTCTGTGGCTCTTGGTGAATCCCAATATCAACCTTCATGAATCTCATTTGCATGTTAATGAAACTGAGAAAACAGGACCATTTTAATTATCTTTTGCTGGTTGTCAGCCTACTTGATTGCATTTTTTTTCTTTTTATTTAACTTTTCTTTTTTTCCATATTAATTATATGAAGGGTTCACAAAGGAATGTCGGGTCTTGAGTGATTTATTAAAGGCTCTATATTATATTTTCAGTATTGAAACTTTCCTCATGATTAGATCAGGCTGGAGAAGAAGGGTGTTCAGCCAAGTCAGCAGATCATGTGTCACTAACAAACAAATACAGGTCCCAGTATCCTAGGTACACAATGTACAGTGGCCTTTTTCCCGTAGAATCTGGAAAACTCAGAGCCAAAGCAAGGAATGAGGAATTGAGTTCCACAACTCGCCGCTTTCCATCTCTGCGTTGAGAAATGCCACGTGTAACACCGCAAATGACCAGGGCCCCAGCAGTGGGGGAAGCAGATCAGGAAAACGCTACCCTTAAACATAATAATTCTGATTTGTCCAGTTGGGAGGAAGAAAAATTTCCTTTTTAGAGGTGTATTAATTTAGTTTTGCCTCTTGGTGCCTTTGAGTAAATAGCTTCTCTCTCATTAAAGGATGCTCCAGAGGACTGTTTCCATTAAAACATTTTCAAAAATAAATGATTGACTTCCTTTTCTCTGGGAGTATGCATCTCAATTTGAACATGAAAGATTTCATAGCTCAGGAAAGTATCATCCAAACTTAATTATAAACAGTAGAAACAAACAAAAATCAATCACTGTGAATACTGAAGATATAATGGAATTAAGTCTCTCTCTGTCTTTATAAAATATTTCCATTGTCAGTGTTTCAGTTTAGTTTAAGTTTTAATGGGCAAGTTTAAATTAGGTATGCATTGATTTTTATCATTATCAGTGTAGAGTTCGAGCAGGCTCTAGTGTACCATTCGATAGTCCATTTATAATCTTAGAACAGAATATAAAGAAGCCATATCTTTAAGACTATTTCTGAGGTTGCAATATAATCCAAATAGAAGTTCTTTTTCATGTACTTGGGAAACCCTGGAAATGGGTTACTGAAATCTGATATGCTTGGGTATACAGGCAAAAGAATGAAACAGTAAACAAAATTATCATCCACAACAAAAAGAACATGTTTACAGGTGTGTGTAAGTGTAGAAATATATGTGTGCATGCATTTAATTATATAGCAGATTACTTCCACAGCTGACAATTACTTTGAGCTTTCTGACACCTATTTTGTAAGATCCAGTTATTCTCAGTGTTGCTAAAAGTAGAATATTTTGGCTTTGTATATTCTCCCATAGTTTATTTTTTTAACCAGAACTGAGCCCTTCTATTGTAAATACTTGTAAGTGATGCTTTCCCCATGCCTATAGAATTTGATGTTAAAATCAAGCATCTCTCTGTAGAGAAATTATTTTAGTTGAGTAATTGTCAGAGAAAACTCTCATTCTTGGATGTACTGTTAATGAGGATAAGTATAACATTCTGTACAGAATTATTTGGCATTTCTTGCTGCCCTAAATTAACACGCTTGTTCACATACAACTATTATGTTTAAAATAAAATCTCAAAGATAAATTTCCAAGGTACCCATGATGCGTATCAGTGCTTAATAGGCCAGATCCCCAGAGGTAAAAAGGTATAGGGTGTTTTCTTTGAAGTGTGTGTTTCCTGCTATTACACAAAAATCTTTTATATTCATTACATTTAAAAATGATAGTATTAATATATTTAATACCCAATACTTTCTTTATAAGGAAAAGAATAAGGGATGGCTTTTGTACAAGACTCAAAAAGTTCAAGCCCAAGCAAAGGGGATCCTTGGTGGCGCTATGGACGTGGGTCTAAAGTGTGCCTGAGAGGTCTACAGGACCAGAGATGGGCGAGCGAGCTTCTCTGGCTGTGGGGTCTACAGGGTTTGTTGCTGGGAGTGGCCTGCACTCCCAGAGTTTGTTGGGGGACAGAAGATGCCAGTTTTATTCGCTTCTATAGCAACTTCTTCCCCATCACACCCAGGATCTGATGGGCCTGGGTGAACTCTTGGCACCTGGGTTATCACTTGATTCGCAAGGATCTCACACCTCCATGCTGATCCAGGCTGTGGCACAAGACCTCGTATTAGATCTGCCTGATTTTCCTGCCTGGTGCTCTCATTTATCTCTGGAATTGGGTCCTACCTTAAACCCAAAGATGTGCATGGAAGTTGTTGTTCATTGCCATTAAGTTGTCTCTGACTCGTGGTGACCTTGTGTATAATAGAAGGAAACGTTGCCTGGTCCTGTGCCATCTTCATGATTGTTGGTATGTTTGAGTACATTGTTGTGGCCATTGTGTATTTTGAATTCCTTCCAACCTAGGGTGCTCATCTTCTAGCACTGTATTGGACAATATTCTATTGTGCTCCATAGGGTTTTCATTAGCTAATTTTTGGAAGTATATTACCAGGCCTTTCTTCCTCATCTTAGTCTGGAAGCTCTGTCCATCCTGGGTGACCCTGCTGTTATTTAAAATCCTAGTGTCATAGCTTCTGGCATCACAGCAACATGCAGGCCACCATAGTATGACAAACTGACGGATGGTGGTCACCCTAACTAGATCCCTGAATAGTGAAATCCCTGAGAGATACCTCCATAAACAGAACACAAGCTTCCCTGAGGTCAGCTCTTCCACTCTGCTTTTCTCTTCTGGACTCTGTCTTGTCGATTATAAAATTTTAGGTGAAGAGCAGTCACTTTGGTATTTGACATATCTGGGATCTATTGAGTATTCAGTTTTCCTGGGTTTAAATTGTTACATCTTACTTGCCTAACGAATAACCTCTATGCTTCCATTTCCTAATTTGAAAAATAGGGATAAGAGTGAGATGGTATTAATGAGATGATATGGGTCTTATGAAAATGATCAGAGCATTGTAGTGTAGCCACGTGAATTACAAAAACACAGTCCCAAGCAAATGTTGACCAGTTTCAAAGTTTGTCCCATTAGTTGACCCAATTTTAGCAAACTTCACAGTACCAGATACGTACATTAATTTATCCAAAGGTAAACTCAGGAAATTCAGGTTTCTTCATCACTGCCATTATTAGAGTGAGTTAGAAAGAAAAGATAGGCACATTGCCTACAGAATATTACAAATAAAAAAAGCACATTGTCATAGACTTTAGGAGTAGTTGTATAATTTAGAGATCCTGAAATCCAACGTCATACTTTATAGGAAAGAAAGAAGAACAAGGGGATGTAATTTGCACAAGGTCAGCACAGGTTAGTATTGTAATCTAGTTTTCCTGATTCCCAAAGCAGTATTTTTTATCACTATAAATTACATAGGATTGGCTACTTGGCACATTCACTTGGATTACATTATGAGATTAATTTGGGGCTCAAGAGTGTGTGCTACAGGGCATCCAAGGACAACAGAGGGTAAGACAGAGGGAACACCAAGACACTGGGGGAGAGAGATCAGATGAGGGTGAAGGGTGTCCAAAGGAAGGGAGCCAAGAGGGAAGAGCAACATCTAAAGGAAAGGAAACCGAAAGGCCAGGTGGACAGTCCTCTCTGGCATTAAATCAAATAAATAGAAGGAAGAATAGAAGTGATTCTATATTAATCTCAGAAGTGACAGCAAACTCTCCTCTGCTTTAATGAATAGAGGATATAGGCCTATAGAGAGATAAAAGATGTAAATCTTCACTCATTTTTATTTCATCTTCTCAAGGCCAGTATGCAAAATATCGTCTGTAAACACAAGTGCCAGATCACTGACCATACAATTGATCTGGAACTTCATTTTCCAAATCCTTATCAACATGTTAAGCTCTTAGTACTTTTTTTTACCTCATAAACCAATTTCCAATTACTAAATAAAAATTTAAAAAAATACCTAAAATGAAACCATCTGGTCAACCTAGTTCACAAACTTTACCTAAGTATATATGAACATGTTTCATCTTTACTTCAATATAATAATGAATATAGAAAGTATAACCATAATTTTTTGACTCTGTTGTATAGTTAATCAGGAATAGGACTTCAAGGGCAAAGATCCCCGGGAGAAGGGAAGTACCTTGTGATGAGCCTGTTGTGTTCTGTTGTTAATTACAGAGCTTCAAAATACATAAAGAAAAATGGACAGAAATAAAAGGATAAATAGACAGTGCAAGTAGAAATGTAAAACATAGAGGGAGTATTTTTAATGCAGTTTTTTCTGTAACTTGTAGAACAAGAAGGCAAAAAAAA
>NW_004444130.1:4258710-4265205 GCF_000243295.1 Trichechus manatus latirostris
CCATAAAGATTACAGCCGAGAAAACCCTACTGGGCAGTTCTCTTCTGTCACATGGGACTGCTGTGGGTTGAAATTGACTCAGTAGCACCTAACTAACTATACTGCATTAAGTCCATGATTAATACCGATACATTAAGAGCCCCTTGTTGCATAAAAGCATAAATGAAATAAAAATGTGAGAAATAGACATTCAGAACAATGTTATAAATATAAGGGGTGGCCACAATTTTAGTGCAAGTAGAAAATGACAGCAGGTATGAGCTGGGATACATGAATTTTTGCAGGTGGTGATTTTACACAAGCATCAAATAAGAGAAGTGCTAGATAAATCTGTAAAAATTGGCCTTTATTGAAAGAGTGATTGATTCACCCTAAATCCTCCTAGTTATGTGTGTTATGAAACTGTATCAATTAGTGGAATGAATCTTCCAAAACTTTTAATTTTTTTTTCCAAACAAAACTTTGATAATCCAATTGAATTATTTTGGATAAAGTATAAAATAGTGTTTTCTAATGTGAATGTGAATTTTTCCATAGTGGGAAAGAATACAACTATATTGTTATCATTCAGACTTACACTTCTAATAGCAAAAACTCATCTCATTATTAGTATTTTCCTTGGGGAGGAAAGTAGAAAAACCTGTTTGCAAAATTCTTCTCAAAAGATGCTGTCAAAACCATATACTATTAGTGATACTGAATGGAGCAGAGTAAATATTAACGAGTAAATGCTAGTAGATTCCTGCTTTATTTGATGGAAGAAATCTTTTTGGTACTAAATTTTAATCCTTCTCTTGCCTTAAGTCCATTGCATACATGAGGGTAAAGCATTCATCAGCCTTTCAATCTGGTTAGCCTTGTAGGATAAAATACTTTTGTTTGTATCCTGGATCATTTCGTGTACCATTGGAAAGTGCCATGGGTTCAACTTTGACAGCACTTGATAGGCCCAGAAGAATCTAATCATTATTCACAGATAAGAGCTGTCAGTCATTCACATGCCACTGGTCTCACCAAACTCAGGCCACTGCTCCTCACCCCTGGCAGTGGAGGTGGGGGGTGTTCTTTTTGTTGTGTTGTACAAAGAAGTAGATTTTGCTTTCCCATATTGAAGTATGCTGATTGATGTTGGGAAAGTTGAGTACATAAATTTCTGTAATGAGGGATGAGATAAAACCATTTCTTTATGACACTAGTAATTCCCTTAAGGGTTATTTCTACCTGTGGGATGATGTGGAGAGTAGAAATGGGCATGACCTTACCTCTGTGCTCTTCATCTCCCTCCCAACTCAGGTAGGTGTGAGTCACCCAGTTCTTTAGGGGAGAGAGGTCACTGCGTAGCTTGGGAACAAAGCTGAGAAGGCACCTTTTATAAACGATAAAGATTTAAGGGGAACTGAACAAGTTCAAGGAATCTCTTTTCTCTTATCGTACAGAGGAGAACTACCACCTGTGTATCAGTTTTTGAACTGTGGTGGCTTATGTGTTGCTATGAGGTTGAGAGCTATACAACTAGTATTTCAAATACCAGTAGGGTCACTGATGGTAGACAGATTTCAGCAGAGTTTCCAGACTAAGACAGAATAGGAAGAAAGACCTGGTGATCTCTTCCAGAAAATTAAAAATTAGCCAATGAAAACCCTATGGATCACAGCAGAATAGTGTCTGATATAGTGCTGAAAGATGAGCTCCCTAGGTTGGAAGGCACTCAAAATACATAGTGGCCACAACACTGGATTTGAGCATACCAGTGATTGTGAAGATGGCCCAGGACCAGGCAGTGTTTCATACCATTGTAATTGGGGTCACCAAGAGTCAGAGGCGACTAGGCAGGATTAACAACATCAACAGAGGGGAAGAAAGAAGGAGAGTTTGGAAAGAGAAGGAAGAGGTTAGATATCAGCAAACGTGGACAATCTTTTGCCCTGAAGCCCTGTCCTCAAAATAAGTCCATAGTAGGTCACTTGATGGAACTCTTTATACACATGCAGATATCCTAATATGAATGGTGTGCTTGGAGTGGGTGCTTGGAGGGGAGAGTGCCTGCCCCAGGAGAAGTCTGTAAATCATCAGTGTAGAGGCAGTGGTATGGCAAAGACCCCTCAACAGCCTTAGATGACATGTGAGGAGAACCAAGAGTTCCTGTGGGCACCAAGAATGAATGCAGAAGTTAGAGGAGTGGGGCAGTGGTCCTTGGCAAGGTCTCACACCCGGTGTGGGAGGATGAGCATCAGAGTATTGCATGAGGAACATCCTGCAACAGATTCCCACAGAGCAGAGCGGAAGCTAATCATTCACTGCCTGTGTGGAAGACCAAGAAGTGGGGTCCCTCTCCACAGTCCCCAGGACTAACTCCAGGGAGGAGAATAAAAGAAACAGATCCCTGTGGACGTTTTGAACCTAAAAATAACAGAACTATAATCCTGAATGGACTGAGTAATCTGCGAACTGGACCAAGTTCCTCTGAAATGATTAGGCTGATTTTCTACATCAGACACAATTGGAGCTCAAAAGAGAAAATTACTTTGAGTTAGGAAAAAAAAATTGCATTTTTCACACTTGAAGCTGTAACTGAGAAATTCATAACTTCAGTATGATTCCACCTGCTTTGCTGAAGTAGCTTATCTCAGAGATGTGGTCAATAACTTGCTGGCTTGCGAGAGCCGACTGTGCGTATCTCTCCCCAACTCAGCGTTCAGTGATATCACGTGGGTAGCTTGAAATCTGCCATGATGGGAGTATTTACACCATGGAAATCAACACATGCTGTAAATAAGGACTTTTTTCTTCCAGAGGGCAAGTTATTAAACACTTATCAGCACACCACTAACCTGAACTTATCGCTCATGAGCTAAAATTTAATGATGTTGAGGGAAAGATATTTCTTTTGAAAATTGGAGTGTGATGCAAAAGACCTGAACCAAAAGAGTTTGATATGTTCCCAGTATTTGATATTTGTTGCTTAAGAAAATGAGTCTATCAATGTTATTATGTGTAGTCATAATGCATACCTAAGTTCTTTAACCAGAGTTTAAATACCTTGTTTCTAGAACCACATGTAATAAATAAGTGGAGAAAGGAGATACGTAGCTAGCTAGTTAACAAGCATGTCTGACTCAAAAGCTGGAGGTTTGAATGTTTTGACTTGAGTGATATCATTCAAGTTAAAACATTCAAACCTTCAGCTTTTGAGCTGGATGCGCTGGTTAACTTAATGCTTGATTTTATGCCAAAAGGAAGACATCTCTCTGTTTTTTGTCTATCCATCTTGATCCAAATATCCAGAACTCTTTGACAAAGCCACAAAATTCTATTTGCCATTTTCAGTTATCTATAAATGTGAGCTAAGAAATTTTGCTTAGTAAATATCAAGAGTAAGAAGTTAAACCAACTGGCTATACAAGCCACCCATAGAGATCGAGTTTTCCATCATCAAGCTGTGTGTAGCTTGGTAAAAGATTGCAAATGCTATCTTCTTGTAAAACAATATGAAATGATCACTAATATTATTAAAGATCTTAAAAATATTGTTAATTTTTTATTATTAGAATTGTAGATGATCTCTATTAGTTTATCTAAAATTGGTGATCCACATGTATGCCAAACACACACTAAGTGGTGCTAGGATGCAAAAATTTTGAGAGTTAACTTTCCTCAGCTTCCATGAAAGACCGTCTATAATCTGGCGCCACCCTCTTTGCTCGCCTTAATGACCACTGTCCTCTCCGTGCTCCCTTCACTCCCTTCAGCCCAATTACTGCCATTCTGAAAAATGTGTCTTGCATCTCTCTGCCCTCATGTCATTCTCTTCTGCTTAGAAGGTCCCAGTCTTTCATTTTGGCCTTTCAAAATCCCACTGTAGAACCTAAGTGAAATGTTTCTGCTTCTTTAATCACTCAGCCAGCAGTGCTTTCCAAATCCTTAATGTCATTGCTAATATTGTTTCTGTTCCTCAGGTAAGATGTACCACCTGCTGATGTGTCATCTTAATCCTTCATAAACGATAAACCCTTTGAAGGCAGGAGCCACACCCCATATATAAAGAAGAACAGGCTTGGGAGTCAGATTGTATTTAGGGTTTTGCCTGATTTTACCACAGCTCCGTGACCTCTCACAAGTGACTTTATCCCCATTGGCCTCAGTATCTTCATTTTGAGAACGGGAAAAAATAATAGCATTTGTGACATAGGCTTATTGTGAATAAAAGGGAACCCTGGTGGCGCAGTGGTTAAGCTCTTGACTGCAAATCAAAATGTTGCTGATTCAAACCCACTAGCCACTCTGTGGGAGAATGATGTGGCAGCCGGCTTCCATAAAGATTTACAGCCATGGAAACCCTATGGGGCTGTTTTACTCTGTTCTGCAGGGTCTCTATGAGTCGGAATCAACCCCAGGTTTATTGTGAATAAAATTAGTTGGTACATTTAAGCACTAGCACAATATAGAATACATAGGAGTGTTTACAGCCAGCAGCTTTCAAGTCATTTTCAGCTTTTCTTTTGATTGTCTACGTGCTGGTACACAGATTGATCTCACTTTGGTTCATGTTTTTAGAAGGTAAAAGGAGAGTGGTAATGGTGGTGATTATAATGATATTGATAATTCTTGGTTTTCACTGTTTGAAAGCTTTATGTGTGATCTAAACCAAAAAAACCCAAACCCATTACTGTCGAGTCAATTCTAACTCATAGCGACCCTGTAGCACAGAGTAGAATTGCCCCATAGGTTTTCCAAGGAGGAGCTGGTGGATTTGAACTGCTGACCTTTTGGTTAGCAGCCAAGCTCTTAACTGCTGTGCTGTCAGGTCTCCATGACGATCTAGTACTGAAAAATATTGCCAATATGTGTGATTAGGGAAGTAAATTCTGTATTTTTTCTTATGAGGAATAGTGTTTAGGAATTTTAAAGAAGGTGGTGGTTCTTAACCTTACGAATTTTTTTGTGCTGCTCAGACAGAGGTCACTGAGCTTCTGTAATTTTTTATTAAGAATTAAAAATGTCCTAAGTATCATAGCCTTCCCACTGTATGTATGTACGTGTATGTGTGTGTGTATATATATATATATATATATATATACGCATCTAAACTGGTTGCCACTGAGTCAATTCTGACTCATAGCGACCCTATAGGACAGAGTAGAACTGCTGCATAGGGTTTCCAAGGAGCGCCTGGTAGATTCGAACTGCTGAACTTTTGGTTAGCAGCCGAACTCTTAACCACTGCGCCACCAGGGTTTTCTGTATACACACATATTATATATATACATACATACTTATATACATATTTACATATGTATATGTATGTGTGTATATATATACACACACACACACACATATATGTATATAATACGTATGTACGTAAAATTGGAGCCCTGGTGTTGTAGTGGTTAAGAGCTTGGCTTTCTAGAACTTCATAATATTTGAATTTGTGAATCACGTGAGATAAGCCCTCATTTTACAAATAAGAAAACTGCAGATCAGAGAAATTTCTTTCCTGATGGCTTTTCTGTCAGCTCACAGATGTCAGCATAGCAAAGGCAAAAAAGCTGTGGTTCCTTTGCCTCAAAAGCATCCTCCCTCAAGAATCATGTAAATAAGGAATGCATTATTGAAGTTCTACTTGTAGATCATCTGGGAGTTCCACAAATATATTTTGTCTATACTGTCATATTGCCCTCTCATTTTTATATAAAGGCACATGAAAGGCTTAAAAATTCTTACCCAGGATTGCATATGATTTTGCAAAAATGATAGACTTAAAAAACTTTATGAAAGATACTTAATAATACAGCACAGTATTCTCTGCTCAGTTGTGCATCTGTTGAAGGAAACACTGGTGCCATTAAATGAAAATGTAAAGGTCTTGACGTTTATATTTAACTAATGAGCTTGGCTGATTTTGATTCTGTATGAAATAGTACATTCATGTTTCCTAAAATTGAAAATCGGTATTTTTCCCATTTGAAAGTAAAATTCTGAACCCTAAAGATACATTCCAAACAACAGCAAAGTTGACCTTTAATATTGTTATTTTTTTATTCTTAACTATCTTCTTAAGAAATTGTGGGCTACAAAAATATTCAGAATATAACAGAAAGAAATAGAAGAAATATAATAAAAGAAATATAAAGAAAAAATATAACAGAAGCAACAACAGCAGTCACATAATAATCCCTGCTGGTATTTGATTCTCAATTTTGCTTATCAAAAGTACTTGCTTTTTGTAATTACTGTAGCTGTCATCATGAGCATGCCTTGTGCTGCTTCTCCTAGCATGCTCTTTTTCAGCCACCACATTCTCCTTGGTGGAAACAGAGTGTATGTGAAAAGGCAAGGGTATGGATGAGATTCATAGTATTGCCAGAAGCAATTTGAAATTGGCTAGACAGAAGTGTGCTGTATTTATTTTTGGTCTGTCTTTTCTGATCCAGAAAATGTTTGCATTAACTCTCACTCCCAGCTGGAAGTACTCCTTTATTATGACTCAGTGGATCA
>NW_004444130.1:4266530-4272338 GCF_000243295.1 Trichechus manatus latirostris
CCTGCTGTTGTGGAACAGTATATCTATTAAGGACAACAGCTAGTATATTTTTATGCTTATCTGTCTCAATTTTTTTTTTTTTTACTAAAAATCATTTGTGATGCACAGTGAATGTGGAGTGATTCTACTCTAGAAGGCAGACATGGCTGCATCAATGTCACATATGACAAAGTACTTCTTCAGTTAGATAAGTGCATCCCAAATCCAGAGGCATGACTGTAAGAAATTTAAAGATAAATAATAAAAAGGGGTGGACACCATGATGAGATTTTCAAAGAAGAAATGTAGATAAGATCATATTGATGGTTCACTCAGAGAAGAGAGTTGCTGCTCAGAGGATGTGCAGGAAAAAGCTGAGGTGGCTGATGCCTGTCCTCCACACCCTACTTGATACCTCAGCACTCTTTCATAGACGGCGAGCATTGCTAATAATTATTTCCATTGCCTGCAAAATAAAAATTTCCACAATGAAATGATACTTAAAGGGACTAAATCATGGAATTAAATAAAGCATCTACCTGGTGGCGTAGTGGTTAAGTGCTACGGCTAAAGGTTGGTAGTTCGAATCTACCAGGCACTCCTTGGAAACTCTTTGGGGCAGTTCTGCTCTGTCCTGTAGGGTCACTATGAGTCAGAACTGACTCGACGGCTGCGGGTTTGGATTTTGGTTTTGTTTCATCCAAGCCTGAATTTAACAAATACCTAAATCTAGAGGTAAACATCTTTCATTCATTGAGAACATGATGTTATATGAATATGTGTTAGCACTGTTGCAAATTGGGAGAATGTTAAAATGATTGAATCAATCAAATCCCCAGAGACTGGGTTTGCACAGTATACTTTTTTTTGATGTATTATGCCCTGATTATGCTGGTTTTCCCAACCATTATATGGAAATGATGTTTGCTGGGTACAAGGAAGTGATTTCAGTTTGTTGACCCAGAAGGAGTGATATTATGCGGACATTTGGCTCATGGCCACTTATCAACTTGGTCTGGCTGGGGAAGATTAAAAAAAAAAAAAAGGTCGTGAAGAAAAAAAAAGTAAATGGTTTTTAAACCTCTGGGATATTGCCAGTATGCTGTCTCTGATACACCGTGTCGCTTACTGAAATGACCTGCCTTACTGTAACAGATCTAAATTGAAACCTAAAAAAAAATACATTGTAATGGGTTTAGAAAGCAAAATACAGGAAGGTCCTGATTATTGTCTAAGTTGCTAGACATCATTTGCTAAAAATTGTTTTTCACAAACTCTACTAATTTGAATGAAATCAAACTTGCTGTGGTGAAAAAAAATTTAAAGCATCGAATTGGTATTTTTATAACTTTATATTCTAGCTTTGCAAAAGAAATTTGGCTGCCACAAAATTTGCAAATCAAATTTACAAATCCAAATGCCTGCGGGGAGAAAGGACGTAAATATTTACTTTTCAATACACTGAATTATTAAAGATGTAGGAAATGTTTGATCTGGCAATGCTAGAAGTAGAACTGATAGTCTGCCAATTTGTCATGACGGAAAATTGATTGACAGCAAAGAACTACGATTGAAGAGAATTTAGTGAGGTATTACTAATTTAGAATCTTGCTGGGGAGATAAGGTGAAAAAAATCCCTCTTTTAATTGTATCAGAAACCTCCAAAACAAAGCAATGAATGCATCTAGGAAATGTTTACAAGTGACTAAATTGTGTAACTGTGAGGCAGTTGGTGGTCAAAATGCATGTGAAGGAGCCCTGGTAGCACAACGGTGAAGCACTCAGCTGTTAACTGAGAGGTTGGCAGTTAGAACCCACCCACTCAGTGGCTTCTCAGGGGAAAGACCTGGCAAACTGTGTCTGTAAACATTAAAGCGTAGGAAACCCTATGCGGCAGTTCCGCTCTGTCACATTAGGCCACTATGAGTTGCAGTTGACTCAGAGGCACACAAAAACAACAACATGCCTGTGTATGTGACTTAGCCGAGTGCCTGTGCTTTCTATTTGAGAACCCCTTCAAAAATACTGTGCTGCAAAGGGAAGTGCCCAGTGCTTTTATTTAGTTTGGCTCCAGTTCCAGCTTTTCCACTAATTAGGTGCGTGATTTTAGACAGTCTTAATATACCCATATGGCCAAAGATTTAGTCCGTTCATTTATGCAGTAAATATTTACTAAGCACCTACTGTGTGCCAGGCAGGAGCCCTGGTGGCACAGTGGTTAAGTGCTATGGCTGCTAACCAAAGGTCAGCAGTTTGAATCCACCAGTTGCTCCTTGGAAACCTATGGGTCAATTCGACTCAGTCCTAAGGGTTGCTGTGAGTTCGAATTGATTCGACTGCAATGGATTATGTGCCAGACACTGTGCTAGATACTTCAAATCTATCTGTGAGCAAAACAGGCAAAAATCCCTGGCCTCATGGAGCTTGCATTATAGTGAGGCAACACAGAAAATAAACCATGAATATGATAAATAAGAAAATCATACACTATGTTAAAAGGTGGTAGCTTCTGTCAAAAAATGAAAACATAGTTCAAATGGGAGCAGGAGTGCTGGGTGGAAGAAGTTTTAAACGGGGAGGTCAGGCGATACAGGCCTCTGTGAGAAGATCTGGGGAAAGACTGGAAGGAGGTAAAGAAGTTATCCCAGCCTACCGCTGCAGAGATCATTCCAGGTAGAAGAAACAAAGCACCTGAAATGGGAGAAGGACTAGTGTTTGCTCAAAGAACAGCAAGGAGGCTGTTGTCATGCGTTGGGAGTGAGCTGGGGAGAAGAGGAGGAGAGGGGATCAGAAATGCGGGGTAGCATAAGAGGGGAAGATCTTATAAGACCTTGTATAGATCATATAGGACCTTTGTCTTTCACTTTGGTAAAGTCCAGAGGTATGGCAGTATTTTGGCACAGGAGTGATATTTTCAAAGGAATAGCCTTTAAAAAGCCTATTGTGTTGCAAATAGAATCTCAGTGGGAAAGGTAGATTCAGGGCAACTTGTTAGAATGCCTTTGCAAGAATCCAGGCTAGTGTGATGTGGCTTGAACCAAAGGATTAGCACTAAAGATGGAGAAATAGATTCTTGAGAGTAGAGTAACATCAACAACATTTTCTGGTTGTTTGGTAATATGGTAGTATGGTATGACAGAGAGAAGGAATCAAGCATAATTCTTTTGTCATGAGAAGCTGGAAGAATGGAATTGCCATAAACTGGGTTGTGGAAAGCTGTGGGTAGATTAGGATTTGGAGGAAGAATAGGAGTTCACTTTTGGAAATGTTAGAGCTATCAAGTAGGGAATTACATATACAAGTCTGGAGCTCAAGGAAGGGATGTGGGGCAGAGATGTAAATTAGGAAAATGCTGGCATATACCTGTTAATACTAATACCCATTGCCATCGAGTTGATTCCGACTCATAACTATAGGGTCACACGGCAACCGGTTTATTGGCATACAGGTAATGTTTAAATTCAAGAGGGCTTGGTGAGGTCACCAAGGGAATGAACGAAGATAGAAAAGAATCAGGACAATGGACTGAACTCTGGAGCATCCCAACCTTAAGAGATGATCTGAGATGAAAGGAAGAACCAGTATTGGAGACTGAAAAGGAGCAACCAATGACCTAGGAAGACAAGAGAACGTGTTTTTGTGGAAACCGAGTGAACAGAGTATATTAAGGCATAAGAAATGGTGAAAAGCATCGAATATCACTGATGAAGCAACTGATACAAAGACTGAAAGCTGACCATTTGATTTAGCAATGTGGAGTCTTTGTGACCTTGATAGGAGCAGTTTCAGTTGAGTGGTGTGGGGAGTAAAAGCCTGATTGGATTTAGTCTAAGAATGAGATGAGAGAAATTGGGAAGAGTGAGTATGGGCATCATATATGAAGAGAGTTAATATGAACAGATGATGCAGGATTGGGCAGTGTTTTGTTCTGTTATGCGTTAGGTCGCCATGAGTCGGAGCTGACTTGATGGCAGCTAATAGCAGCAATGGTAAAAAAGAAGTAAAAGAATAATAATAATAGAGTGGGGTCAAGAGAAGCGTTTTGGTTTTCTTTTAAGGTTTTGAGATGGAAAAAATAATAAATAGCATGCTGTGCATTGATGGGAATGACCCACTAAAGAGGAAGAAAATAAGGAAGCAGGAGAGAGGAGCGTTGTTGAAGCTGTGACCTGGAGTAGGTTCAGCACAAGTAGATGGGACCAAGTAATCTTTCATGTAAATGAGAAGCAGAGGAAATGCACTGCAGCACAGCTGGACTCGGGCGCTGACCATGTCATCAGAACTTGCCTAGCTTCAGTTCTTAACTCTGCCTCCTTTTACATTGGCTTTACATTGGCTTCACTTGGGCAACCTTTCCTCAGTGATAGCTCCTTCAGCTTATACTTTTCCCCATCCCCTCAGCAGTCACAGCAGAAAAGAGGGTGTCTTCTCCAATAGTCCCAACAAAATCCGGGAATTGCCTCCCTGGCCTGGCTCAGGTCATTTGCTCGTCCCTGAAACAATCACTGTGACCAGAGGAGGCAATGCTGAGATTCCGGAGTGTGCTGAGAAAAGAACAGTGATATACACAGCATCAATAGAGTCTTGTTTCCTTCCGGCAAAAAGAACTATGCACTGGTAAAAATACAAAGCTGTTAAAAGGCTTCAAATGGCCATTCTGGTCACATCGTGTATCGTTTAAGGGAGCCAAACAAATATTGGCACAATGTTCTTTCCGTTTCCTTACATTATTGTAATTTAATGTCAAGATCACAATGTCCCCAGCAAACTTAGACTCTTGAGGAAATCCAGATATCACATTTTAAAAAAGTAATTATCTTAGAGGAAAACTTCCCTATGACAATTTTAATTAAGCCAATTATTTTCTTGAAGTGTAAATTCTCTTATGGTGGCTGGCTCCGTCATTCAACTATGTTCACTTGTGCCTTATGTCCTTGAACATCTGTGTCCTTCTACACTTTAAATCTTGAGAAGGACACGTGACTGTCCCCTCCTGTGTTCTTCCCACCTTTACAAAGTTGACAAACTTGATGACACATTGCCTTTACTGATGACCAGC
Organism: Trichechus manatus latirostris; assembly: GCF_000243295.1. Classification (NCBI taxonomy): domain Eukaryota; kingdom Metazoa; phylum Chordata; class Mammalia; order Sirenia; family Trichechidae; genus Trichechus; species Trichechus manatus. Next base: position 4,271,569 of record NW_004444130.1, read on the forward strand.
GGAAATGGCAGTCATGCCGTTTTTAAGATTATTAGGGGATGGAGGTGATTCTTTTCTGTATTTTATGGCTCCAACTAAGGGTATTTTTTCCTTTATACTTCCCTGAAATTTTAAGATTTGGCTTCCTGAGCAGAACTAAATATTGGTGATATCTCCAAGGCTGTACATAATGGATTTTAATCATAACCCAGCCAGCTTACTTATAATCAAATAACATCAAAAAATTGATGAATTATTTAAATAAGTTCTTGGGATAAATATACCACAATGGGGCATTGATAGCTGTATAATTAATTATAAATTATAAAAATCCAGAGGTGATTTTTAAAATGACATCCTTACACAGATTAAAATAGTTTAAAAAATCAGTAATTTCTCACCTGCACTGCAATAATTGGCATAATATTGGGCAAATTTACTTAGTCTTTGTAAATCTCTCTCTTTTTTAACCTGAAAAGAATAGATGTTAAATCATATCTCACAAAATAATTAAAAAAAAAATTTTTTATTGTACTTTAGATGAAGATTTACAGAACAAATAGTTTCTCATTAAACAGTCAGTACACATACTGTTTTATGGCATTGGTTAACAACCCCACGACATGTCAACACTCTCCCTTCTCGACCTTTTTTTTGGTGAAAATATACATAGCCAAGGTTACACCATTTCAGAAGTTTCTACATGTACAATTCAGTGACATCGATTACATTCTTCCAGTTGTGCTGCTATTCTCACTATCCTTTTCCGAATTATTCCATCACCATTATCT
>NW_004444130.1:4288468-4296090 GCF_000243295.1 Trichechus manatus latirostris
GAAAAAAGAAATCCTCTCAGGGATCCCTCTGCACGTCTGTGGAAGCTGAAGGGGAGTTCCTTGACACGCAGCTCCGCCTGGCCCATTACTGACCATTTTGATTAAAGACTCTGTAGCAGAATCCTAATCAAAAGGGGGAAAATGTGGAACAGAATGTAAAATTCTTATAGAATCCAGAATTTCTAGAGCCATGGCATCTGGATGAACCCCTGAAACTATTGCCCTGAGATAATCTTTAAACCTTAATACAAAAATATCACCTAAAGTCTTCTTGAAACGAAACAACAGTTTAGATTAACTCGTAAAGAATGTCTGCCTTGAGCATTATGCTTTTTTAAGATATATCTATATGGGATCAAATTGATAACAGCAACTCAAAATATTAGATGGGAACCCTAGGGGGCGGTGAATTTATTTTAATTGAGTTATATTAACTCAGAAAAAGAGGGTAGGAATGATTGCACAACTTGAAGAATGTAATCAGTGTCACTGAATTGTCCATGTAGAAATTGTTGAATTGATGTTTGTTCTGCTGGGTATATTCTCAACAACAATAATGAAAATAAAATAAATTATGAATAAAAAGTAAAGTAGAAAAAGATTCTCATAAATGGGAAGGATTTTTATTAAGTGTGACTTTTCAGGCTGTAGACAGAAGAGTAAAGAAATGTTTCTTTTTAAATAGAATTATGATGCTTTGTTAAACCAGGGAGCAAAGAAGAGGCCAAAGTAGGAGAGAGAGGAAGATGGAATAGGGAAGGGAAGTCTTTGATATGGGGAAGAAAATGAACTGAGGGGACAAAGCCCTTGTGTGTTTTGTGGGGTAAGCTTCAGTGACCATGAGTGGATTGAATTACAAAAAGATAGTCCTTAGCCTCAGAGATAGTGATCTCCTTGTGATGTTAAATATTGATATTCTAAGTGGATCATCTACCACCTGTCTCTCAGTTTGTTGTTCTGTGGTGGCTTGCATGTTGCTATGATGCTGGAAGCTATGCCGCTGGTGTTTCATACCAGTAGGGTCACCCATGGTGGGCAGGTTTGAATGGCGCTTCCAAAGTAAGAGAGATTAGGAAGAAAGGCCTGGTGATCTACTTCCAAAACTTAGCCCAAGAAAGCCCTGTGGAATGCAACAGAATATTGTTTGGTCTAGTGCTGAAAGATTAGCTCCCTTGGTTGGAACTCAAAATACATACACAGTGACTGCAGCAATGGACTCGAGCATACCAATGATTGTGAAGATGGTGCAGGATCAGGCGATGTCTCGTTCTGTTGTACTGTGGGTTGTGATGAGGTGGAGCTAACTGGATGGCAGCTAACATAACAGACAAGTGAATCATTAGGGCAAATAACACTTGACCAGCAGCTGAAAGTTTTAGTAAATAAATAAAAAATTTATTATATTTTATTTGTATAATAGTTAAGAGCCTACAGTTTGCTGGAATATCATATAATCCTGTGAGTTAGCCGTCATTTTCACCATTAGGAATGTAAATATGACAATAGTGTGCCTCCTGAATGCTAGGTGCTTTGGCAATGGTCATAGGCTGGTAGAATCTAATCTCGCCTGTGGTTACATTTGCAGTTCATGTCATTATCACTCCCATCTGTCATCGTAGGCTGATACTATCAAAGTCTGCCAAGGTCAATATTGTTCACAATTTCCGTATTACTATTGGACATTTTTTCTTAAAATTAGAACAAACATAACACTCCATCACACACTTGAGCCATGTGTGTCTGTGGAGCTGCACAGCATTAAAACCCAGCAGGGATCTGTGAATTCCCTGTGGTGGAGTCACCCTGCTGAAATTACTTGGTTAAGCATAGAAGCACCTGAATTTCCATTACTTTATCAGTGTACCTTGTTAATGATACAGCTTAATTTGCATACCGGTAGTACCTTTTCACCACAGGTAAGAAATTGAAATGTTCAAGGTCAATTAACTGCGAATGTTTCAAGTTGGTTAGCGCAGCTGTAACTCTGAGTGATGCCGGGGAGAGGGAGCGATCAGTGGAGATTCCTCATTCTTCTGATGAGAACTGATGATCCAATTTTGACTCACTACAGTCATGCCTGATTTTTTTTTTTTCCCCCTCACTCTGTCTCTCATGTGTTCACTTTTTAAATACTGGTCTATAAAGGATGGCTGAGAAATATTATGAAATCCAATATTAAAAAATACATCCTCAATCCTGACTTTAGATCATTAAAATTAACTAGAAAGAGTAAGAAGTAAAATAATCTGCCTTTCCTCAGTTGTATAAACTGATGCAGATAAAATTCTAAGTGTAGAACTTCAGGTTAAGATGATGTCTGACTGGGGGCACCTTATTCACCCATTCCTAAATTTTCTTTGCAAAAATGATAACAATACAGAGAGATATAGATATGCAGTTGTAGCTATAAAAGGTCTGAGAATGCTTGTTTAGCAGCAGACCCCAGAAGAACTTTTGCCTTCCATATTTTGGTAGGTCCTGGGGCAGAGTCGTTTAGCTAGGACAGTCGGTGGTGGTGTTGCTGTGCGCCATCAAGTTGATTCTGACTCATAATGACCCTGTATAACAGAGTAGAACTGCCTCACAGGGTTCCTAGGCTGTGATCTTGTTTTTTTCTTACTTGTGCTTCTTTATTGCTGTGTGGAACTGTAGTTCCATTAATACTTGTCACATTGTATTTTTTCATATGTATCTTTTTCTTTTATTGTTGTTGAAAATATACACAGGAGAATATACACCGATTAAACAATTTCTACATGTACGATTCAGTGATGCTGATTACATTCTTCAAGTTGTGCAACCATTCTCAACCTCTATTTCTGAAAATTTCCTCCCCCATTCACATAAACTCACTGCTCCCAAAGCTTGCTATCTAATCTTTCAAGGTTGCTGTTGTCAGTTTGACCCCATATAGATAATTCTTTAAAAGAACACGATGCTAAAGGCAGACATTCTTTACTAATGAAGCTAAACTATTGTTTGATTTAAAGAATACTTCAGGGGACATTTTTGACTAATAGTTTAAGGTTTAAAGATTATATCAGAGCAATAGGTTTGGAGGCTTGTCCAGTCTCAATGGCTCCAGAAAGTATGGATTCCATGAAAACTTGAAATTCTATTTTACATTCTCCCCCTTTTGATCAGTATTCTTCCATAGAATCTTTGGTCAAAACATTTAGCAATGGTAGCTGGGAACCATCCAGTTCTACTGGTCTCGTGGCAAAGCAGGCATTTGTTCATGGAGGCAATTAGCCATGCATTCTGTTTTCTCCTATTTCTGACTCTCCTTCTTCTTCTGTTCCTCCAGGAGAAAAGAGACCAATTGTTGTACCTTTCATGGCCATTTGCAAGCTTTTAAGACCTAAGACACTACGCAACAAACTAGGAGGTAGAACAGAAGTGCTAACCCACGAAACCATAACCCTAAACCTCCAAACCAAGAAACCACATCCCATGAGATGTTTGGTTGTACATAAGCAGCCTCAGAAGCTTTTTTTTTTTTTTTTTGTAAAAATTTATATTACACAAAATTTACCAATTCAACTTTTTACAGGTGTATAACTTACTGACATCAATTACATTAATCAGCTATGCAACAGTTACCCTTAATCAATGCAAATTTTCCATCATAGTTAACAGAAACTCAGTGCTCCGTAAGTAATAACTCTGCCATCCTCCTTTCTCCGGCTGCTAGTAATCACTAATAAACTTTGGTCTCTATATATTTGCCTGTTCTTACCTTTTTATATAGGAGAGGTCATACAATATTTGTCCTTTTGTGATTGACTTACTACTTCACTCAGCATAGTGTCCTCAAGCTCAATTCATGTGGTAGCATGTATCAGGACCTTGTTGCTCTTTCTGCCTGAGTAGTGTTCCACTGTATGTGTGTACCACATTTTGTTTGTTTATTCATTTATTTGTTGATGGGCATTTAGGTCTTTTTTCACTTTTGCCTATTGTGAATAATGTTGCAGTGAACATTGGTATACGTATGTCTGTTTGTGTTGGAGTTTTCATGTCCCTTGGGTGTATTCCTAGCAGTGGAAATGCTAGATCATATGGAAATTTTATTCTTAGTTTTTTGAGGAACCAACACACTGTTTTCCACAACATGAGTACCATTTTGTATTCCCACCAGCAGTGGATAAGGGTTCCAGTTTCCCCACATCCTTGCCAATATTTGTTATTTTCCATTTTTTTTTCTTTTATCTTAGCCATCCTAGTGGGAGTGAAATGGTATCTCATTGTGGTTTTGATTTGCATCTGTCTAATGGCTAAGAACGTTGGGCATCTTCCATGTGTTTGTTGGCTATTTGAATATCCTCTTTGGTGAAGTTTCTGTTCATTTTCTTTGCCCACTTTTTGATTGGGTTATTTCTGATTTTGTTGTTAAGTGGTAGAAGTTTTATGTATATTTTAGATATTAGACCCTTATTAGATATGTTGTCCCCCTCCACCAAGTTTTTTCCAGTCTGTAGGTTCTTTTTATTTTTCTGATAAAGTCTTTTGATGAACATAATGTTTAATTTTAATGAGGTCCTAATTAACTATTTTGTCTTCAGCTGCTCATGCATTCATTTTTGGGTTTGATAATCTATTGCTGAAAAAAATTAAGTCCCATAGCATTTCCCTACGTTTTCTTCCAAGGACTTCATGGTTTTAGATTTAACATTTAGGTCCTTGATCTATTTTGAATTAGTTTTTGTATATGGTATGTAGTATGGATCTTGTTCATTTTACTGCATGTGGAAATCCAGTTTTGCCAGCACCGTTCATCGAAGAGGCTGTTCCTTCGCTATTAGATGGATTTCGCACCCTTGTCAAAAATCAGCTGACCGTAGATGTATGAAATTATTTCTGGATTTTTATTTCTATCTCATTGGTCTCTGTGTCTTCCATTAAACCAGCACCAGGCTGTTTTGATTACTGTAGCTGTGTAATATGTTTTGAAGTCAGGAAGTGTAAGGCCTCCTATTTTGTTCTTCTTCTTCAAAATTGCTTTGGCTGTTTGAAGCCTCTTGCCTAGGCTGTAGTCTTTCCAGGAACAGATTGTCAGGTCTTTTCTCCCTCAGAGTGGCTGGTGGATTCAAACCAGTGATCTTTTCGTTAGCAGCCACTGCACCACCAGGGCTCTTTTTCACAGACGTGGTGCTTTGTTAACCAGAGGGAGGTTATGTTGACCCTGCTGCCTGGTGGTTACTTCCTGAGATTCCCAACCCCCATTAAGCCAAAATCAGTTGCTGTTGAGTGAATTCCAGTTCATGGTGATCTCATGTGTGTCAGAGTAGAACTGTGCTCCATAGGATTTTCAGTGGCTGATTTTTTGGAAATGGGCTCAAACATAGCAAGGATTGTGAGGATAGTGCAGGACTGGGCAGTGTTTTGTTTTGTTGTACATGGGGTCTCTATGAGTCAGAACTGACTCAACAGCAGCTAACAACACCAACAACAGATTGTGATGCCTTTCTTCCAAGAAGCCTCTGGGTAGACTTGAACCTCCAACCTTTTTATTAACAACTGAAATTGTACCACCCAGGGACTCCCAACCCCCATTAGTGCCCTTTTTTTCCTACTCCGTTGGGAACTACTGATTACCAGTTCTGTTGCATAACGATATGAGAGGCACTGTTGTATTTTGTCTAAGAACACCTGTCCCTCTTGCCCACTGTGTGGACTTGGGCAAGGTGTTCAAACTCTCTATATATTTCTTTGTGTCATTGTTTACTAAGTGGGTTGCTTTGGGAATTAAATAACAGTGCCTTCACACAGTGCCTGACACAAAGTACTCACCTGCTCAATAAATATTAAGTAATACTGTAGTAGAATAAGTGGAGGAGGATGGATGGTGCTCCATTACATCCTGTTAAATTAAGTATGGAGGAAGAGTTGGTGCATATTTAAAAATAATATTATGAGAGCAGTTCCCACTGAGAGTTCAAGAACTCCCTGAACTATTTGTGGCAGCTAATTGTGTACAATTTAAGATGTGCTTCACATCATTAAGGGGAGCCCTGGGTACGCAGTGGTTAAGCGCTCAGCTGCTAACTAAAAGGTTGGCAGTTTGAACCCACCAGCCACTCCGCGGGACAAAGATGTGGCTTCTGTAAAGATTTACAACCTTGGAAACCCTATGGGGCCGCTCTGCTCTGTGCTATAGGGTTGCTGTGAGTTGGAATTCAACTCAATGGCAATGGGTTTGGTTTGGTCTTGGTTTCAGGTCATTAAAGAACAAATTTTCCTCCATGTAGGTAACAGGCTGCAAGAGTAGGAGGAGCCCCTTGTGGACAGGAGAGCTATGTTGAATAAATGACACCAAGAGTCCCAAATTTAACCAGGGCCCGTGTCTACTCAACAAGCCCTCTTGCTTAAAATTTGAGAATATTCTACGCCAACCTAAACCATGTAAACAGTATTGGTGACTATGGGAACTCTACCATTGAGCTTAGTAGCCAGAAACACAGGCTATTCAAGAGTAAATTACAGGGAAAATTAGAAGCAAAAAACAAAACAAAACAAAAAAAAAACCAACAAAGAGTACAGTATGATTAAAATATGCTGGATCAAAAAAGAGGATGCACATTTTACTTTTGATTTATGGGATAGAAGATACAATTTTGAAAAATGATTCACTCCAAGAAAGAAAATAATTTGAAAAAAGTGTCTAGTTCTAAAGACAGTGTAGTCAGTCATCTTGGGGATCATACCCTATTAATGCAAACAAGAGTTAGTGGGATGGCATCAAGAGGGGACATTGTCAACACAGGTGTCTACCTTCATAACTCACAATGACATTTCCTCCACCAAAAATAGCAAACATTTATTGGGTTTTTTTTTTTCTTTTCTTTGCACTGAGGACTGTGCACAGGGCTTTACAAAACAGGGCACAAATGTCAAGAATAATGTTTGAATGAAACATAGACACTGTATGTAATTAATGGTAATTTCTATCTAAAATTTCAGATCTTATTACCAGAGCTGTAAGGCAGGTGGCAAAACAATGGGAGAAAGAAAATGTTTGCTAATATTCTTATTTGGGGTGTTATTTAATAGATGTTGCCTTTTAATAGATACTGAACCTTAGAAAAATCCGGATTCAAGAGTCTGTCACTTACATAATCACCAAAGTCAATATTACGGAAAATAAATGAATTCCAAAAATACAGTATTACCATATTAAACTGGAAGTCACATCTATAATAGTCTGGTGTGTGTTGGATAAAACAAACCCAGAATAAATTCTGTTCTGCCCATACTTACTTGAATACCCAGCAAACTCCTATTTTTCATTTATGAGCACTCAAGACAAAATTTAACTCATTATTTTTCTTCCCCAATTTTCTTCTATTTCTATTTTCATAAAAGGAGCTGGTGGCTGGTCTCCACTTGTGTTAAACAAATACCAGTGGTTGCAGATTGACCTTGGAGAGAGAATGGAGGTTACTGCAGTGGCCACCCAAGGCGGGTATGGGAGCTCCAACTGGGTGACCAGTTACCTCCTGATGTTCAGTGACAGCGGCAGGAACTGGAAACAATATCGGCAAGAGGACAGCATCTGGGTATGTTTAACAAATATTTAAAAAAAAATCCTATTAGTCTATTAAATAGTGTAGAAGCCTAAG
>NW_004444130.1:4297648-4308215 GCF_000243295.1 Trichechus manatus latirostris
CTGGCAGTTCCCTTGTCAGTGTACTGCTGCAACTGCTTTTCAATGATCTTCAGCAAAATTTTACTTGTGTGTGATATTAATGATATTGTCCAATAATTTCTGTGTTCGGTTGGATCACCTTTCTTTGGAATGGGCACAAATATGAATCTTTTTCAGTTGATTGGCCAGGTAGCGGCCTTCCAAATTTCTTGGCATTGGCGAGTGAGCACTTCAAGCACTGAATCCATTTGTTGAAACATCTCAGTTGGTATTTGGTCAATTCCTGGAGCTTTGTTTTCCACCAGTGCTTTCAGTGCAGCTTGGACTTCTTCCTTCAGTACCATCAGTTCTTGATCATATGCTTCCTCCTGAAGTGGTTGAATGTCAAGTTCTTTTTGGTACAGTGACTCTCTTCCATCTTCTTTTGATGCTTCCTATGTCATTCAGTATTTTCCCCATAGGTTCCTTCAGTACTGCAACTTGAGGCTTGAAGTTTTTCTTCAGTTCTTTCAGCTTGAGAAATGCCGAACATGTTCTTACCTTTGGTTTTCTAACTCTAGGTCTTTTCACATTTCATTATGGTACTTTACTTTGTCTCCTCTAGCCACCCTTTGAAATCTTCTGTTCACCTCTTTTACTTCATCATTTCTTCCTTTTGCTTTTGCTACTCTATGTTCAAGAGCAAGTTTCAGAATCTCTTTCGACATTCATTTTGGTCTTCTCTTTCTTTCATGTCCTTTTAATGACTTCTTGATTTCTTCATCTATGATGTCCTTGGTTGCATTCACAACTCATCTGGTGTTCGGTCATTAGTATTTAATGAGTCAAATATACCCTTGAGATGGTCTCTAAATTAAGGTGGAATATACTCAAGGTTATACTTTGGCTCTCGTGGACTTGTTCTAATTTTCTTCAGCTTCAACTTGAACTTGCATATGAGCAATTAATGGTCTTTTCTACAGTCAGTCCCTGACGTTGTTCTGATTGATGATATTGAGCTTTTCCATTGTCTCTTTCCACAGATGTAGTCAGTTTGATTCCTGTATATTCCATCTGGCAAAGTCCACATGTATAGTCGCCATTTATGTTGGTGAAAAAGGTATTTGTAATGAAGAAGTTGGTCTTGCAAAATTCTATCATTTGATCTCTGGCATCATTTCTATCACCAAGGCCATATTTTCCAACTAGTGTTCCTTCTTCTTTGTTTCCAACTTCTGCATTCCAATCACCATTAGTTAGCAATGCATCTTAATTGCATGTTTAATCAATTTCAGACTGCAGAAGTTGGTAGAAATCTTTAATTTCCTCATTTTTAGCATTAGTGGTTCAAGCGTAAATTTGAGTAATTGTATTAACTGGTCTTCCTTGTTGGCGTATGGATATTATCCTATCACTGACAGCGTTGTACTTCAGGATAGATCTTGAAATGTTCTTTTTGACAATGAATGGAACGCCATTCCTCTTCAGTTTGTCATTCCCAGCATAGTAGACTATATGATTTTCCAATTTAAAATGGCCAGTAACAGTCCATTTCAGTTCAATAATGCCTAGGATATCGATGTTTATATGTTCCATTTCATTTTTCACCACTTTCAATTTTCCTAGATTCATCCTTCTTACATTCCATGTTCCTACTATAAATGAATGTTTGCAACTGTTTCTTCTCATTTTGAGTCATGCTACATCAGCAAATGAAGGTCCTGAAAGGTTGGCTCCATCTACGTCATTAAGGTCCTTTTTCCTAGTCTGTCTTAGTCTGTAAGTTCAGCTGAAACATGTCCACCATTGGTGACCCTGCTGGTATTTGAAATATCAGTGGCATAGCTTCCAATATCACAGCAACATGAAGCCACCACAGTATGACAAACTGACCGAGGTGTGAGGAATATGTACATATATACATAGATAGTACATATATGTGTATATGTATACATATATACATATGTATGTACATATATGTGTATGTATACATAGATACACATATGTATATACATATATATTTATGTGTTTAAAATATGTAGTATTTGAAGATTTTATATATAATATTTATTTGAAGAATATGCATAATCCCTTTCTCTGTTTAAAATGTGTAAGTGTGTACAATTCTGTGTTGTGGACAGGACACACCCCTATAAAAGAGAGACTTGAAAGGAGGCAAGTTTTAATAAAGTGCATAGTATTTGTAGTTGAGAGTCTCTGGGTTGTGCAAAAGCTTAACCACTCAGCTGCTAATGGAAAGATTGGCCATTGAAGACCTTAGGGAGCACAGTTCTACTCTGATGCACATGGGGTTGCCTTGAGTTGGCTTTTGGTTTTTATTCGTAGTTGGTTGACTGATGGATGAAGAAGCTGAATGATAGTTTACTCAATGAAGAAGAAAGAACTTCTCTGTTAGTGTAGAAAGGATTGGTTTGGATTTTATGTGAGCCAGGAACAGCATTTGGCTATTTTTTTTTCTGTCTGACCTGCCGTAACCAGAGGAAATGAGTAACTTAATGAAGTATCATTCTTAGCGCACAAATAATTTGGAAGCCTGTTTGTCCAGATAATCATAATTTTCTCGGACCAGTCAATTGCCTCTTTTTTTGAAACTTTCTAGAACCCACTGAAGAAATGGACTGTAATTTACTCACCTTTGTATCTCTAAAGCACTTTGTTTATTCATATAAATTGAATTGAGAAGAAGTAGCCCTATTCTTTCCTTAGAGAGAACAAGAGTAGGGGTGGAAGAAGTTGCTTAAAAAGCTTACAAGCTTTTAAGAAAAGCTACCTTAAAATCCAAACCAAATTGGAGCTGTGTATATGAGTGAGAAAAACTAGATATTACAGTTGAGCTGATTCCATGGAAACCATGAAATTAGGGCTAAAATAAACAATAATTATGAACCAATAACAATGAAACCTTTGTTGTTTTTTGTTGTTAACTGCCATTGAGTTGGCCCTGACTCAAGGTGACTCCATACGCAACAAGCTTAAGGAAGTATTTATTTTAACTAGATGTTTGGATGATCTTTTATTCTTCTGTAAATTAAGCATTGAATTTTTCACTAGATAAGTAGTGACTAATGCATACCATTGTGTTAATTACAATTTATGTTTTTGATGTTTTTTGAAGTGATAGATCGACCATGAAAATTTTTTTTTCTGTTAACCACACCTGAGAAAAGTCACATAAACTTTGCCATTTGCCTTCTTGCTTATTTTTATTTTATTTAATTTTAGACCCTCCCTCTGTCTGACTGTTGAGGTCTTGTGTCTTTCTAGGGGCCCAGCCCACTCAGAACAAGGTTTGGCAAGTACAGACATGGCATGGGAGTGGCGTCATTGAAAGCAGAAAGTTGAAATGAGGGTCCAGTGATAAAGGAAGTCTTCTTTTTGTTGTTGGGTGCCACAAAGTTAGCAACCCCATGTGACAGGGTAGAACCACCCCACACAGGTTTCTTGGCTGTTGTCTTTACAGAAGCAGATCTCCAGGTCTTTCTCCCATGGAGCTGCTGGGTGGGTTCAAGCCACCAACCTTTTGGTTAGCAGCCAAGCACTTAACCATTGTGCTATCAGGGCTCGGGCTGCCACAGAAAGCGGGCTTGAGCAGGTCAGTGGCCTGAGCACTTTGTCTTTAAAAGATACTTACTTTTATTAAAGGTGAGGTGCTCATGGTGAAATAGTGGCATGAATGATATCCTTACCAATCCAAAACAATAAAAGTAAGAACATTTGTTACAATTCTTTCAAGGTAATATTGTTTTTTTTGACTGTACTGTAATTGTTGATTTACTCACTGTGTTCCCCTCTTGGAGTGTGAGTGGAGACTGTACCTTCCAACCATTCATCTCAGTATCTCCAAAGCTTAACAGTACCTGATATGATGCAGGCAAACACTAAATGATTGTTGAATGAATTACGATCAATGAATTAATGAAAGAAATGCACTTTTTTGTAGGATACTTTTCAGATCACACTAACTAAAAGTCACTCCTCCCCTTCCCATTCATCTCTTCCCTTGAGCACATTTATGTTGTACCAGTTTAATGTACTTGGAGCTAGGGTGGTGTAGTTCTCTCCCCTCTGTATTTTGAATTTTTTTATGATATAGGTTCTATTTGTCTCATCTTTGCTTTTTCAGCACCTGATATCCTGTCTGGCATATGACTTTTTAAAACTAAATTAGTGAAAGAATGGGTAAATAATTGAATAGATTTGAATACGTTGATCTCCTCCTACTCTGTGTCTAATTCTGTGTAGAATTTTGGAAAGTATTGAAAGAAATAATGTTAATGTCATTGAAGAGATAAGGTACACCAGAACAAGCCAGAGAATGATTCAAAGGAGCCTGCAGATATGAGGTACAGACTCCTAGAGATTTGGAAATTGACAGAATATGGAGATCATTGTAGATGGAATTTGTCAAGGAAGCAGGGCTTCCATGAGTCTTGAAGCAAGCATTATAACTTGGATTATGGAAAGATTAAGGAAGTTATTCCAGGAAGCTGGAAAAGTGTGAACAAAAGCATGGAGATTGGAGATATGTAGAGATACATGGTTTCCCATGCAGTAACCAGTGAGACTACTGAACAGATTGGCCTGCCAAATTTGGAAAAGACTGAAGATGATTTTGGATGTGGTAAAGAAAGTTATGGACAACTTTGAATGTTAAGATCAAAATTTTAGACTTGGTGTAACAGGTACAATGACCTAGCATAAAATACAGAATAGTCTAGAGTATGCTGTAAGTAAGAACAACCCCCAAAATCTATGTGGAGTTTGTGTGTATGTGTGTATAATTTGGACACTCACGCTAACTCAGGTTGGCTGCAAGAATCTGTTCTACTCTATAGTCCCTTAGGGTCGCACCCTGAGGGACACTCCCTCTCTGTGATCTACAATTGCTGCCAAAGCAGGAATAGCAAAGCATGGTGCTTGTGCCCTGGCTCTTGACTTTCCCACCTGGAAGAGACATGAATCACTTCAGTTCACATTTCTTTAGCCAAAGAACAATTTTTAATTGATTTACATAGTAAGATATTTAGTCCCTTGTCACATTTTACAAATTTTTTTTCCAAACTAGTTTTTTTTCTTTTTTTGTAAGTTTTGCCCAGTGTTTCTAGATATTGTGGAATATATATAAATTATACAAAACACACCCATTTCCTTCAAGAGCGTCACAGTCTGTTCCAGATTTTACAAATTCTCCTTTCATCTGATCCCACCAGAGAGAACAATGACCCTTACATACCTGAAAGAATTAATAAAATACTTTGCTCCTTCTTATAAATAATCTTTAAGAAGAAAGACAAGACACTTTTATTTATTATCTATACAGGTCATTCACATATTTAATAGAGCCCTGGTGGCGCAGTGGTTAAGAGCTATGGTTGCTAACCAAAAGGCTGACAGTTCAAATCCACCAGCTGCTCCTTGGAAACCCTGTGGGGCAGTTCTGCTCTGTCCTATAGGGTCGCTATGAGTCAGAATCGACTCGACGCCAATGGGCTTGGGGTTTTTTTTGGTACGCTTAAAAGATATAAAATATTTTTTAAAATTAATTACACATTAAAACATTTCTCCAGAATATAATTTATAGTTTAGCATCCATAAAATGTAATTTATACAAAATACTGTACTGGGTAGCATATAGATACTTTATGAAAATTGAAAAAATGCAAGCCAGTAAATTTGCTTCCCTTAAATTGAAGACAAAATAAAACTCATCAACATCTATGATGAAAAGACTCTTCTTAGCCAGTTTATTGAAAAAGTTAACGTAAGGTTTAGTTTGCACTCCTTTAAGAACAATTGCTGAATTATCATAAAACCAACATCTTAGAAAGTATTTTAAATAGATCAACATATATAGCAACATTACATCCAAGTTATCCAAATAATGTCCCATACATGCCAAAACTCTTTTCCATTGCAGACTACAAGGAACAAGGTGATGCCAACCATATTCAAATATTTAAACACTTAAATATTGAATTTAAATACTTAAATAATATAATATTAAACACAAAAATAGTTCACAGTTTTCTTTTTTATGGCTTCCAGTTGCACCTGATCTTTTGAACAAAAATCTTTAGCATATTTTGAAAGTTAGTACATCTTTGTTCTTGTTTTTTAAGTTAGAAATGTCTAATGTCATAGGTCTAGGTTTGGCTGGTGTAAGACACAGAGCCCTCTATGATGTAGTATAGACAGCCAGAAATACTGCCTGTCACAAAAAATCCAGACCATTATCACTGTGAATGTTGAGGTGTCAGTGTCAGTTCTATAAACCACATGAGGCAGAAGAAGCACTACCTACAAAGACGGGGAAAGATTTTAACTGAGTTTGTTTCAAGTCAAATAAATAAGGGCCTGGGGGAGTTTACTAGGAGATCTGTGAGCTAAAACTATGAGTGGGAGGTATGCTGTAAGCCCAGTGATGTGATGAGCCAAGGTGGATTCCATTCCTGGCAAAAGGCATCTTTTCTAGCCTTTTCCCCATGTTAAACCCTTAGTCTATTGACATAAGCCTACAAAAAGTATTTGTGGTGATATAAAGTATAACAGTTCTAATCCCATGTATGACAGCATGTCAGATTGTCAAGCTGAATACATTGCAGTACTTGCCTCAGTATTTGAGCAAATGCCTAGAGAATGCCATAAAGCTCTTCTGCCTTTGAAGCTTGCCTTTAATACCAAAGAAAACATTTTTTTAAAAATAGTTTATTTTACTTTTCTTGTTGTTGAGAATATACACAGCAGATCGTATACCAATTAAACAATTTCTGCATGTACAGTTCAGTGACATTGATTACATTCTTTGAGTTGTGCACCATTCTCAGCCTCTAGACTTCACTTTTTTAAAATTTAAATTTTATTTATTTTGTTTTTGAGAATATACACAGCAAAACATATACCAGTTAAACAATTTCTACATGTACCATTTAGTGACATTGATTATATTCTTTGAGTTGTACAATCATTCTCACCCTCCTTTTCTGAGTTGTTCCTCCCTCATTAACATAAATTCACTGCCCCGTAAGGTTCCTATCTAAGCTTTCAAGTTGCTGTCATCAGTATGATCCCGTGTAGATAGTTCTTAAAAGAGCATAAGTCTCAAGGGAGACATTTTTTACTAGTTAAGCTAAACTATTATTTGGTTTTAAACAACAAAAAGACAAATAACCCAATAATAAAATGAGCAAAGCACTTGAATAGACATTTCACCAAAGAGGACATTCAGATGACCACCAAACACATGAAAAGATGCTAAGGGTCATTAGTCATCAGAGAAATGCAAATTAAAACCACAATGAGATACCATTTCATTCCCACTAGGATGGCTAAAATTAAAAAACAAAAACAAAATAACATGTTGGTGAGGATGTGGGGAAATTGGAACCCTTACCCACTGCTGATGGGAATGCAAAATGGTACAGCCATTATGGAAAACAGTGTGGTGGTTCCTCAAAAAAATTAAAAATAGAACTATCATATGATGCAGCAATTCCACTCCTAGGTATATACCCAAAAGACTTGAAAGCAGAGACTCTAACAGAGACTTGTACACCAATGTTCATTGCAGCAATATTCACCGTAGCCAAAAGGTGGAAACAACCTATTTGCCCATCAACAGATGAATGGATAAACAAAATGTGGTACATACATACAATGGAATACTACTCAGCCAGTAGGAGAAATGAAGTCTTGATATATGATGCGATATGGATAGAGCTTGAAGACATTATGCTGAGTGAAATAAGTCTCAATCACAAGGGACAAATATTGTATGACCTCACTTATGTAAAAACACAAAAAAAGGTAAGTGTATAGAGAACAAACTTTATTAGTGGTCATGAGGGGTAGGAGGGAGGGGTTAATGGTGATAGAAAAATCACATTAATTAAGGGTAAGGTTGCGCAGCTGATCATTGTAATTGCTGTCAATAAGTTGTACACCTGTAAAAAGTTGAATGCGCAAAAATTATATGACAGATAGGTTTACAAACGAAACCAAACCCACTGCCATCGAGTTGATTCCGACTCATAGTGATCACATAGTTTCCAAGTCTGTAAATCTCTACAGAAGCAGACTGCCACATCTTTCTTCCGAGGAGCCACTGGTGTTTTCAAACTGCTGACCTTTCAGTTAGCTGTCAAGCACTTTAACCACTGCACAGCCAGGGCTCCTTAGATATATTTACATCAACGACAAAAAAAAAAGAGTAGCTGCTGAGGCTGCTGTGTATGACCAAAAACCTCATGGAATTCGGTTTCTTGGTTTGGAGATTTAGGGTCGTGGTTTCATGGGCCATCCAGTTAATAGGCCTAATAAATGTTTAGTGCTCCTCTTCTACCTCCTAACCATTGTGTAGTGCCTAAGGTCTTAAAAGCTTGCAAGCTGCCATCCAAGGCAAAAAAATTGGTCTCTATTCACCTGGAACAACACAGGAAGTAGGAGAGTCAGGAATAGAAGGAGGATATGGAATGTGTGGCTAATGGCCTCCACGAACAACTGCCTTGTTTGCTATGAGACCAGAAGAGCTGGATGGTGCCCGGCTACCATTATTGAACATTTTGATTAAAGAGTCTGTAGAAGAATCCTGATCAAAAAAGGGAGAATGCAGAACAAAGTTTAAATTCTCATCGAGTCCAAACTTTTGGAACCATGAAGTTTGGATGAACCCCTGAAACTGTTCCCCTGAGATAATCTTTAAACCTTAAACTAAAGAAGACATTTCTTTTTTTTTTTATTATGCTCTAGGTGAAAGTTTACAGCTCAGGTTAACTTCTCATACAAAAGTGTATACACATATTGTTATGTGACCCTAGTTGCAATCACTGTAATGTCACAACACACTTCTCCTTTCCACCTTGGGTTTCCCGTGTCCACCCAACAAGCTCCTGTCCCTTCCTGCCTTCTCATCCTGCCTTTGAACAGGAGCCGCCCTTTTGGTCTTGTGTATCTGCTTGAACTAAGAAGCACACTCTTCACAAGTATTATTTTATGTTTTATAATCCAGACTAATCTTTGTCTGAAGAGTGGACTTTGGGAATGGTTTTAGTTCTGGGTTAACAGAGTCCGGGACAGTGGGTTTGGGGGTTCCTCCAGTCTCAGTCAAACCATTAAGTCTGGTTGTCTTACATGAGTTTGAGTTCCGCCCCACACTTTTCTCCTGCTCCATCAGGAACTCTCTGTTGTGTTCCCTGTCAGGGCGGTCATTGGTGGTAGCCAGGCACCATCTAGTTCTTCTGGTCTCAGGCTGATGGAGTCTCTGGTTTATGTGGCCCTTTCTGTCTCTTGGGCTAATACTTTCCTTGTGTCTTTGGTGTTCTTCATTCTCCTTTGCTCCAGGTGGGTTGAGACCAATTGATGCGTCTTAGATGGCCTCTTGAAAGCTTTTAAGACCCCAGATGCCACTCGCCAGAGAGCGATGCAGACATTTTCTTCGTAAACTTTGTTATGCCAATTTACGTAGATGTTGCCAGGAACCCTGGTCCCCAGACCCCAGCCCCAGCTACTCTGTCCCTCAAACTGTTTGGTTGTGTTCAGGAAACTTCTTAGCCTTTGGTTTAGTCCAGTTATGCTGACTTCCCCTGTAGTGTGTGTTGTCCTTCCCTTCACCTAAGATAATTCTTGTCTACTATCTAGTTAGTGAATTCCCCTCTCCCTTTCTCCCCACCCTCGTAACCATGAAACAATGTTTTCTTCTGTGTTTAAACCTTTCCTTGAGTTCTTATAATACTGGTCTCATACAATATTTGTCATTTTGGGACTAATTCCACACAGCATAGTCCCCTCCAGATTCATCCATGTTGTTTGGTGTTTCGTGGATTCATCATTGTTCTTTATCGTTGCATAGTATTCCATTGTGTGTATGTACCATAATTTGTGTATCTGTTTGTCAGTTGATGGTTACCTAGGTTGTTTCCATCTTTTTGCTATTGTGAACAGTGGTGCAGTGAACATGGGTGTGCATGTATCTATTTGTGTGACGGCTCCTATTTCTCTAAGATATATTCCAAGGAGGGGGATTGTTGGATCATATGGTACTTCTATTTCTAGCTTTTTAAGGAAGTGCCAAATCGATTTCCAAAGTGGTTGTACCATTTTACATTCCCACCAGCAGTGCATAAGTATTCCTAGTCTCTCCACAACCTCTCCAACATTTATTATTTTGTGTTTTTTTGATTAGTACCAGCCTTGTTGTGGTGAGATGGTATCTCATTGTAGTTTTGATTTGCATTTCTCTAATGACTAATGATCGTGAGCATTTCCTCATGTATCTATTAGCCGCTTGAATGTCTTCTTTGGTGAGGTGCCTGTTCATATCCTTTGCCCATTTTTTAATTGGGTTATTTGTCTTTTTGTTGTTGAGGTGTTGCAGTATCGTGTAGATTTTAGATATCAGATACTTATTGGATATGTTGTAGCCAAAATTTTTTTCCCAGTCTGTAGATTGTCTTTTTACTCTTTTTTCGGGAAGTCTTTTGATGAGCATAAGTGTTTGATTTTTAGGAGCTCCCAGCTATCTAGTTTCTCATCTGGTGTTTGAGCATTGTTAGTTATGGTTAGTATTCTGTTTATGCCATGTATTAGGGCTCCT
>NW_004444130.1:4310133-4311481 GCF_000243295.1 Trichechus manatus latirostris
TATTGAATTCTATTGGCTAGAATTTTGTTGAGGATTTTTTGCATTTATGTTTATAAGGAATATTGGTCTGTAATTTTCTTTTTTTGTGGTATCTTTACCTGGTTTTGGTATCAGGGTTATGCTGGCTTCATAGAATGAGTTTGGGAGTATTCCATCCTTTTCTGTGCTCTGAAATACCTTTAGTAGTTGTGATGTTACCTCTTCTCTAAAAGTTTGATAGAATTCTCCAGTGAAGCCATCTGGGCCAGGGCTTTTTTCTTGGGAGTTTTGTAATTATGTCTTCAATTTCTTTTGTTATACATTTATTTAGTTTTTCTACCTCTGTTTGTGTTAGTTTAGGTAGGTAGTGTGTTTCTAGAAATTTGTCAATTTCCTCTAGGTTTTTAAATTTGTTGGAGTACAGTTTTTCATAGTATTCTGTTATGATTCTTTTAATTTCAGTTGGGTCTGTTGTGATATCGCCCATCTCATTTCTTATTTGGATTATTTGCTTCCTCTCCTGTTTTTCTTTCATTAGTTTGGCCAAAGGTTTATGGTTTTTTTTTTTAATCTTTTCAAAGAACCAGCTTTTGGTCTTGTTGATTCTTTCAATTGTTTTTCTATTCTCTATCTCATTTATTTCAGCTCTAATTTTTCTTATTTACTTTCTTCTGGTACCAGAGGGCTTCTTTTGCTACTCTCTTTCTATTTGTTCGATTTGTATGGTTAATGTTTTGATTTTGGCCTTTTCTTCTTTTTGGATGTGTACATTTATTGCTATAAATTCACCTCTGAGTACTGCTTTTGCTACACTGTTCTGGTAGAATGTGTTTTCATTCCCATTTGATTCTATGAATTTCTTTATTCCATCCTTGATTTTTCTATAACCCAGTAGTTTTTGAGCAAGGTGTTGTTCAGTTTTCATGTGTTTAGTTTTTTTCCCTTGCTTTGTCTATTATTGATTTCTACTTTTATGGCTTTATGGCCAGAAAAGATGCTTTGTAATATTTTGATATTTTGGATTCTTTTAAGGCTCACTTTGTGGCCTAATATGTGTTCTATTCTTGAGAATGTTCCATGTGCGTTGGAAAAGAAAGTATGCTTGGCTGCTGTTGGGTGTAGTGTTCTCTATATGTCTAGGAGGTCAAGTTGGTTGATTATGGCATTTAGATTTTCAGTGTCTTTATTGAGCTTCTTTCTGGATGTTCTGTCCTTCACCAAAAGTGGTGTGTTGAAGTCTACCACAATCATTGTGGAGCTGTCTGTTTCTCTTTTCAGTGCTGTTAGAGTTTCCTTCATGTATTTTGGAGCCCTGTCATTGAGTGTGTATATATTTATTATGGTTATGTCCTCCTGGTGTATTGACCCT
>NW_004444130.1:4312787-4319601 GCF_000243295.1 Trichechus manatus latirostris
TCTTAGGGTTTCTTAATTTTTTAAAATTCTTTTATCTGATTTTTCCTCAAATAAATTGGTGTCAAGTGCTTTGTCTTCAGTCTCACTAATTCTGACTTCCATTGCCTCAATTCTGCTCCTATGACTTGCTATTGAGTTGCCTAATTCTGAGATTTTATTGTTAATATTTTGGATTTCTGTTTGCTATCTCTGTATGGATTCTAGTGTCATTCTGCTCTTGTATAGCTTTCCTAAATTCCTCTATTGCTTTATCTGTGTGTTCCTTGGCTTGTTCTGCGTTTTGCATGATCTTCTTCTTGGTCTCTTGAAGAGGTCTGTGTGTTAATCTTTTGAATTCTACTTCAGTAATTCCAGAACCTTCTCTCCCTCTGGGTGGTTTCTTGGTTCTTTGTTTTGGTCATTTGCTGGAGCCATCATGGTCTGCCCCTTTATGTGATTTTATATTGAATGTTGTCTCTGAGTTTTCGATAAGTTATTATATTTATTTATTTTATGTTTGCTTACCGTGTCCTAGCTTCTTGTTTTGTTTTGTTTTGACATGCCCAGATAGGCTGGGTGTGTGAGCCACTTTGCTTTTTGGTGTCTATGAAGCTGTCACGTCCTGTCAGCAGGTGATTAGAGCTCTTACTAGCTATGTGAGCCCTGGAGTCTATTTACTTTTCTTGTGTGGATTCAGCTCTGATATCCAGGTCCTCGGTCACTAACTTTGTGGTGCAGGCTCTCACCTGCTGTCCTAGATGTGCAAGGCTATGTAGGAGTGACTGGAGCAGGCATAGACATCTGGCTGCAGGAGGGGGTTATGTGCTGAGCAAGGTAGGGGGCTGACAGCTGCCCATGAGTCGCTAGTTGGAAGGTGTATCCCTGTCCCATAGAGTGTGTAGGTGAATGGGTTTTGCAGCCGGACTTTGGCCACCCAAAGTTGTGGATTGTAAGGACTGGGAGGCACCACTTATTCTTGGACCCCTATCATGGGTAGCTAGGTGGGATGCGTGAAGCTGCCAGTCCTCAGGCCCCTGGTGTGAGTGGGTGAGGACCCTCCTGAAAGGGCAGAGTGGTGTCAAATGTCACAGAACTGCTACTGCCCCTTAGCTGTGGCAGTTGAAAATAGGCTTAAGGTATATACCCTGTTGTAATATGCTAATGAGGGCCTACACTGTTGAATTAGCCTACACAGGTCTAGGCAGGGTGAAAAGCATTCGACGCCTGTGGACCCCTTATACTTGTGCCTAGGCAAAGGGGCAGTGCCTGCCCTGAGTTCCTGGCTTAGGGGACATGGTGATTTCTTAAAGCCATGAGAGTGGTTTGGGCAGTTAGTTCTGCGTCCCCATCTTAGGGGAACTAGCGGTTTCTTCCTTTTGTTTGTTTGTTTATTTTTTCCTTCGCCAAAGCCAGGAGACTGGCTCGGGCACAATAGGATCCACTTCCGGCTTAAGGGGCGCAGCAACCACTGAACACTGCCTGACAGGCATGAGAGCAGAGCAGGAAGGGTGTGGGGGAGGGGAGTAGAGGCATCTCTCTGTTATGGAAGTCTCAAAGGGAAAAGGGTTATTTTGATCCCACAGGGTAGGTTAGACTCTGCGCTTAACTTTCACAGATCCAGCACTGCTTACCCCTGGCTCTGTAGACTTGTGCAGACTCTTGGCTGCTCACTTTCTCTTGATGTGGTAAAATGTGTCCCGAGCACTACTGCTTGCCTCAGTCCATGTGCGCCAAACAATCCAGGGTGCTGGCTAGGTCAGGTCTGGTACTTCTTCACTGCTTCTCAACTGTATCTCGCTTCTACTGCTGCTCTGTCTGACTCCTCAACTTTGTCTTTAAAGTTCAGAGCCCCTAGATTGTCATATATAATCAATTCACTTGTTTTTTTGGGTCTTTGTTGTAAGAGGGACAACAGGAAGCAGCTGACTATTCCGTTATCTTGGCCCTGCCTCCTAAAGAAGACATTTTTAATGAAAGTGTACATTATTAATCCGTGTTTTCACGGAGTTTTCTATTTATATTTCTATTCAACTATGAGTTCTCCACCCTTTTAAAAATGACTAACCTAGCACTGCCTGGAATTCTTAAAAGGTGGCTGTGTTTTATTATTTATGTGCTAGCGTTCTTGAATCAGAATGGTGGATTTGCTAGGCACCTTCTCTCTCAAATGGTATGTTCTTTTTTTACTTTATTAAGAGTCCCTGGGTGATGTAAACATTTAAAACACTCGGCTGGTATATGAAAGGTTGGTGATTCAGTCTACTCAGAGGTGCCTTGGTAGATAGGCCTGGCAATCTGCTTCTGAAAAATCCACCTTGAAAACCCTGTAGAGCATAGTTCTACTCTAACACACGTGAAGTTGCCATGAGTTTGACCTGCCTTGACAGCAACTGATTATTTTACCTCTTTACATCTGTGCCCAATTGATAGTACATTAAGTCAGTCTTTTCTCATAAACTTTAGGGGACACACTTATATTGGAACTGTATATCAATATGTAATATTCAAGAAAATATATGTGTGTTCCCAGGAGCTATGTTGTTGTTGTTAGGTGCCGTCAAGTTGGTTCCGATTCCTAGCAACCCTGTGTACAACAGAATGAAACACAGCCTAGTCCTGCCTATCCTCACAGTCGTTGCTGTGTTTGAGCCCATTATTGCAGCCACTGTATCAATCCATCTCATTGAGGGTCTTCCTCTTTTTCACTGACCCTCCACTTTACCAAGCATGGTATCTTCCTCCAGGGACTGGTCCCTCCTGATAACATGTCCAAAGTATGTGAGACAAAGTCTCACTATCCTTGGTTCTAAGGAGCATTCTGACTATACCTCTTCCAAGACAGACTTTGTTCGTTCTTCTGGCAATTCATGGTATGTTCAGTATTCTTCACTAACATCACAGTTCTTCAGTCTTCCTTATTCATTGTCCAGCTTTATCATGCATATGAGGCAGTTGAAAATACCATGGGTTGGGTCAGGTGCATCTTAGTCCTAAAAGTGACATCTTTGCTTTTTAATACTTTAATGAGGTCTTTTGCAGCAGATTTGCCAAATGCAGTATGTTGTTTGATTTCTTCACTCCTGTGTCCATGGGCTTTGATTGTGGATCCAAGTAGAATGAAATCCTTGACAACTTTAATGTTTTTTGTGTTTATCATGATGTTACTTATTGGTCCAGTTGTGAGGATTTTTGTTCTCTTTATATTGAGGTTTAATCCGTACTGAGGGCTGTAGTCTTTGATCTTCATCAGTAAGGTCTTTAAGTCGTCTTTCTTTTCAACAAACAAGGTTATGTCATCTGCATATCACAGGTTGTTGATGAGTCTTCCTCCAGTCATCATATAGTCTAGCTCCTCGGATTATTTGCTCAGTATACAGATTGAATAAATATGGTGAAAGGATACAACCCTGATGCACACCTTTCCTAACTTTAAACCATGCAGTATCCCCTTGTTCTGTTCGAACGACTGCCTCTTGAGCTCTTGATGTACAGCTTCCTCATGAGCACAATTAAGAGTTCTGGAATTCCCAATGTTCGCAATGTTATCCATAATTGTTATGATCCACACTGTTGAATGCCTTTGCATAGTCAATAAAACACAGGTATACATCTTTCTGGTGTTCTCTGCTTTCAGCCAAGATCCATCTGATGTCAGCAATGATATCTCTCATTCTGCATCTTCTTCTGAAGCTGGCTTGAATTCCTGGCAGTTCCCTGTCGATGTATGCTGCAACCATTTTTGAGTTACCTTCAGCAAAGTTTTACTTACGCATGATATTGATGACATTGTTCAATAATTTCCACATTCTGTTGGATCATCTTTCTTTGGAATGGACACAAATATGGATCTCTTCCAGTTGGTAGGCCATGTATCTGCCTTCCAGATTTCTTGGCATAGACGAATGAGTGCTTCCAGAATTGCATCTGTTTGTTGAAACATTTCCGTTGGTATTCCATCAATTCCTGGAGCTTGTTTTTTTTGCCAATGTCTTCAGGTCAGCTTGGACTTCTTCCTTCAGTACCGTTGATTCTTGATCATATACTACCTCCAGAAATGGCTGAACGTTGACCAGTTCTTTTTGATACAGTAACTCCTATATTCCTTCCATCTTCTTTTAATGCTTCCTGAGTCATTCAATTTTTTAACCATAGAATCCTTCAGTATTGCAACTTAAAGCTTGAATTTTTCCTTCTGTTCTTTCTGCTTGAGAAATGCTGAGGTTGTTCTTCCCTCTTCGTTTACTAATTCCAAGTCTTTGCACATTTCACTGTAATACTTTGTCTTCTGGAGCCACCCTTGGAAGTCTTCTGTTCAGCTCTTATTACTTCATCATTTCTTCCATTCGCTTTTGCTACTCTACATTCAAGAGCAAGTTTCAGAGTCTCTTCTGACATCCATTTTGCTCTTTTCTTTCTTTCCTCACTTTTATTTACCATTTTTTTCCTTCCTGTATGATGTCCTTTATGTCATCCCACAACTGGTCTGGTCTTCAGTCATTAGTGTTCAATGTGTCAAATCTATTTTTGAAATTGTCTCTAATTTCGGGTGGGATATACTCAAGGTCATACTTTGGCTCTCATGGACTTGTAATTTTCTTCAGCTTCAACTTGAACTTGCATATTAGCAATTGATGCTCTGTACCACAGTTGGCTCTTGGCCTTGTTCTGAGATTGCTCTTCTCCATCATCTCTTTCCACAGATGTAGCCAGTCTGATTCCTGTTTATTCCATCAGGTGAAGTTCACGTGTATAGTTGCCGTTTGTTTTTGTTGAAAAAACGTATTTGCAATGAGTAAGTCATTGGTCTTGCAATATTCTTTCATGTGACCTCTGGCATCATTTCTATCAACCAGGCCATATTTCCAACTATGGATCCTTCTTTGTTGCCAACTTTTCTGTTTCACCCACCAGTAATTATCAATTCATGTTGACTGCATGTCTGATCAAGTTCAGACTGCAGAAGTAGGTAAAAAATTTCAATTTCTTCATCTTTGGCATTAATCGTTGATATGTAAATTTGAATAATAGTTGTATCAGCCAGTCTTCCTTGTTAACATATGGATATTATTCTGTCACTGACAGCGTTATACTTCAGGATAGATCTTGAAATGTTCTTTTGATAATGAACATGACGCCGTTCCTTTTCAATATGTCATTCTCGGTATAGTCAGTTCTGAATCTTATCTCTTCCTTTCTAGTTTTATCTGAGCTATAGATACACATAAATCGTTATAACTGAACCAATAAGCAGCATCATGATAAATGGAGAAAATACTGACGTTGTCAAGAATTTCATTTTACTTGGATCCACAATCAATGTCGATGGAAACAGCTGGAAAGATATAAAAAAACATATTGCATTGGGCACGTGTGTTGCAAAAGACCTCTTTAAAGTGTTGAAAAGCAAAGATGTCACTTTGAGGGCAAAGGTGTGCCTGACCTAAGCCATGGTATTTTAATTGCCTCGTATGCATGCAAAAACTGGACAGTGAATAAGAAAGATCAAGGAAGAATTGATGCCTTTCAGTTATATTGTTGGAGAAGAATATTGAATATTCCATGGACTTCCAGAAGACTGAACAAGTCTGTCTTGGAAGAAGTGCAGACAGAGTGCTCCTTAGAAGCGTGATTTGTGAGACTTCATCTCGTGCTTTGGACATATTATCGGGGGGACCAGTCTCTGGAGAAGGACATCATGCTTGGTAAGGTAGAGGGCCGGCAAAAAAGAGGAATACCCTCAACGAGATTGATTGATACAGTGGCTGCAGCAATGGGTTTAGATGTAACAAATTGTGTGGATGCTGCAGGACTGGGCAGTGTTTCTTCCTGTTGTACATAGGGTGGTTATGAGTTGGAATTGACTTGATGGCACCTAACAACAAGAGCAACGTAGATGTACATATATAGCAATGCAAGATAAATGGTGATATTGCTTCACATTCTTCCAGTTGACCCATCCCTAAGCAAGCAAAATAAAAATAGTTTGAAGAGAATGAGATTGGAGCTAAAGAGATTTGATTTGGTGCCCTCTGCAGAGTCCATGCCCACATTCAAATCATTCCTGAATCACCAGCCAGAGAATAACTTGTTTTAAAAACACATTACATCTTGTATGTCACATTGACAAAGAAACAGTTTAGTGACAACATTGCCCCCTTTTTCCATTCCTTCTTGCCAGTGCTTTGATGTCTTTTGCTGACTTTTTTATTTCCAGGCCTCAAGAGGCTACGTTTGGAATTCTGCTCTCTTGGAAGCAATTCTGTATTTTTGAAGTGTTTCCTCATTGTTTCTTAAGACTTAGGCATAACCAATTACTTTAGGCTCTTATTCCTAATTTCCTGTCTTTAATTTCCAAACTTATCAACATTTTTCAGTTTGAGAAGAAGATAGAAAAATACATAAAACTAAAAAGGAGGAGATAAGATTGGAGCTGACACAATTATACTCTTTGAAAATCCTGGAAAGTCATCTGATTAAGTAAATTTTTAAAAGGTAATTTAGTGATGTGTTTCACAATAAAATTAATTTTTAAAATCAATAATTTATCATTTATTTATATATAATGAGATAGAAGGAATATGCACTCCATTTGTAATAGAATAAAAAAATGAATACATGTCACTGGAAGAAACTTAAGGGAAAATGTATAAAATCTAGAAGACGTGATATTTAGAATATTACTTAAGGACATGAAGACTTGATTTAACACAAAGACGTATGTTCTTGAATAGGAGATAATATTTTAGAGTTACTCATGCTAGATAAAATAACTTATAAAATGAAATGATTATGAAGTACATATAGGAAAAAATATATATGAAATATAGCTAATTAG
>NW_004444130.1:4321021-4323643 GCF_000243295.1 Trichechus manatus latirostris
GGAGTCTCTGGTTTATGTGGCCCTTTCTGTCTCTTTGGCTAATACTTTCCTTGTGTCTTTCGTGTTCTTCATTCTCCTTTGCTCCAGGTGGGTTGGGACCAGTTGATGCATCTTAGATGGCCACTCGCTGGCTTTTAATACCTCAGCTTTCAAGATGGCACTCACCAAAGTGAGCTGCAGAATATTTTCTTAATAAACATTGTTACAGCAATTGACCTTGATGTCCCTCGAAACTTAAACCATGGTCCCCAGACCCCCGCCCCTGCTACTCTGTCTCTTGAAGTGTTTGGTTGTGTTCAGGAAACTTCTTAGCTTTTGGTTTAGTTCAGTTGTGCTGACTTCC
Organism: Trichechus manatus latirostris; assembly: GCF_000243295.1. NCBI lineage: Eukaryota > Metazoa > Chordata > Mammalia > Sirenia > Trichechidae > Trichechus > Trichechus manatus. Next base: position 4,321,365 of record NW_004444130.1, read on the forward strand.
GCTGTAGTGTGTATTGTCCTTCCCTTCACCTAAAATAATTATTGTCTACTGTCTAGTTAGTGAATTCCCTTCTCCCTCGCTACCCACCCTCCTAACCATCAAAGAATGTTTTCTTCTGTGTTTAAACCTTTTCTTGAGTTCATATAATACTGGTCTAGTACAATATTTGTCCTTTTGCCACTGACTAATTTCACTCAGCATAATGCCTGCCAGATTCATCCATGTTATGAGATGTTTCGCGGATTCATCGTTGTTCTTTATTGTTACATAGGATTCCGTTGTGTGAATATACCATAATTTGTTTATCCATTTGTCTGTTGATGGGCACCTAGGTTGTTTCCATCTTTTTGCTACTGTAAACAGTGGTGAAGTGAACGTGGGTGTGCGTGTATCTATTCGTGTGATGGCTCTTAATTCTCCAGGATATATTTCAAGGAGCAGGACTGCTGGATCGTATGGTACTTCTATTTCTAGTTTTTTAAGGAAGTGCCAAATTGATTTCCAAAGTGGTTGTATAATTTTACATTCCCACCAGCAGTGGGTAAGTGTTCCAGTCTCTCCACAACCTCTCCAACATTTATTATTTTGTGTTTTATGGATTAATGCTAGTCTTGTGGTGGTGAGATGGTATCTCATTGTAGTTTTGATTTGCATTTCTCTAATGGCTAATGATCCTGAGCATTTCCTCATGTATCTGTTAGCCGCCTAAATGTCTTCTTTGGCAAAGTGCCTGTTCATATCCTTTGCCCATTTTTAAATTGGGTTATTTGTCTTTTTGTTGTTGAGGTGTTGCAGTATCTTGTAGATTTTAGATTAGACCCTTATCGGATGTGTCATTACCAAAAATTTTTTCCCAGTCCGTAGGTTGTCTTTTTACTCTTTCGGTGAAGTCTTTTGTTGAGCATGAGTGTTTGATTTTTAGAAGCTCCCAGTTATCTAGTTTCTCTTCTGGTGTTTGTGCATTGTTACTTATGCTTTGTTTTCTGTTTATGCCATGTATTAGGGCTCCAAGCGTTAGTTGTCCTTATTTTTTCTTCCATGATCATTATCATTTTAGATTATGTATTTAGGTATTATTTTTATTTAGATTTTATTTTTGAGTTTGTTTTTGTACATGATGTGAGGTATGGGTCTTGTTTCTTTTTTTTCCAGATGGATGTCCAGTTATACCACCACCATTTGTTAGAGAGACTGTCTTTTACCCATTTAATGGACTTTGTCAAATATCAGCTGCTCATAGGTGGATGAATTTACATCTGAATTCTCAATTCTGTTCCATTGGTCTATGTATCTGTTGTTGTACCAGTGGCAGTAAGATAGGTTCTAAAATTAGGTAGTGTGAGGCCTCCCACTTAGTTTTTCTTCTTCAGTAATGCTTTACTTACCTAGGGCCTCTTCCCTTTCCATATGAAGTTGGTGATTTGTTTCTCCATCTCATTAAATATGTTGTTGGAATTTGGATTGGGATTGCATTATATCTGTAGGTCACTTTAGGTAGAATTGACATTTTCACAATGTTGAGTCTTCCTATCCATGAGCAAGGTATATTTTTCCACTTATGTAGGTCTCTTTTGGTTTCTTGCAGTAGTGGGCTTGTAGTTTTCATTGTATAGGTCTTTTACATCTCTGGTTAGATTTATTCTTAAGTATTTTATCTTCTGGGGGGCTGTTGTAAATGGTATTGATTTGGTGATTTCCTCTTGGAAGTTCTCTTTGTTGGTATAGAGGAATCCAACTGAGTTTTGTATATTTATCTTGTATCCTGATACTCTGCTGAAATCTTCTGTGAGTTCCAGTAGTTTTCTTGTGGATTCTTTTGGGGTTTGCTGTGTATAAGATCATATCATTTGCAAATACAGATACTTTTACTTCTTCCTTACCAATTTGGATGCCATTTATTTCTTTTTTTTTCTTTTTTACCTTATTGCTCTGACTAGGACCTCTAGCACAATATTGAATAAGAGTGCTGATAAAGGGCATCCTTGTCTGGTTCCTGATCTCAAGGGGAGTGCTTTCAGACTCTTTCCATTTAGGATGATGTCGGCTGTTGGATTTGTATAAATTGTCTTTGTTATGTTAAGGAATTTACCTTCTATTCCTGTTTTGCTGAGAGTTTTTATCATGAATGGGTGTTGGACTTTGTCAAATGCCTTTTTTGCATCCATTGATAAGATGATATGGTTCTTATCTTTTGTTTTATTAATGTGATGGATTTCTTTGACTATTTTTCTAATGTGGAACCATCTCTGCATACCTGGTATGAATCCCACTTGGTTATG
>NW_004444130.1:4323942-4325662 GCF_000243295.1 Trichechus manatus latirostris
CTCTGTTTGTTTTAGTTTAGGTAGGTAGTGTGTTCCTAGAAATTTGTCCATTTCCTCTAGGTTTTCAAATTTGTTGGAATACAGTTTTTCATAGTTTTCTGTTATGAGCCTTTTAATTTCAGTTGGGTCTGTTTGTGATATCACCCATCTCATTTCTTATTTGAGTTATTTGTCTTCTCACCTATTTTTCTTTTGTCACTTTGGCAAAAGGTTTATTGATTTTTTTGATCTTTTCAGAGAACCAGCTTTTGGTCTTGTTAACTCTTTCAATTGTTTTTCTATTCTCTATTTCATTTATTTCAGCTCTAATTTTTCTTATTTCCTTTCTTCTGGTACCGGAGGGCTTCTTTTGCTGCTCTCTTTCTGTTTGTTCGATTTGTACAGTTAATGTTTTGATTTTGGCCTTTTCTTCTTTTTGTATATGTGCATTTACTGCTATAAACTGACCTCTGAGCACTGCTTTTGCTGTGTCCCAAAGTTCTGGTAGAGTGTGTTTTCATTCTCATTTGATTCTGTGGATTTCTTTATTCTGTCGTTGGTTTCATCTGTAACCTAGTAATTTTTGAGCAGGGTGTTGTTCAGTTTCTATGTATTTCTTTTTTTTTTCTTTGCTTTTTCTGTTATTGATTTATACTTTTATGGTTTTATGGTCTGAAAAGATGCTTTGTAATATTTCAATGTTGTGGATTCTGTTAAGGTTTGCTTTGTGGCCTAATATGTTGTCTATTCTTGAGAATGTTCCATTTGCGTTGGAAAAGAAAGTATACTTGGCTGCTGTTGGATGGTGTGTTCTGTATATTTCTATGAGGTCAAGTTGGTTGACTGTGGCATTTAGATCTTCCATGTCTTTATTGAGCTTCTTTCTGGATGTTCTGTCCTTCACCAAAAGTGGTGTGTTGAAGTCTCCTACTATTATTGTGGAACTGGCTGTTTCTTTTTCAATGCTGTTAGAGTTTGTTTTATGTATTTTGGAGCCTGTTGTTGGGTGCATAAATATTTATTATGGTTATGTCCTCCTGGTGTATTGACCGTTTAATCAGTATATCGTGTCCTTCCTTATCCTTTGTGGTGGATTTTGGTTTAAAGTCTTTTTTGTGAGAGATTACACTTGCCACTCCTGGTCTTTTTTGATTGTTGTTTGCTTGATATATATTTTTTTCTATTCTTTGAGTGTTTGTTTGTGTCTTTGAGTCTAAGGTGTGTCTCTTGCAGGCAGCATAAATAGACCAATTGTGTTTTTTTAATCCATTCTGCCACTCTGTATCTCTTTATTGGTGCATTTAGTCCATTTACATTAGCATAATTATTAATAGGTATGAGTTTAGTAGTATCATTTTGATGTATTTTTTTTGTGTGTGTTGTTGACAGTTTCTTTGTTCCACTTAGTTTTCTGTGCTGAGTTGTTTTTTTTTTTAATGTATTTTCTTCTCATCTTTTTCATTGTTGTTGATTTTGTATTTGCTGAGTCTGTATGTTTTTCTTCTTTTTTATTTTGATGTGTAGGACTGTTAATTTCCATTGTTGTTACCTCAGTATTTACCTCTGTTTTTCTAAATTTAAACCAATCTTTTATTTCTTGATAGCACCTTAACTTCCTTTCCATATTAAAGTTCTATGACTACATTATTTATTCCCTCTTTTTTGTTTGAATTGTTGTCATCTTTTACATATTGACATCTCCGTTTCCCTATTTTTAGTGTTTTAGCTTTGACTTATTTTT
>NW_004444130.1:4326589-4328630 GCF_000243295.1 Trichechus manatus latirostris
GATCTCTTTCCTGATCTCTTGAAGAGCTCTGTGTATTAATCTTTTGAATTCTACCTCTGGTAACTCCAAGACTTTGTCTTTCTCTGGGAGGTTTCTTGGTTCTTTTGTTTTGGCTGCTTGCTGAAGCCATCATGGTCTGCCTCTTTATTTGATTTAATATTGAGTATTGTCTCCGAGCCATCAATAAGTTATTATATTTATTTTATGTTTGCTTACTGTGTCCTAGCTTCTTGTTTTGTTTTGTTTTGATATGCTCAAATAGACTGTGTGTGTGAGCTACTTTGATTATTGACATTTTTGAAGTTGTCATGTCCTGTCACCAGGTGGTTAGAGCTGTTACTAGATATGTGAGCCCAGAAGTCCAGTTACTTTTCTTGTGTGGATTCAACTCAGGTGTTCAGGTTGTCGATCATCAAGTGTGTGGTGCAGGCTCTCACCTACAGTTCTAGATGGGCAGGACTACATGGGGTGATTGGAATAGGCCTAAGTATCTGGCTGCAGCAGGTGGTTATGTGCTGAGCAAGGTTCTGGACTGACGGTTGCTCCTGAGTTCCTGTGTGGAAAGTGTGTCTCTGTTCCCTAGAGCATGTGGGTGGGTGGATTTTGCAGCCGAACTATGGGCACCCAATGCTGTTGACTGTAAGGACTGAAAGGCAACATTTATTCTTGGACTCCTGTCGTGGATGGCTAGGTGAAGTGGGTGGAGCCACTAGTTGTTAGGCCGCTGATGTGGGTAGGTGAGGACCCTGCTTAATGGGCAGGGTGGTGTCAAATGTCACAGATCCGCCACTTCCCCTTAACTGTTACAGCTGAAAATAGGCTTTAAGCATGTACCTTGTTGTATTATGCTAATGAGGGCCTACGCTGTTGAAATGGGCACACACAGGTCGATGCAGAGGTAAAAGGCATTCAAAGTCCATGGACACCTTATGCCTGTTCCTAGGCAAAGGGGCAGTGCCTTCCCTGAGTTCCCAGCTTAGGGGAACTGGCAGATTGTTTGTTCCTGTTTATTAATTTGTTTCTTCTCCAAAGCCGGGATAATGGCTTGAGGCTCATTACACGTCCCACTTCTGGCCCAGGGGGTACAACAATCACTGAAGCCAGACCAGGAATGGAGCAGAGCCGGAAGGGGGTGAGTAAATGGGAAAGAGGTACATCCTAGAAGGAAGAAGGGTTTTTTTGATCCCATGTGGTAGGTTAGATGCTTTCACTTAACTTTCGTAGATTTAGTGCCACTTCTCTCTGGTTCTGGAGGCTTGAGCAGACTCTTCACTGCTTGGTTTCTCCAGGTGTGAAAAACGCGTCCCGAGTGCTACTGCTTGTCTCAGCTCATGCATGCCGGCCTATCCAGGCTGCAGGGTGCTGGCCAGGTCAGGTCTGGCAAATCCTCGCTGCTTCTCCCTCCCCCTGCTGCTCAGTCCGACTCCTCAACTTTGTCTTTGATGTTCAGGGCTCCTAGATTGTCATATATAATCGATTCACTTGTGTTTTTGGGTCTTTGTTGTAAGAGGAACCACAGGAAGCATCTGACTACTCTGTCATCTTGGCCCTGCCTTCTGGTGGACAGCTTCTAAATGTCCCCAGTAACTTCAGTCTGTATGTACATTGTCATAAGAGATGAGGCTGAGTGTGTGTGACCTCACAGATCAGGAAGGCCATCAACTCTAGAGTTTCTTCAGCTTTTATACCTTGCTAGTGATTTCTGTCAGTTTGTTGTACTGCGGTAGCTTCCAAGTTGCTGTGATGATGGAAGCTATGCTACCAGTGTTTCAAATACTAGCAGGGTCACTCATGGTGGACAGGTTTCCGCAGAGCTTGCAGACTAAGAAAGACTGGGCTGAAGGACCTGGCAATCTACTTCTAAAAATATTGGCCAGTGAAAACCTTATGAATAGCAGCAGAATATTGTACATAGTATTACAGTGAAATGTGCAGAGACCTGGAGTTAGAAATCCAGAAGGCAAGAACATGCTTAGCATTTCTCAAGCTGAAAGAACTGAAGAAAAAATTCAAGACTCGTGTTGCAATATTGAAGAATTCT
>NW_004444130.1:4328730-4330998 GCF_000243295.1 Trichechus manatus latirostris
TATGGTCAAGAACTGGTGGTCTTGAAAGAAGAAGTCCAAGCTGACCTGAAGGCGTTGGTGAAAAACAAGGCTCCAGGAATTGACGGAATACCAGTTGAGATGTTTCAACGAATCGATGCCATGTTGGAAGCACTCACTCGTCTATGCCTGGAAATTTGGAAGGCAGCTACCTGGCCAAACAACTGGAAGAGATCCATATTTGTGCACATTTCAAAGAAAGATGATCCAACAGAATTATCGAACAATATTATTAATATCACATGCAAGTAAAATTTTGCTGAAAATCATTCAAAAGTGGCTGCAGCAGTACGTCAACAGGGAACTGCCAGAAATTCAAGCCAGATTAGGAAGAGGACATGGAACCAGAGATATCATTGCTGATGTCAGATGGATCCTGGCTCAAAGTAGAGAACACTAGAAAGATGTGTACCTGTATTTTATTGACTAGGCAAAGGCCTTCAGCTCTGTGGATCATAACAAATTATGGATAACATTTCGAAGAATGGGAATTCCAAAACACTTAATTGTGCTCATGAGGAAACTGTACATAGATCAAGAGGCAGTTATTCAAACAGAACAAGGGGATACTGTGTGGTTTAAAGTCAGTAAAGGTGTGTGTCAGGGCTGTATCCTTTCACCATATTTATTCAGCCTGTATGCTGAGCAAATAATCCGAGAAGCTAGACTGTATGAGAGGAACGCAGCATCAGGATTGGAGGAAGACTCATTAACAACCTGTGATATGCAGATGACACAACCTTGTTTGTTGAAAAGGAAGAGGACTTAAGACCTTACTGATGAAGATCAAAAACTGCAGCCTTCAGTATGGATTGCACCTCAACATAAAGAGAACAAACATCCTCACAATTGGACCAATAAGTAACATCATGATAAACAGAGAAAATATTGAAGTTGTCAAGGATTTCATTTTACTTGGATCCACAATCAATGCCTATGGAGGTAGCAGTCAAGAAATCACAGGACGTATTGAGTTGGACAAATCTGCTGCAAAAGACCTCTTTAAAGTGTTACAAAGCAAAGATGTCATTTTGAGGACTAAGGTGTGCCTGACCCAAGCCATGGTATTTTCAGACGCCTCATATGTATGCAGAAGCTTGACAGTGAATAGGGAAGACTGAAGAATTGATGCCTTTGAATTATGGTGCTGCTGAAGAATATTGAATATATCATGAACTGCCAGAAGATCGAACAAATCTGTCTTGGAAGAAGTACAGCCAGAATGCTTCTTAGAAGTGAGGATGGCAAGACTTCGTCCCACATACTTTGGACATGTTATCAGGAGGGCCCAGTCCCTGGAGAAGGACATCATGCTTGGTAAAGTAGAGGGTCGGCAAAATAGAGAAAGACCCTCAATGAGATGGATTGACACAGTGACTGCAACAGTGGGCTCAAACGTATTAGTGATTGTGAGGATGGTGCAGGACCGGGCAGTGTTTCGTTCTGTTGTACATGGAATCACTATCAGTCGGAACTGACTCAAGGGCACCTAACAACAGCAGTGATGTCACATCTCAGTGACTGTTGCCTAGCTCCATTCTCCTGTGCATCTGCATCTCAGCAATCCCAGGTTACTCACCAGTTACAGGTTATGTCTGTGGTTCCCAAATTTTACTGCACATTCAAATCCTGCATGCCATGCCAATTAAATCATCTCTGCCCAGGTACTGGAATTTTTTAAAAATCCCCAAGTGTTTCCAATTTGCTGCAAAGTAAGGAAAGCACTGAATTACTCAATAAACAAACTAGACAACCATGTACAGATGCTAGTTCAGTACAAATCATACTCACCAGGATGGCCATTTTTCTTATATCCAGGCTACTCCTGTCATTCCTTGAGTTAATGTTGCAAGAAAGATTTGGCTAAGAATCAAGGCTAGGAACAAAAGCCATAGACCAGATGTTAACTCTTTTCTTCCAATGACAAAGACCTAATCCCCTTAATATCTAAAACTATAGTATCCAATACAGTGGCCACTAGCCACATATAATTGTTTAAATTTAAATTTAATTAAAATGGAATAAAATTAAAAATAAAGTTCCTCACTTGCACTAGCCACATTCCAAGTGCTTAACAGCCATATTAGGGCAGTGGTTACTGTATGGGAGAGTACAGATATAGAACATTTCCATCACCACAGAAAATTCTGTTAAACAGTACAGGTATAGCATTCTTACAAACAATTTTAAAAGAGCCTTAATTAAAAAAGAAAAAATAAGGCAAAATAGAAAATTCATAAAAAGTGGGAC
>NW_004444130.1:4331098-4335371 GCF_000243295.1 Trichechus manatus latirostris
GCTCTCCCTATAATGTGACAGCACCCTCCTCCTTTTCACCCTGGATTTCCCGTGTCCATTCAACAAGGTCCTATCCCTTTTTGCCTTCTTATCTCGCCTCCTCCTCCTTTTCACCCTGGATTTCCCGTGTCCATTCAACAAGGTCCTATCCCTTTTTGCCTTCTTATCTCGCCTCCATATAGGAGCTGCCCATTTAGTCTCGTGTGTCTACTTGAGCTAAGAAGTACTCTCTTCACAAGTATTATTTTATGTCTTATAGTCCAGGCTAATCTATGTCTGAAGAGTCGGCTTCAGGAATGGTTTCAGTTCTGGGCTAACAGAGAGTCCAGTGGCCATGTCTTCCGGGGTCCCTCCAATCTCAGTCAGACCATTAAGTCTGGTCTTTTGACATGAATTTGAGTTCTGCACCCCACTTTTCTCCTGCTCCATTAGGGCAGCAATTGGTAGTAGCTGGGCACCGTCTAGTTCTTCTGGTCTGAGGCTGGTGGAGTCTCTGGTTTATGTGGCCCTTTCTGTCTCTTGTGCTAACGTTTTCCTGTATCTTTGGTGTTTTTCATTCTCCTTTGCTCCAGGTGGGTTGGGACCAATTGATACATCTCAGATGGCCGCTTGCTAGCTCTTAAGACCCCAGATGCCACTCATCAAAATGGGATGCAGAACATTTTCTTAATAAACTTTGTTATGCCAGTTGACCTAAATGCCCCCTGAAAGCATGGTCTCCAGACCCCTGACCCTGCTTCTCTGTCCCTCGAAGTGTTTGGTTGTATTCAGGAAACTTCTTAGCTTTTAGTTTAGTCCAGTTGTGCTGACTTCCCCTGTGGTGTGTGTTGTCCTTCCCTTCACCTAAGATAATTCTCATCTACTATCTAGTTAGCGCATACCCCTCTCCTTTCTTCCCCACCCTTGTAGCCATCAAAGAAGGTTGTCTTCTGTGTTTAATCCTTTTCTTGTGTTCCTATAATAATGGTCTCATACAACATTTGTCCTTTTGCAACTGACTAATTTCACTCAGCATAATGCCTTCCAGATTCTTTCATGTTATGAGACGTTTCACGGATTCGTCATTGTTTCTTATTGTTGCATAGTATTCCGTTGTGTGAATATACCATAATTTGTTTATCCATTTGTCTGCTGATAGGCACCTAGGTTGTTTCCATTGTTTTGCTATTGTGAACAGTGCTGAAATGAATATGGGTGTGCGTATATCTATTCGTGTGATGGCTCTTATTTCTCTAGTATATATGCCAAGGAGTGGGATTGCTGAATCATATGGTTCTTCTATCTCTAGCTCTTTAAGGAAGTGCCAAATTGATATCCAAAGTGGTTTTACTATTTTACATTCTCACCAGCAGTGTATAAGTTTTCCAGTCTTTCCATAACCTCTCCAACATTTGTTATTTTGTGTTTTGTGGATTAATGCTAGCCTTATTGGGGTGAAGTGGTATCTCATTGTAGTTTTGATTTGCATTTCTCTAATGGCTAATGATCGTGAGCATTTCCTCATGTATCTGGCATCCGCCTGAATGTCTTCTTTGGTGAAGTGCCTGTTCATGTCCTTTGCTCATTTTTTAATTGGGTTCTTTGTCTTTTTGTTGTTGAGTTTCCTAATATTGTTTTTAGAATTTCTGTTCTACCTTCTAGTTCATTGAGTAGTGCCTGATGTCTTAAAAGCTTGCCAGTGACCATCCAGGATGTTACAATTGGTCTGTATTTGCCTGGAGCAGCAGAGGAAGCGGGAAACTCAGGAATCAGAGGAAGAACTGAACTGTAGGTCCAATTGCCTCCATGAACTACTGGTCCTTCACCATGAGACCAGAAGAACTGGGTGGTGCCGGACTACTATTACTGAACGTTTTGAACAATGATTCAGTAGATAGGTCCTGATCAAAAGGGTAAAAAAATGTGCAACAGAATTTAAAATTCTGAGAGAATCCAGGCTTCCTGGACCCATTCAGACTGGAGGAACCCTGAGTCTGTTGCCCTGAGATAATCTTTAAACCGTGAACCAAAATTATTCCCTGAAGTTATGTTTAAACCAAACAACAGCTTAACTCAATTAGTAAAGAATGTTTGTCTTGGGCATTGCACTCTTTTAAAGAATTATACATATGAGATCAAATTTGAGAACAGTACCTCGAAAGCATAGATGAGAAGTTTAAGGGGCAGTGAGTCTAAGTTAATGGTGGTGAAATAATTTGGAAAGAGATAGTGAGAATAATGACACAACATGAAAAATGTAACCAATGTCACTGAATTGTTTATGTAGAAATTGTTGAATTTTGTATATTTGGTTGTGTATCTTTTCACTAAAAATAAAAAACAAAAAAATTTTTCATAGAATGGAAGAATGATGTATAAACGTGTAGAAGTGTCTTCAGTCTCATTTAATATTGAACAAATGCAAATTAAACCAATTGTGAGATAACACTTCCTAGAAGGATGGAACAGGTGAGAATGTCTGAAATTGCAGTGTTATTTAAGACCACATTATCAAAATCGTATATAGCAAAATAATATTTTCTTTAATTTTTATAGTCATTTATTAAATGTAATGATTTTTCTTAAAAATTAACTAGTGCATCAAACCTAAAATGCTAAACAAACAAGAAAAATAAACATTTATTGACTGCTTAATATATGCCAGGCATTATTCTATGTGCTTTACATATGTTTATCAATTAATGTTCACAATAAAAAAAAAATCCCATTGCCATCGAGTCGATTCTGACTCGTAGCAACCCTCTAGGACAGTGTAGAACTGTGCCCCATAGGGTTTCCAAGGAGTGGCTGGTGGATTCAAACTGCTGGCCTTTTGTTTAACAGCCATAGCTCTCAACCATTGCGCCACCAGGGCTCCATCTTCACAATAGCCTACTATTATTATGCCCAGTTGGTACATAATTTATCATAAGTTATATAATTTATATAAGAAACCTGAGGGTAGATGATATTACTTGCCCCAAGTCACACAGCTAGACGAGGAAAAGTTTTGATCCCCAGAAATCTGGCTTAAGTATCCCCTACAGTATATGTTCAAGTGCTGTATGTATAAGATCAACATTTTTAAGGAGAACTCAAATGATTCAGGATGGGCAAACATTGCCATGGGGCGTGAGGACAGAAGCACTCTCCAACAGGGCTGATGAGAGAATAAATTGACACAATCTATTTAGAGGGCAATGGAATGGTTTGAAAGAAGGGAATCCTAAACAATGTTGGTAATGCTTTAAGTCCATCTAAATATATAATCTACTTCAAAAAGCAATTCAAACTCTAGGGATTTATCCCACAAGTTTACTTACACTGTGTAAAAGAGTGGTATATAAGGATGTTCATTGCAACATTGTCTGTAATAGCAAAATAATATTGATACAATCCCCCAGCAGTAGGTCACTTGCTTAGGTAAATTATGGTACTTCCATACAATGGAATAGCACACAGTCATAAAAAATGGATGATGTAAGAATATATTGGCCAGTTCCAATATTGATGAATTCCAAAACAAATGTAAAACTTTAATGGGAACACTGAGTTGTCATTTGACACCAAGAAATGGCTCTTAAGGAATGAAGAGACAGAGCTGTAGAGAATTGTGGAGTGGGAGGAATGGATGGAATATGTATGTTTTTTTAAATTGAAAACACAGGTAAAGATTAGATTTACACAGGATTTCAAATGGGATAAAGCAAGCTGGGGATAAATGGAATAGAGAAGAACAGATAGAGGAGAATGGATGGGGAATAATACAGTTATTGAATACATCCTACTTGTTATATGTCATTATCTTGTTTTCTTTTTTTTGTACTTTAGATGAAGGTTTAAAGAACAAACTAGTTTCTCATTAAACAGTTAGTACACATATTGTTTTATAACATTAGTTAACAACCCCACGACATGTCAGTACTCTCCCTTCTTGATCTTGGGTTCCCTATTACCAGCTTTGCTGTCCCCTCCTGCCTTCTAGTCCTTGCCTCTGGGCTGGTGTGTCCCTTTAGTCTCATATTGTTTTATGGGCCTGTCTGATCTTTGTCTGAAGGGTGAACCTCAGGAGTGACTTCATTACTGAGCTAAAAGGATGTCCGGGAGCCATACTCTTGGGGTTTCTCCAGTCTCTGTTAGGCCAGTAAGACTGGTGTTTTTCTGTGAGTTAGAATGTTGTTCTACATTTTTCTCCTGCTCTGTCCGGGACTCTCTGTTGTGATCCCCGTCAGAGCAGTCAGTGGTGGTAGCCGGGCATCATCTAGTTGTACTGGACTCAGTCTGGTGGAGGCCA
>NW_004444130.1:4335524-4336708 GCF_000243295.1 Trichechus manatus latirostris
CACTGATGAGAAGGCTGAGAGAGAGAAAGCCTTCCCCTGGAGCTGACACTGAATTTGGACTTTTAGCCTACTTTACTCTAAGGAAAAAAGTTCTCTTTGTTAAAACCATCCACTTGTGGTATTTCTGTTATAGCAGCACTAGATGACTAAGACACAAGCTGTGCAGTACAGCCCAGCTAGAAGGGGCACAGATGGCACACAGGGCAAGGTATTCAGGGGAGACAGGAAAAGAAGGTAAATAGAGAAGAGAAACTGAGAAATGAAGAAAGACAAAAAGAAAAAAAGTAATTATAAAAAATAAAAAAGAAAGAAAGAAAAGCCCCCAGGAATCCCACTGGTTCGACTGTGCAGACCAAGGAAGTGGCTCCCAAGCTGAGCAGTACAGCCCAGCTAGAAGGGGCTCCCAAGCTGCAAAAAGAAACGGAAAACAAACAAATAAAATAAAACAGAAGGCCCCGGGGATCCTACCAACGTGGTGGAGCGGACTGGCGAAGCAGTTCTCCAGCCAAGTGGTGCTTCACAGCCTGTGAAGAAGAAGCATAGATGGCACACAGAGCCAGGTGTTCAAGAAAAAGGAAGGGGAAGAGGTGAGAGGCAGGGAAGAAACCAAAAGAAGCCGAAAAAAGCAACACCAGCAACAAAGACATGGCACTGAAGGAGCCAGCTGGTGTGGGTTGGGCAAATCCAAGCGGCATGGAACCAGCGCCTCCTGGCTGGCAGAGAAGCAGTGGAGACTCAGCAGGAGGAAGAAGGGTAGAGGGTGAAAAAGCCTATATTGCTGGTTACGGGGTGCTCTGTCTCCTGTTGGGAGCTCTGTGAAACTGCTTTCCTATACTCCCTGTCTCCATATCTCCAGCAGGAGTCCAAGATGGCAAATCTGTGCTGCATTATCTGATAGAGTACCTCTGCTCGTATCTCTCCTCCCTCTCTGTTTTTTTGTCAGTTTCTTATTCCACTCAGTGCTTGGCTGAGTTCTTTATCTCTTTTTTTGATGCTTAGGGTTCCAGGATTGACATTTGTCTCTGTTTTTCTTAGTTTTTTGGGTCTTTGCTGTGGAGGGATGGCATGGTGCTTCTGTCTATAGTGCCATGTTGGCTCCTCCCTCTTCCTGTCATTATCTTGTAACATTTATTGGTGTTATAAAGCCAATGGAAATTATCACCAGTATGAATCTTTATATATTT